>NC_090727.1:169866997-169884497 GCF_036898095.1 Palaemon carinicauda | reverse complement strand
AAACTAAATGAAAAGGAACATGCGTTACTCCGGAGACACCGACAGATCTGCCTCGTAAATGATGGAAGTTTATACAGCGGAATAGAAACCGGAAACAGTAATAGACATCCTAAGCATGACAGCAATAAAGTAATCAGAAAGTCTGAGCAAAATGGTATCGAAAGTAACCAGTAAATTAATTATCTTTATTGCGTAGAAGTTTGAAATGTTGGGTTATAGGCAAGGGTTTTCTAAGAAATTGTACTTTTAAGTTGTTTAAAATTTTCTCACAGACAATACCTCTTTCCTTCTATCTTCTCCTTCCACCTCCCCATCTCCAATCCCCCCTCAACTTTTTTTCTTTTTTATTCTTCTTCTTTATAGGGGGAAGGTGTTGGGTAAAACATTTGCTGATCTCTGATGCGGGATTATGTCACATGCAATGAAACCTCCAATTCAGATTAATGGGGACGTGGTCTGCAGTTTGTTGGTTTGGGAAGGGGGAGGGGGAGGGAGGGGAATTAGAATGTTGATAGTACTAAGGGATAGAGGAGAGGGGGGATCTAGAGGTGGGGTTAGGGATTGGGAGAGGGATTTACAATGGTAATGGAGCTGGTGTCGTTCACGCGAAACCTGTCGTTTGGAAGATAAAAGGAAAAAGCAACGCGGCAGTCTGGTGTCTTATTGAATGTGTTTTTGCAAAGGTAAAATGAATAAGTGATGATGATAAAAGGGTGAAATATAATAAATATAGAGAAGAGAGCAAAGGGCATATTCGCCAAAGAGCACTTTTAAAGGCGGGGACATGATTTGACTTTACGTTTTTCGTATACTCCCGATGCATTGTGCTTCGGAGATTGATGGTCAATTGCTGTAATGTCATTCATCCATGTGGATTGAACAGCTGGTGTGCATTGAGGGTCTTTTTTCTTTTGATTGTTTTATCGTTATTTTGGAATTCCATTTCATGCAAGTGCTTTCTTATTTATGAATTTCTTCTCAAAGTCGCTGCAATCTCACCATCCTTGTGAGCTAAGAATGGGGGATTTGGGGGTCATCACCTGCCATTGCCTGGCCCTCCTTGGTCCTAGCTTGGGTGGAGAGAGGGCTTGGGCACTGATCATATTTACTGTATATGGTCAGTCTCTTGGGTATTGTCGTGCTTGATAAGGCAATGTCACTGTCCCTTATCTCTGCCATTCATGGGTGGCCTTTAAACCTTTAAGCCTTTAAACCTCATAGTGTGTTGTTACTTTGTCCTTTTGGTAGCAAGTTCAAATAGTTATGATGGCTGTGTGTTGGGTGTTTAGTAGATTACTGTTATAAATCAGAACTTTAGACTCTGAACGGCCAGCTATGTAGCTTTAAGTGACTGAAGATGGAAAATTTATGTTTTGCTCGTTAACTGAAAGCTATGGGCTTAGGAATTTGTAAATTGTTGATGGGATATGAAAATTCCTCATTGAGTAATCTTGAGATGATGATTATGTAAATGTATATATGTTTGTATGTAAGAGAGAGAGAGAGAGAGAGAGAGAGAGAGAGAGAGAGAGAGAGAGAGAGAGAGAGAGCTAATTGGGTTTTAGGCAAAAAATATGGCCATGGTATATAGATTCATTTTAAGGAAATGTATTATGTATGTGCATATATATATATATATATATATATATATATATATGATTTTTTAATTTTAAGTACAATACTATTAAGAAAAATAGTTAACATTTGTCATACGGAATTTTTTTTTTTTATATATAACACTGCTAATGTACGACCATACTCGGGTTATTCTAGGTTGTAAAAAAATCTTTCTCTCTCTCTCTCTCTCTCTCTCTCTCTCTCTCTCTCTCTCTCTCTCTCTCTCTCTCATTTAGTACCTCTGGCACTATCGGACCTTTAGATTTATGTCTTCCGTTTCGGGTCGGTAACGAGGCGTTGTTTTGGAAGTCGTCATGAATTGCCAACATCTTAGAGGAATGCCCCCCCCCCCCACCTCTCTCTCTCTCTCTCTCTCTCTCTCTCTCTCTCTCTCTCTCTCTCGCTCTCTCAAAATTCATATGTGGATAATGCAAATAAGAATATTTGTTTGTAGCTCACAGTCAGACGATCCATTGATGGTTGTTTTTCAAGTTATAACATTGAATTAAAAACAATTTATGTAAGGGCCTACTATGACTAGAAAATTTGGTAAATTTTTAAGATCATTCCTGTACTTGGTGAGCTACTTGACTATTTTGTTACCACCCTTTTGATATTTTCTTATTATTATAAGCCATGCGCCAAACTGTAGTTAGAAGGCAGGAGTAAATATTAGATATACAATGAAATTCATTTGAATTGTATAATTCGGAACAGAGAAATACTGTCAGATTTTGTGGAGTATTATTTTTCTTGACCAGAAGAGTGGAGTAATTAACGAATCATAATAGTTAAATATTTTTTATTAGATCTGAGTAAGTATGCTCCATATCAAGACTACAATTTCCTGCCAGGACTTGATTCATTATCAGCAATTTCAAAACGTCCTTATCTGTTCGTGCTTTCTTTATTTTCTCTATCCAGCATCTTTTAACTTTAAGATAATGATACAAACCAGAAAGCCCCCCCCCCCCCCGTGTTGGAACTGTATGTGCAATGCCCCTCCCCCGGGCACACCGCTGGCTTTATTGTTCCAAATTATATCCAGGCTGTCAAATTAACAACTCCAGAAAGCCATAATGTGGGTGGTTTTATTTATTAATGTCTCTATCTTTATAAAAGGGTTTCAGTACAACTGATTTCGCACTTATTGTAGCTGTTAGTGCTTTATGCCACTTGCTCATGGCAACAATTAAGAAAGTTCATCTATTTGGTTTATTTTGACTTTTTTGGTAGTTGGCAAGTCGTTTACTTTATAGTACAATAGCTGAAGGTTAAGCTCCAGATGGAAGTTCAGTGTTTAGTGCACAATCATGCAATATATATATATATATATATATATATATATATATATATATGTGTGTGTGTGTGTGTGTGTGTGTGTGTGTGTGAGCTAAGGATGGGGGATTTGGGTAGCCTTATAGGTCTACCTGCTGAGTCATCAGCAGCGAGTACTTAACCCTCCTTGGTCCTTGCTTGGGTGGAGAGGGGTTTGGGTGCTGATCATATGTATATATTGTCAGTCTTGAGGGCGTAATTCTGCTAGCTAGGGCAATGTCACAGTCCCTTGCCTTTGCCATTCAGGAGTGGCCTTTAAATGAAGTAAGAGCCATAGACAGTACAACTTGCGTGTGTCCCTGCGATAGAATAGAATATAAGAGGGAGATGAAGAATTACAGAGCTGTCTTAGTCTAGGATCTTAAGGGTTTATTCTTATCCTTTTGACAAATATTACGGTCGATTCCAGGTAAATGTAATGACGTAAACTTATCTATCGTATAGTATTAGCATAGATTTTGGTGTGAATGTATCATGGTAAATATTAGTTAGGTTAATGGTAACTGCTGGGGATTTTATGACATGTGCATTGATACTTTATTTACAATTGTGAAATATATTGGTTGCCCTACCAGTTTTATTACATCCGAATTAGTTATGGAGTAAGTTAACGTAAATACAACGACCATTAAGGCGCACTGAAATCAGTAGGAAGAAATGAAATTCGCAAATCGTTCAAATTTAGTTCAGCATTGTTTTGAGTTTGGAGCAATTGTAGATTCACTGCATCCCATTGTGAAGGATAATCGATTCTGATTAGTCGTTGGCGTGAATTTTAATCGTCCGGGAATTAATTGAGGTTTGGCGTGTGGCGATGAAATTGACTGGGCCGATACCTCTGATGCGCTATGGTCCAACACTCCCAATGTCTCGAGGACCTCCCCTCTCCCCCTCAGCCAAATGGGTCAGGGATGATTCATGTATCCAAAATATGTTGCTACCCGCCGATCATCGCATTAAATATTAACTTGCGGGGACAGACGCATTTACAGCCCTTTTAACATTTATCGTTTTTTATATGTACTGATAAAAGCCTTCGCGGAAAGAAGACCTCATTGAAATCAATATTTTGTTCGTTATGTGTTTCAGTTTTGTGTGTGTGTGTTTTTTTTTTTTTTCGTTCCGCTCACTGTTCTTATCTTAATGGACTTACATCTTTTCCTAATATTGTTTAAAATAAATTCTTTTGAGCATAAACGGGTCTTCACATGAAGAGCGCAAAAGAAACATATTTGACATAGTTAATTAAAGTAATCCTACCATATAACTCGTTTTACCCTAAGTGCTGATGTTTATTGTTTATAAGAACTGCCCTGTCAGTTACATTGCTAAGCATTTACTGGTCAAATACCTAACTATGGTCATTTTTTTTAATGAGGCGCATTTGAACTGACTCAGAGCGGTGCCCTTTTAGCTCGGAAAAGTTTTCTGCTATCTGGTTGGTTAGAATTATCTCGTCCAACCAATCAGCGATCAGGAAACTTTTCCGAGCTGAATGGCACCCCTGCGAGTCGGTGTAAATCTGCCTCACTATGAAGAATTGACTGAAGTTAATTTTTTATGCCTTATCTGCTCAGAGAAAATGTATAAAAGTATACCGAGGAATTTTCTCATATATATATATATATATATATATATATATATATATATATATATATATATATATATTATATATATGATTTTTTGCAATTTTTCGGCACATGGTTCCTTCTTTTTATCCATTTGTATTCTCGTGCATTTTTTCGTCTTTTCCTTTTCCGTATCTAACCGTATTATATATATATACTGTGTATATATGTATATATATATATATATATGTGTGTGTGTGTGTGTGTGTGTGTGCGTGCGTGTGTGTGTATAGATGTATATATATATACATACTGTACATACGGAGTATTGTGAAGATTCTCGAGGTCAGTATAAAAAGAGGTAATTTTTTGGTCCGGTATTAGGCGTTTCGTAATCTCTTACGTCATTTTTTGTTTGTTTGTAATGTAGTTATTGCTAGCTGAAGAAAAAGTAAAGCCGGGAATAATTACTTGTCATCCTCGTTAAGAAGATAATGACGAGTTGAGGGCAAAAAGAAAGTAAGTAGCGTTTTAGGCTATCATTGTCTTAGTGGCGTAATTGTATTATATCTCCAGTATATCAATTGCGTTACCGGTATGTAAATGTGTCGTAGATAGACTAGTATGATAGATCATGCAAATTTATATTTTGTATTTGGTTATTTATATATTGGATTCATATGTATGTATGTAACAGTTTTTATTCTTTCTATATTCATATACCGTGTATAATAATGAGCAAGTGCCTGGATATTTATGTATGTATATCTATATATATATATATATATATATATATATAGATATACATACATACATACATACTCACATACACACACACACACACACACACTCACACTCACACTCACTCACTCACGCAACACCTCCCACTAGGATATGCAGCCTTTGACTTAGGAGAGAATTCGGATCCTCAAAGTAGCTCAAATTTGATTATCTTATCAGTGGAAACATTTTCTAGACTAGAAGATGGAAAAGAGGTTATTGAATAATTTTCAAAATCTCCAGACATTGGGGTCCCTGGACCCTTTAGTTCCTATCTCGGTAAATGATGAAGGGAAAAAAAAGCTGGTGCAACCGCATGAGTAGGACGTGTTCAAACTGTCTGGGACTTAGGATAATCCCGTAGGATAAGGGGATCCCGACTACAGTATCCAGAATCTTCTTCGAACCCGGGGATTACATATGCAATATCCACGATGTCTTTGGATTAGAGAGGATCATAATAGCATTATCCAGGTTGTTCTTAGAATAGAAAGATTGCGTTTCGAGTATTCAGCTTGCTATTTGAATATGGGAAATCCTGCTCTTCAGCTTCCTGGTTAATCTGAATTCATTTGGTCATAATGTCATGTCATGGGAAATAATAGTTAAATATTATCTAGAAAGTTTTTACAACCCAACCAACACTGGTGTATTGAAATTAGTTAAAATTTCCTTTACAACCTTTTCTTAGTTTGATCCGTAAAGAAATCTAAATTAGTTGCTTGCCTGTGTCCTTTTGAGGTGGTCATAAAGTTACGATATTTTCCTTTGACTTTGAAGAATTTGTTAATGGCCTTCATATCAGTGTCCTTTCCTAAATCCCTAATCAGATATTTCCATGGTCAATGACCTCAGTTGCAGTGGCCTATTAGAAACGTCCCTGCCTGGCGATCTGCCTGACTAGGATTCTAGAAATACTCATTCGTTTCTTGTAGTATCTGCAACCTCACCATAAATATTAATTTTACTAAGCTACAGCCCTAGTTGGAAAAGCAGGATGCTATAAGCCCAAGGGCTCCAACGGGGGAAAAAAGCCCAGTGAGGGAAGGAAATAAACTATATGAAAAGTAATATACCCTTGAAAGGAAATATTTTAATAACACTAACAATATTAAAACAGACCTTTCATATATGAAATATGAAAAAGAGGCTTATAAAGGTTTTTTATATGTACATATATACAAAATGTATTATTGTAGAAACAGAGGAATCCTTTCCAGATTCCAACATCAGTAATGGCTATTAATGCACCAAACTTACTTTACATTTCTAAACGAGAATTACCGGGTCTAGAGTTCTTCAGCAATATCCTATAACATTCTAAATAAAATACCAGGAGGAATATTAGATATGAGTTATTTTAGCATCTTTTAGAATACGAAATATGTACCGTATAATCTTACATCAGACTCATTTCAGAGTTGAGTTGTCGAAGAGATCAATACTATACAGTATTCCATGTACTAAATTTCTTTTTCTTTTATTATTGTTCTGAATATTAGTATTCTTTGCGAAACAAAATGACATAAGCTTTTAAACTTAAGCGTGTGTATATATGTGTGTGTGTTTGTGTAGAGAGAGAGAGAGAGAGAGAGAGAGAGAGAGAGAGAGAGAGACTGATTTTGTGAGGACTTATTCATTACTCACTTATAATAAAGGAATTTTATGCACTTGGTCCTGACATGAAAGGATGGTTAATATGGCAAACGTCATTTTAAAAAAAATGGTTCCAAAACTTACAAGAAACCTGATTGATTTGAAGGGAATGGCTGTTGATCAAATGAAGCCCAAAACACAACAGAGTAAGTAATATATTACTACTGCTGCTACTACATTTATTGTTATCTTAATTTGATCGTTCGATTTACCCAAGAGGGAGCGAAAGTTGAACGTCTACTATCCCGTGGGACGAAGTCTTGGTGTGACGAGGGCCGAGTGGAAAAATGTAACCCAATATCCTTTAGCCCTGAGCCCAACACATTGGGTCGCATTTGCATATGTCAGGGCATGAGTGGGTATGGGCAGGGGATTTGGAGTGAGGGGCAAGGGGTAGATGGGAATGGACTGGCACCACGAAAGGGTTTTCCTGTTCAAGAAAAAGTCACCGAGTATGCAAAAGTTTTTTTTCTTTTCCCGCAAGCGTATCAAGGCTTCGTTTTGGGCTATCATCTTCGCCCATGTCCTTATCGTCAAATATTCTCTCTCTCTCTCTCTCTCTCTCTCTCTCTCTCTCTCTCTCTCTCTCTCTCTGAATTAGTTTTTTAAATACATCAAAAGTATTATCAACAATCTTTTTGTAAGTTTCTTTACTTAAATAACTCTTGTCGTGATTTACTCATTTTAATTTCTCTGTCTGGCGTTACTTATCGCCGTGAATACCCAAACTAAAATATTATCACACCTCATGTGAATAATCAGAATTTCGAATGCGAATTTTATAATTGTTTACTGAAAAATTTATTCGTTATGTTGTTGCAAACACGTTTGTGGTTTTAATATGAATTCATCGTAAATTTGTATTTTATAATTATTAAGATTATTTTTTTTTTTAGTCTTACGAAAATTGTAATTGATCGAGCAATTTACAAATTTTCATTCTTTATGGAGTTCTCTCCTCGATTAACAGGTGTCATTTTGCTATAAGTGTGTCGACAGGTATTTTCAAGGGGGTTACTATTTTTAGGCTAACAAATGTAATCTTGGATGTAGTGTGTCCAACAACACATTTTGTTTTTAATAACAAATGAGACATTTTTCCTACACGTATCATAAAATGTCTCTCTACATTTCTTTATTACTGACATGTTGACATAAGTCTTTTTATAGTCTATTTATGAAATATCTGTTTTAAAATTGTTATTGTTTCTAAAATATTTTATGTTAATTGTTCATTATTTCTCATATTGTTTATTTATTTCTTTTATCCCCTTCCCTCACCAGGCTATTTTTCCCTGTTAGAGCCCTTGGGCTTATAGCATCTTGCTTTTTCAACTAGGGTTGTAGCTCGGCTATTAATAATAATAATAATGATAATGATACTTGTTACAAGTAGTAAATCGGTTCAACTTCGTCAGAGATATGATAACTGGGAATTCATGTATATGAGAATCTTTTGTAGGACATTAGGTGACCTCATTTGCATCCTATATCTATGAAAATGTATTCCTGAATCTCAGTCAATTACCCAGTTTTTTAAGAGGGAGAAAGGTTCCCTTGTACAGATTAAAATATAAAAAGACATGTTTTGTTATCGTCAGTTTTGTAGTTAACGTCAATTTTACTGTCATCTTTTTAAAAGAAATTTTGACTGGTTAATTTATGTTAATAAGAGAGAATCTTTAGTTAGAACAGTCTTTTCAGCAAGGAGGAAATATGGTACATCTGCCCTTTTTTTAAACCCAAAACCATGTGCAGACAAATTAGAATTTTTTTTTTTTTTTTTTTAAAGGAAAAAATAACCTGTCCAAGACGGTTCTTTGATTCAAAGAAAATTTCTCTTGTTTTTCATCGCCGTTTTTCACTTAAATATAATTCCCACTTGCAGGTAATCAGTGTCTCTTGTACAAAAATTTCCCCCGACGCTATATCTCCTAAGACAAGAATGATCTCTCTTCCTTTAACCATAAAATTCATTACGTTATCCCAGACGGCAAGTATCAACAAATGCTGCCCCAAAACTTTAATTAGCGTTGACAGCTCCTTCGCGAATTATTAAAAGGGTTGTCTTTGCCTCTAAGATTTTTACAGATGGTTCTGGTTTTACACTCATATGCATAGGAGGCCATTATGAGCATGTGGCCGTCCGTGTTCGTTAGAATTATGGCCCGCTTTGGGTATGTTTCACTTGCATTGATTATTAAAAGTTAAATTATCGTATGTTGTGGTTTCCCCCCCCCTCTCTCTCTCTCCCTCCCTCTCTCTCTCTCTCTCTCTCTCTCTCTCTCTCTCTCTCTCTCTCTCTGTATTTGTTTTGGCGTCAATCGGGTTATTTCTGCTGTGGATTTATAATTATAGTCTGTAATCTCTCTCTCTCTCTCTCTCTCTCTCTCTCTCTCTCTGTTTTCGCCGTCAATCGGGCTATTTCCGCTGTGGATTTATATTTATAGTTTGTAATCTCTCTCCCTCTCTCTCTCTCTCTCTCTCTCTCTCTCTCTCTCTCTCTCTCATTTAATGATGTTGATCTATGACACTAGATCATCAACTAATTAATTTCATGTAAATATAATTACCATGAAAGATATGTATCTACACGCTTGATCTTATTCTCAAAACATCTATACGATCATGAATATATCGATTCACTTCAGGTCCGATTTTCCTTGGCAGGATCATATCCTCAGTTCTGAGTCATTTATAAATCGGGAACACTTTTCAGTCCCATTCATTGCACCATGTCTAGGTTAATGAAATTACTCATGCTGTTATTTTAATATGCATTTTTCACATCCTTGTGGAATTTTCACTGCATTGCTTGGCAAGCGATGCATTCGTGCTGCAAAGGTTTGCGGCAGTGCATGATTATTATTATTATTATTATTATTATTACTAGCGGAGCCCGTGTAAATTACACAAAATTATATTTTCAATACTAATTATCTTGTTCCTAACCTATACATGTTTGAATAAAATGTTCCGAGATTAATTTTATAATCTAGGTTATGGAAATTGATAGAACTCAATTTTTGTCTAATATTTAAAAAAAAAAAGTTAGGTGCTAAAAACAAAATTGGGAAAATATATAAGATATGCTTTGTTTAAGTAATCAAAGTCTAATGTGAATTAGTAAGAGTATACCATGAAATTATTTCTGTTTTCTTTAAAGTGTGACACAAAATAAATAAAACACACGCTATCGTATTAATATATAGATTATTGTTATTTTTATTATTATTATTATTATTATTATTATTATTTCTAACCATCTGTTTTCCCTAAATTGAAGGCCACTAGAAAGTATTACTTTGTCGTTTCAAACCGTAGATTTAAAACAAGGATCAAGGTACTTGGTTTTTATATCAGTCCCTAAAAATGCATTTGAACAAGGGGTGAGACTGCTGGCCCTATGCTTCTCTCCCTGCCCCTAGAGAGATCGTTATGCCAATTCTGTGCAAGAATTATACTGCACATGATTAGGTCAACTGCGTCTGACATTTTGTATCGGTCACCAACTTTCTTACTGACCGGAGTGATCGTTTTATTTCTTGATTAGTGTAAGTAACTCGATAAAAATGGCGGGTAAATATTCAGATAGATATGCACAAACATGCACATGGCACCCTCATCTCACCAGGGTATGAATACTCTCTTTCTCCCCTACCCTAGGGATGGGGAGAGCTCATCGTGACCGGAATATTTAGTGTATATATATATATATATATATATATATATATGTCAGACACTTGCGCTTTATTATATAATAAACATAAAACAGGTATTACTTCGTTGATATTATTGTTGAATGTGAATTCTGGATAAACGGTAATCGATATATGGGTCTCATGGATGGCTGCAACCTTTCCCGCCCCCGCCATAACTTTACGACGAAATCGTGACGTCACTCCATTGGGGTTCGTGCTCTATCAAGTTTACATCTTTCGCCGGAAGTGACCAACCTCACACCCTAGCCTAGAGATTGTCCGAAGAGGAAAACTCGCCCCCCCCCCCCCATAATTCATTTATTCATTTATTTATGGTTTGTAATCAAGTTGTTACTTTATAACAGAAATTGTTGATAATGCAAATACGCTAACGAAAAAATTATTTAAAGTTATTGAATGTTTGAAGATTTTTTTTAGTCTACTTTTCAAATTTTAACACTTTGGTATCGGGGATTCATTTCTTTTATCTAGGAATAATGCCGGTTTTAATGACCTTTTTTTATTAACCAGTATAACAAATTTCATGGGACAAAATATAGTAATTGTGTTTTAATTATTTGTAATGCTCTGTCTCGTATGTAATGTGAATATGGCGTAATCTGTTATTTCGGCTGAATTTAACTAAGTCATTCAAGTCAGTCTCAAATCTTTATAGCTGAAGTATATTATGAAGAGATCAATCAATTAATTTTGTATTTGCTAAGCCCACGAAATCTAATACATATTGCCTTTTTTCCGGTAAATAGACAAAATCTTTTTGCTAGCTCTGTAGAAAGGGACAAAATGGTTTTCCTTTTTTCTCATAAGAATACAAAGTGGTCCTGATGAAGAGACGAAGTGTTTCGGCTATTTCTGATAAAAGTTTGAAATGTTTTGGCTATTTTCGGATACTGGCATGATATGTTTCGGTTATTTCCTAATAAGGGAATGAAGTGTTTCGATAAAGGGACGAGACTATTTTCTAGTAAAGGGGTGAAATGTTTTGTCTATTTTCAGATAAAGGGACGAAATTTTTCGGCTATTTTCTGATAAAGGGACGAAATGTTATTGCTATTTCCTTATTAAGGGACGAAATGTTTCGGCTATTTGCTGATAAAGGGACAAAATGTTTTTGCTATTTGCATACTGGTATGATATGTTTCGGTTATTTTCTGATAAGGGAATAAAGTGTTGCTACTATTTTCGGTGAAGGGACGAGACTATTTTCTAGTAAAGGGGTGAAGTGTTTTGTCCATTTTCTGATAAAGGGATGAAATGTTTCGGCTATTTTTAGATAAAGGGACGAAATATTTTGGTTCATTTTCGGATACAGGCACGATGTGTTTCAGCTACTTCCTGTTAATGGTATGGATTATTTTGTGTATTTTCTAGTATAGAGAAGAAAAGGGACGAAATTTTTCGGCTTTTTCTGATAAAGGGACGAAATTTTTTTTTTTTTACTATTTCTAATTATATGAACGAAATGGTTCGGTTATTTCTTAGCAAAAGGATGAAATATTTCGGCTATTCCCCTTTAAAGGGATGAAATATTTCGGCTATTCCCCTTTAAAGGGATGAAATATTTCGGCTATTCCCCTTTAAAGGGATGAAATATTTCGGCTATTCCCCATTAAAGGGACGAAATTTTTTGCTAATTTCCTATTAAAGGGATGAAAAAGCTTGACTTTTTCCTGCATGGACCTAGCATTGCTTATGTATGACATCTCCACCCTCACGCCTGTGACCGACTCCCGCAGTCTTAGTGATTTAGGGATTGTACTACTCCCATATATTGTGACCAAAGTCTAAAGAGAAGACACTTTTAATTGACCATAACCAAACTTTTTGCTTGTCTATAGAGCATGGAGGGATGGGAAGTTGGAACCCGAGGCTTGGGATTGAAGGGAAGGAGAAACTAGACGCATTGAGAAGAGGTAATTGGCTGTCGTATCGTTCATTGAAAAGGGATATTGAAAATTTAGATAAAAGTAATTTTATTGGTTAGTGGCGTATGTTCACGAACGTCCTATTTGTGTATGTATGGTAATATAACCTCTGCGTATATATAGTTATACAAACACTGTTAAACTTAAGGGTAAAGTGATAAAAATATTTTGTGATGTTTCGAAGGAAAGATACGCATTCATTTTGTATATTGTTGACAGTTTTCATATTTATGATTGTGATTAAAAATACATTGTCTTCTGAGAATCTGAGAAAAGATTCTCTGTTATTGGTAAGAATTCCGTTTTTGACAGACAGACGAAGGAAAAGTTTTGCGCATTTTGACTGCCATTACAAACTTAAGTTAGGAACCTCAAGGGAAGCCAACGCAAAAAAAAAAAAAAAAAAAAAAGGCTAACAAATAAATGAAAACGAATATAGTAAACAATCGTGTATTATGTATTTGAAATATAACAAACAATTTTAATATAGTTAATGTTGAATTATATTTTTTCTTCCATTTCAGTGTCATCACCTTTACAGATTTATGATACACGTTTCTCTTGAAGGATAATGCTTTCCGTAGATCAGAAATATTAACACAATGTGATTCCACAAAAAGCTCTTAACTTTTGGTAGTGAATGAACGTCAGGCTCTGCTATGCCTAGGAGGAACCATATGCCGAGAGAGCATGATGGTTGGAGGGGAAGGGGTGTTAGTTTAGCGGAAAGGGAGGGGGTTGGGGGATAGAAGGGGAGGGGGCAGTAATGTTGAAGAGACGAGAAAAGGCAGCTGGTTGGAAGGCGTCAAAGCCAGCTGTGGCTCTGATCTCCAAGGTGCAGTGGTAAAAAATGGTGCCAGGGACCGGGGATAATACAATACCAAGCGGCGGCTGGCCCATAAGGTCGGAAATCCCGTTCGATGGGTGGGATTGGGCCTCCTTTGGGTTTTGTCGAAGGGTGAAAAATGTTGCTGTGTTTGGGATTGGGGGCTGGGGATCCTTCCCCTCCCCTCCAATCTCCCAGGGAAAGGAGAGGAGATGAGGGGGGGGGGGTTCTCGTTGGACGTGGCTAATGGCGAAAATCATGATTCGAATTAGGGGCAATGTGAGTCTTATGAGAAAAGAAAATTCAAAGAAAGAATAATTTCTGTCGAGGGCCCCTCTCCCCCCCCCCCTTCCCCCATTCCCTCATAGTTCATTTTCCTTCCTTTTCTTCCCCCTACCCCTCCCTTGCTGTTCCTTTTGTATTATATTTCATCTTGCTTGAATTTACTTTTTGTTTGTATTTATCTTAATTATTGCCGGCTCCTTGATCATCTGGGTTCTGTTTACGTAAGGATCGCTAATGGCTTTTTTTTTATCTCCATATTCCGGACCGCAGACTCCGGAGGTGTTTTTCAAGGTGGGGTAGAAAAAGGGGGGACGCAAATATGCAGGGAATGATGAAAGAGGCGAGAGATAGCGGGTGCGTGAAAAGGCACAATGGAAATTGCAAACTATGATAAATGAAAATTGAGGATTATCTGATATTTTTTACCAATCTCCAAGCCCTTGATGGAGGACAAAACCGTCTTTTATTTTTAACCCCCCAAAAATTTAGCAGAAAATCTAATTAACGCGGCAGGACGGTTTGCCTTCTCCCTTTCGGCTTTTATGAATAATCAAACCATCCTCCTCGTAACAAGTTATGGTCAATTTACAGTAAGCGTGAAATAGAAATGAGAAACGAACGACTGTCGGGGTGAGGGCCACGGTCCTAATTAGTTTCAGCTTTCTATGTGCTTCAAGAATACGCTTCTCCCCGACAAGAAGAAGTTCGTGTTTACAAAACGCGGCGCCCGATAACGTATCTACCTCTGCAATCTACCTGTGCAATCTATTCTCGCCGACGGGATCACGTGGTTATGATTATGGGCCGACGTCGGGATTTGGGTGGCCTGCTTCCTGCCTTCTATTATTTAAGCGTTTATTTTGTTTCCGTCGCCAGACAGAGACGACGAGTGGCACGTAAACGTCGGGTAAATATGCGGTAAAGTTAAAGGGGGAAATATTCGGTAATTTTGGGTCAATGCCATCGATTTTCGGATGCGTTACTGTGGGATCGCATTGAATGGCACAGATATCTCTTTGATAGTGATGTATTGTCATATTCCATGTATGTGCACGTGCGCATTTGCTGGTGCGTGTGTTTTATCTGTTGACTTAGAAGGCCAATGCATCATTTGATACTGATGGTTTTTTTATTCTTTCTTTTTCTTCAAGTTGCCTCCCTTTTACGTGTGGTTTCTTTAAACACTAGTGAGTATTCATGTTCTTCTTCTTCTTCTTCTTCTTCTTCTTCTCTTCTTCTTCTTCTTCTTCTTCTTCTTCTTCTTCTCCTTATTATTATTATTATTATATTTTTTTTGTGTTGTTATTTTGTTTAAATATTCTTTGGTTAGTGACAAAACTTTATTCAATTTTGAGGTATTCAGGATACATGTAGGTGTTTGATAGGACTGTTTATTTAAAGCCAGTGTATGTTAATTCCTTACAGTATTATTTAATCATTTATTTCTGGTGATTTTGTTTGAAAAGTCACATTCTTTCAGTCACATTGATAATTTTCTTGTCGGAATCAGTTGTCACGAGTATTCCTTTCATTTGCTTTAATTTGATAAGAAAAAGAGACCTTACTACTAGCTAATAAATCCAACCATATACTGTTGTGACGCAAAAAAAAAAAAAAAAAAAAAAAAAAATAACTGACGCGTTGTTATGCTGATACAGTATATTGTATGGGCTCTTCAAGAGCTTTATTTTTTTCAGGGAATTGCTACATTTCATCAGAAAACTTCCGTGGATAAAATTTATGCTTAGAGTCAACCTCTGTCCTTCAGGTTAAATTTTATGTTTGATTTAGTTGGTGTTTTTGTAAAGATTTTAGGGTTAATGTCTGAGATCTTGTTATCCTAAGAAAATCTAAGGGAATTGTATTTTTTTTTAAAAATCATATGCAAACATTTATCTCTTACAAAAATATACAGTAATGCAATGATTAGTAATTTATACTTAACCGAGCCCTCAACCTTCATAATATTAAATATATATATATATATATATATATATATATATATATATATGTATATATATACACATATATATATATATGTATATATATATATATATATATATATATATATATATATAAATAAAAGCAACGACAAATGGTATTTGTTATCAATTTCAACCTTGGGAATTCTATAGGAAATGCCATTTGTAGTTGATATTTACACCTATTAAAGTTACGTGAGTTAGTGACACAATTATGTTATATATATATATATATATATATATATATATATATATATATATATATATATATATATTATGTGTGTGTATGTACACCGTAAGTGTAGTATAATATATATGCATACATTTCCTTATGCTACAGTATAAACCATTACTAAACAATATCTGTATCCAATTAAGTATTTCACCCGTCAGAGCATTTCAATATATACTAGATAGAGGGAGAGAGAGAGCGAGTGAGATAGTGATCCTGTGATGGTGGTGTTGGTGATGGTGATGGTGATGATGATGATGATGATGCGTCGTGCGTCATCTCGTAAGCTCATTAATGGACTTTTTGTCGCCACCTTTTGGATCGTTGCGAACCTGCTACGTCGACTGCTATCACTCTCTACGCGTCATTCATTTCTCTCTCTCTCTCTCTCTCTCTCTCTCTCTCTCTCTCTCTCTCTCTCTCTCTCTCTCTCTCTCTCTCTCTCTCTCTCTCTCATATTTGCATGCTTTTTCTTAAGCGAATATATATGCAGATTGGTACGCAACCATTCTACACTTCATTTGGGGATATTACAGTTTAAGGTGTTTTTAAAGAGATATATTGAATGAATAGCTATACCTGCATATGTATAAATAAAATCCGTTGAAATCTGTATTTGATGGAACTAATATTTGATACCGCGGGTTCTGGTTTGGATAGAATATTTACATACCAGCAAGAACTGATGCCATACAAGTACCATATTACACTAGTTAACATTTGATCTATTAACAACAGGTATCAGGAAATGTTAAAAAAATATCCAAGTCGACAAATACCTACCTTTAGTTGTATCGAAAGGAGGTAGAACTGAACCTTTCATGGTAATATGACTGTTTTTTATTAATTAAGAAATTAGAACTCCGAGTATTGAATGGGGGTAAAATTTAACTTTTCATGGTAATAAGATTGTTCTTTTATTAATTAAAAAATTAAAACAGTATCGAAAGGGGGTAAAACTGAACTTTTTATGGTAATAAGGTTGTTCTTTTATTAATTACAACTCCAAGTTGAACCTAATAAGGTTTATGTTTTAAAGTCAGGATTTATATTTCCCTTATGAAACCTTTTGATTTTTAATTAGTATGATACCAATATTTTTTTTTATGTATACAATAATTGCTTGCTAAGTTTAAGTTCCCCGTGTCGATGTCTGTGAATTTATCACTTAATTATTATAATTTGTCATATCAAAAGTGTAATTGCTGACAGAAAATTAATTGACACCCAAAGATATCGAAACGACTTCAGTGTCTCGAAATGTTGCAAATCAAGCCGAGTTTATCATTTTCTTTTTGAAATTCTTGTATCATTATTATTGTGGTCAGTATTGCAGTTGTACAAAGTAACCTACCTGGGAATGAAAGAGCATTATAGGGAAAAGGACAAGAAAGCAACGAATATATCTGTAGTTCCTCTTACTGAAGGGTCTGCATTTTCACTTCGATCTCTAGCTGAGCCCACTTTTTAAACTTCTGCAATACCGTCATCCCAGTCTCGTTTTTTCACTTCTGGTTTTCCAACCTTTTTCCACCTATACCTTGAATGGCCTCACAAGTCCCAACGCTG
>NC_090727.1:169851997-169859497 GCF_036898095.1 Palaemon carinicauda | reverse complement strand
AATAGCTTATTTCTTTAACTATTGTTTCTCATTGTTTTTATTATCCTTCTCCAATTTCTTTCTCACATATTTGTAGTCCTGTTTTAACTGGAGTTATTTTAACTATGGGCAAACAATGAAACTGCGAAAACGTTAACGCGGACTTATTAAGAAGTTTTCATGTTAGGTGTTCGTGCACAATATTTAATCGTCGCAATGACTTCCAATAATCATTCGCATAGTGATTTGTATTTTATTTTTAGCTTCATCTGTTATTGCCTTGAATAATTCTTTAAAGTATATTTGATTCAATCTCATATTTGCGACGAATTTCCAGTCTTACTATTATTGTGTTGCTCCTGGTATATTATTCCTGGTATTGATAGTAATAATAGTAATAATAGTAATAATAATAATAAGAACATCAATAATAATAATAATAGTAATAATAATAATAATAATAATAATAATAATTAGGTTGATTAAGAAGTAAGTGTTGCCGAAATCATAATCTTTGGTTTCCCGGTGTTGATAGTTGATACCCCCTTGCCAGCTTCCGTTTCACCCACCTCCCCCTTCCCCTTGACGCACTTCTCCCCTTCCCCTTTTCCAAAGCCAAAGCATACACTGACCATCTTTGGTGAGTGATGACCACTAGCCAACCACTATGTTGTCAGCGTTGATTGATGGCGGACAGCAACTGAAAAAAAATGACGCAAAAACACAACAAAAGCAACTGTAATGGCAATGATCTCTTTTTAATGGTCTCGCGTTGCTTCTAAACAGAAAGGGGATAGAGAGAGAGAGAGAAAGTCTCTCTCTCTCTCTCTCTCTCTCTCTCTCTCTCTCTCTCTCTCATTATCGTCTCTGCCAGAGATTTGCAAGCGATTTGGCTGCCTTGCGGATTTGCGAACATCATGATGGAAATTGTTATAGAAGCATTTTTAATTACAATATTTTTTTCATTGCCTTTCTTTTAGCAAACTGTTATTTATGAACTTTTTCTGACATGATTGTATCGATATGTTTCGCGGTTGACACGTGATGAAGTTTATTTTTTTTCTGACGGTTAATCTTCCTTCTAATTGCTATTAATTATTCTCTTAAGTCTTAATCTCTATGGTAATTTTTGTGAGAGGAAATTTCGACAAAGGTATTAAAAATATGTTGTTACTCCAAGTAGTGCATTCTAAACATACACACATACGTGCGTGCATATGTTCATTTGTTTGTTTATTTACGGGGGGTGGGGGCATTCGGCTGGCCCCAGATAAAGATCGACTTACCCTTACTATTACATTGATCCTCACGCTCATTACTTGAGGATAATCTTACCCTTGCATACATTACAGTTTTCATATCCTCATTGCAGTTTTGTTTACTCCCACACTGTGTCCAGCATCATCATTCTGATCGTAAATTTAAATAAAAGTTTATAAAAAAAAAAATGGTTCTTGGTTTTACACGACTCTTGTGGGAAATGTCCTTATTTCTTTGTGTCTCCTTTGCTGTTTCCCCTCGTCATCTTCCATTGTAAAGGTAAAATTCAATGATGCGTCATGATAATACATCCCTAACTTGACGTAAACTAAGACCCCTGGTTTTACGTGTCTGCCCTTACCCACTTTAAGATTATAATATATATATATATATATATATATATATATATATATATATATATATATAGATATATATGTATATATATATGTGTGTGTGTATGTATATATATATACATTATGCATATAATTATTTGTTTATAAATTGAGTTATTGTGTAAAGTTGACATTAATATAAATGAAAATCTACCTCATAAAAACTAACGAGGTTTCTTACATTTAATTATCGCAAATGTAATTCAGACTGACAAGTGTTATACCTTCTTGACCTTTGACATATATTAATTAGGTACAGCTGTGTTTTAGTGTTGTGGTAGACCTCTTTTATCGATTGCCCTATTCGTAAATTCGAAAAATGATGAAAGATGTCGTAGATGAGTCTTGAAACCTTTGAAACTCATCTAATTATTCTAACTTTTTAACTCGATTTATAGAACGTTTGTCATAAAGACAATTGGTCTGTGTTTTAAGACCCTCTTTATTTTGACGTCGAATACTTTCCTCGCATATCTCCACGCACCAATTTGCACCTGCTCAAGTATGCAAATGAATGTCCGGGCAACAAAGAAGTGATAAATTTGTGCGAACTTTATCTTCGTGATGTTATTCATGAATACTTGAGTGCACACACACTGTTCTTGAGCAGTCGCGAAGCTCCGAGGATCAGCTTTAGTCATAGGGTCAGTACGATTTATGACTGTCGTAAAAGTGTTACTGATTTAGACCATTTCATGATGGCACGGTGAGGCTCGGCCCATGGCCCTGAGGTCCCACTTCTACACCCTACTGGTGGGATTCTCTACCTCCGCCCTCCTCTTTCCCCCTCCTCAAACACTTTTATTATCTGTAGTTTGATTCCGATTTTCCGCCGAGTTTAATATTATCTTTCTTGGCAATAATTTGACATTGCTGCACATTTCCTTTGTTCTGTTTAATCGTCGCTCGGTTCATTTAGCATTTACCTCAATCCCCACCCCACCCCTTTATGGTACTGTGAATATATGAGATACATTTACATTTTTTTCGTTCTTTTCACATAAAGTCCGATGGGACGGGCATTGACTAACCCAGATACTCCCTTTTGAAAGATAAAGAATTACAGTAAAGACAAATCAAACCAAGTCACGAAATTTTGAATTTCCTCATAAATCCACAATTAATTCAAATTCTGAAGTATCCAGTTATTTTACGTTGGAGCAATATCATCTTAACAGTTGCTCTACTTTGCCTGGGCTTCTCTTGCACCATTTCAGCTAGAGATGGTTCGTTGGGTGCTTGGATGGTTTTAGTATTTAGGTGTTCAAGAGAATTTCAAATGCGAGTGTGGAGAAAAATGCCTGTGTATGTTACGCCCGTGGAGAGGGGCTTCTGAGTTTTTACCATATATGTGGATGTTGTCTCCAGCACATTATGCGACAGTGGGGTAACCTGTCCCATGTCTTAGGCTCTCTGAAGCGACCTTTACTTTGTCATATTATATATATATATATATATATATATATATATATATATATATATATATATATATATATATATATATGAATGTGTGTGTGTGTGTGTGTGTTGTGTGTGTGTTAAAGTATGGTGATTATTTTGTATCTGAGTTGGTGTCAAATCATCAGCACTTGAAATTGTTTCTTTACTTTTGGTGCAGTTCAGTGTAAGGTTTGAGGAATTTGGATGGGGATTATGGTCCATTTAAAGGATGATTATGTTAATCTTGAGAGCTACCTATTGCATGGGTATGCAGATTTTTGGTAAGGCCAGCAACCCCATCCCTATTATTATTATTATTATTATTATTATCATTGTTGTTGTTGTTGTTATTATTATTATTATTATTATCATTGTTGTTGTTATTATTATTATTATTATTATTATTATTATCATTGTTGTTGTTATTATTATTATTATTATTATTATTATTATTATTATTATTACTTGCTAAGCTATAATCCTAGTTGGAAAAACAGGATGCTATAAGCCCAAGGGCTCTAATAGAAAAAATAGCCCAGTGGGGAAAGGAAAAGAAAGAAATAAACTACAAGATAAGTAATGAATAATTAATATAAAATATTTTAAGAACAGTAATAACATTAATATTAAGCTTTCATATTTAGACAATAAAAAAAGAGGAAAAGGAAGAACATTGTGCCCGAGTGTACTCTCAAGTAAGAGAACTCTAACCCAAGACGTTGGAAGACCATGATACAGAGGCTATGGCACTACCCAAGGCTAGAGAATAATGGTTTTATTTTGGAGTGTCCTCCTAGAAGAGCTGTTTACCATTGCTAGTCTCTTCTACCCTCACCAAGAGGAAAGTAGCCACTAAATTAGAGTACAGTAGTTAACCCCTTGACAAAAGAAGAATTGTTTAGTGATCTCAGTGTTATCAGGTGTATTAGGACGGGAGGATGTGTAAAGAATAGGCCAGACTATTAGGTGTATATGTAGGCAAAGGGAAAATGAGCCGTAACCATGGAGAAGGATCCAATATAGATTTGTCCGGCCAGTCAAAATACCAAATTTCTCTAGCAGTAGTATCTCAATGGGTGGCTGGTGCCCTGGCCAACCTACTACTTAAAGATTTGCTCAAGAGATGGTAGATAGTTCTCCACTCGAGAAGTTTTCCAAGATTTTAATGTTTTCGTCTAATGTGATATATATATATATATATATATATATATATATATATATATATATATATATATATATATGTGTGTGTGTGTGTGTGTGTGTGTGTGTGTGTAATATTAGTCCATTATTGATTTCCCTGAAAGGCAATGATAAATAACATGAATTGTTTCACTCATGAGATACGTATAACTTCACAGGGCCCTACCATTTTCATGGCCCTATATGTGTATGTTTGCGTGCATGAAGGGAGTAAACGCAAACATAGTTTCATCTCTCTCTCTCTCTCTCTCTCTCTCTCTCTCTCTCTCTCTCTCTCTCTCTCTCTCTCTCTCTCTCTCTCAGGATTTTTTTTTATATCCGAATCTCATAGGGAAAGGAACCCAGTATTGGTTTAACCCTATTTAACCGTAGGTTTTTTTTTTATTATAATCTTAATCTTTCTAAATATATTTTTCTTTTTCGTAGAGTACAAACGAATCAATAGTAGATCTTAGTGAATAGCATTTCCTTGAAATACAGATCCATCTTGCTGTGGAACCTCCTATTGTCACTACTTCATAATGAAAATAATGGGGTTCCTCTCAAATACACCTAGGAACTGAAGGGCCTTCCAGTCCCCAACACCGTGGCTTATGGGTTAAATTCACAAATCCAATAATCACTCAATTTTAAACGAAATTAAACCAAAAATCTAAATGATAACCCGAAATCATCCGGTTGAAGAGGCGAACATCTTTTCAGACGGGCCAGGTCGGGTGTGTGGGGGGGATTAAGGTAGTGGAGAGGGGTGGGGGTTGATAATGGGGTGTGGGAAGGTTTGATTAATGGGTTTTATATGGTCCGTGAGACGAGTAATGCAACCCATTAATTCTTGGATGTTCCTGACTGGGATCTCCAGCGCCTCAGACTACAACACCTGTCACTCATACATCTCTCTCTCTCTCTCTCTCTCTCTCTCTCTCTCTCTCTCTCTCTCTCTCTCTCTCTCTCTCTCCATGGAAGGAATAAAATTTCTTGTCTTCTTATGTAATTTGGTTTATCGTCTGATTGTCATTTCGTTGGAGAGTTAGAATCTGTATATTTCTCTCTCTCTCTCTCTCTCTCTCTCTCTCTCTCTCTCTCTCTCTCTCTCTCTCTCTCTCTCTCTCTCTCTTAGTAATTCGTTACATAACATTTTTCTTAAATCATTAAATTTCAATGTTAAAAGTCCTCTTATCTCATTTTGCAATTATTATCTTGATAATATTAGCTGAAATAGTTTGACGTTTTGAATTTACGAAATAATAGAATTGTAATCTGTATGGTAATTTTCAAAAGAATTTTCAATGTATAATAACGAATTTGATATTTTACGGTTAAGATTGTGATATTATATAAAAAGTAATTTATATTATTATTTGCCCCAGGGGGATAGGAATTTCTATAATTGTGGTTATTCAGAAAGTTTATCACGTGTTTCATATTGCTCGAAATGACCTTTATACTTTCATAATAGTGTTTGTAATTTGCTCCTACTTCAATAATGATGGTGAATCCTGCCGCGTAGGTGGCCATTTGCTTTTTGTACATTGATATCTGTCAAAAGATATCTGTATCGAATGAAGATGTTCTAATTTTTTTAAAGAAATTGTTGATTTCTTCTGGAAAGTAATTATAGAGGAAAGCGTCACATGGACTGTATTTACATTTCACACGATATTTGTTGTTATGATAATAGGTTTAATTTTATAATGCTATCTTGTCTTGAGAGAGATAGAGAGTTTTTAGTTTTGATTATAGGTTTTCCAAGTATTGCTTTCCTAAAGGTCCAAACGTTGCAAGGTTGCCAAAGAGATCCGCCTAATCGCAACGCCAGTTGAAATACAACTGCATTGTTGAAGTTGCAGCATTTAATTGTCCTCTTAAAGGTTGTTTTTTTCCATCGTGTCCCTCCCCGGGTAGGTTGCAGACTCGGGTTGATTGGTTTATCTGGTTTCGTGATGTGTTTATTTTGGAATGGAGAGTGTCAGGGTCTATTGCCACTGTCGATTGATAGTGAAGCTTTGATGCTTCTTGTTCGAATTTTTGTAGGAAGCCTTTTTATGTATATGAAAATATTTTGATAGATATGCAAACACACACACATTCAGTACCACCCCTTACCCGAGTGATGGGGAGTTACTCGTCTGGCAATGCCATCGGTCGTGACCAGGATGATATATACATACATATATATATATATATATATATATATATATATATATATATATATATATGACACTTGCTGTATATTATTTAGGGGAGATTGTTTCTTTGATTATATCAAATTGTAGTTTGTCGAATATCTTTTAATTCAGTTATCCTAATGCTGCTTCCTCGATTATAGCAGCATATGCACATCTTAAACAGAGGTAAGATTTAATGACGCTTCGTGCATTATTTTATGTTTTATATTTAAATTTTATGATGATCTGAGAGAACATTATTTTAGAGAATGAATCTATAAGGTTAAAGATAAACTGACTGGACATATACCAGTATTCAAGAATATAGGTGTAAAGAAAAATAATAATGTAAATATCTGTTTTATCTCTTTGGATATTAGGTAATTGTTATCAGGATATTTTGTAACTTATCTTTGGGAAATGTGTAACTGTTACCAACAGTCATTTTAAGCCTTTCTATCTTTTTCTTTCTGTGGGTGCGGGCGACGGCATTCCGTCTTCATTGTCTTTCTCCCAACATATGGGTCTGCTGTTACCCTTCCCTCTGCTCTCATCAACAAAAAAAGAAAAGGGGAAAAAAAATGAAAGGCTTGTTGGGAACAAGTGACCTATCCATCATGGGCGTCTATCCTAACCAACTCCTCCTGCACTCCTTGTGCCATTTACACCCTCCCTGGGCATCAATCTTATCGGTTTTCTCTTTCCTTTCCCTTTTCTCTCTTTGATCTGTGAGAAGGGAGTATTTCCCTTTTCTCTTCTTTCGATACGTCAAGAATTACTCCTTCTGGGAAATTTCATCCTCGTTAAGTATCTCTGAATGTCTCGATTCGGGTTTTGTATCGCCAGTTTTCAGGATCTTTCATCTTGTGGAATGTAGGGAATCATTGAATTTATTTTGAGTCAAAGTTTTTTTTTGTTTATTAATTTTTCGTGTTGCGAGTTTTCATGATCTTTCATCCTGGAATCATTGTATTTTGTTTCATTGCAAAGATCTTTTTTTTCCACAGTTTTGCGAATTACATCCTGTTGGGAAAAAAAAATTTACTTTTATTGTTAGGGTCTGG
>NC_090727.1:169831997-169849497 GCF_036898095.1 Palaemon carinicauda | reverse complement strand
TATTATTATTATTATTATTATTATTATTATTATTATTATTATTATTATTATCATTATTATTATTATTTTTTTTAATTATTATTATTATTATTATTATTATTACTACTACTAGCTAAGCTACAACCCTAGTTGGAAAAGCAAAATGCTATAAGCCCAAGGAATCCAACAGGGAAAAATAGCTCAGTGAGGAAAGGAAATAAAGAAATGAATAAAGGATATAAAATGATAATAGTCATTTGATAAATTTATGCCAGTGGATCATTGTAATTTTTTTCAGCTGATAATTACAAAATGCGGAAAAGTAATTTAGGAAGTAAAATGAATCCTACTGAAATTATAGATTTATTGAATGAAATAAGCGAAAGTCTAATACACTCGTGAGTTTCAGTTAATTGTAAATGTAATTTTTTGCCAAATTGAAGGAATTGCGAAATTTGAAATTATTACGTTTGTGAAATTTATAGTAAAAAAAAAAAAACTCAGAATATTTTTTATTCACTTGATATAATTTATATATAACATTTGCAGTATAAAAATAAGAGATTCCGATCATCATCATCATTATCATCATCATCATCATTATCATCATCATTTATAAAAATGATCAAGATATTTGCCAAATTACAGTATGCGTTACATATAACACTAATGCAAATCAAGGATTAGATGAACGTATCCATATTGTATGGATGCTATTCATACACATTATTGGTAATAGCTATGAAAATCTAAATAACATTAATAACTTGGTCGTATATGTATATGACATATCTGTTTTTGACGTTGTTGATAGTTTATATATGACATATCTGTTTTGACGTTGTTACTGTTTTTAGAATGATTTATTGTTAATTTATTCTCATTTATTTATTTCCTTGTTTCCTATCCTCACTGGGCTATTTTTCCCTATTGGAGCCCTTGGGCTTATAGCATCTTGCTTTTCCAACTAGGGTTGTAGCTTGGCTAATAATAATAATAACAATAATAATAATAATAATAATAATAATAATAAGCACCTGTCTACTTTTCACTGATATGTTTATTATGTCATTTCACTACATTAATCAACATTGTGATTTTCCGTATTATCTCTCTATTTACAAGGCACTTCCCCCATTTTTGGGGGTTAGCCGACATCAGAAAAAAAAAGAACAAAAGGGGACTTTTCTTCTATTCGCTCCTCCCAGCCTGACGAGGCATCCATAATATACTGATTATTAAAATAATTTTCATTTTATTAATCTGCAATGCTATTTTCATCCATATATTTTTAGTAAATTTCTATGATATATTGATCAGTGTCATTGAATTTTTCATTAATGTATTATTCAACAATGTCCATTCCAATAGTATATTTGTTTTCATATTCCCTAAATATTGAATTGTTAAGTGCACTTTATTTTTTTTTATGGTTTATATGCATGGTTAAATGATTTATCCTTTAGAACTGTTCTACAGAGTATATAGTGTCTCTCTATATTAGAAGTATCATATTTGGGAGCTATGGCATTCCGTGTTTTAATGGCCCTGACAGCTCTTTATCCATCTTTATTTTATGTTGTATTTGTAAACCCTCTTTAGCAATTTAAATCTTGGAAAGATATGATTTATGGGTAAACCTTAAATATTCCGTTTCAAGTCAAGAAATATATGTTCAACTATAACTTTTCAGTGACCAACTGTGGGCAATATTTCGTCATGTTATTTTGAATTTTTTTAGCTTCATGCAAATCCTTTAATTGTTTGTAAAACTGCCTAATTTGAAAACGTAAATCATTTCACAAGTAAAATATTCAAAATCTTATTATTGATATACATTCGGTTATGATAACAACGTTTTAAAGCTTGTGAATATCGGTGCTCTCGTTGTTGGTTCAATTGATCTAAATCATTATGAATATGGGAGATATTTGTTTATAGATTGACTATCATTTTAATGACGTCATCAAAATCTGTGTGATTGGGATATTCTCCAATGATATGTATAAAGGCTTTATGAATATTAGTACGCTTACGTTGATGAGGGCCTTATGCACGATTTGAATAAGGGTGCTTCTATGTAAAACACACAGAACACTCATTCGAGCTCACCCAGCGGAGCAAACGAACACTGGCCTAATCCAATAACTCTCAGGGTAAGGAAGCGAAATACCCGTGCCACATTAGGACCACCTCATAAAATATTCGGGCGAGGTCTTGCCCAAACTGAAAAGGGAGAAAATTAAAGGGGGGAAAAAGAGAGAAGAGTAAACTTGTCGACCCATATCTTTCTGGTTGCCTAATTGAAGCTCCGGAGAGATTTAAATCCGGGTCGTAAAGCAGATCCAGCCACCTGTTGGTTATTTTATGTACTTTTGATGGAGTGACAACGGCTTTCTTGGGGGGTTCCATCGGGGTAGCAGGCCTTGTTCATGATTCATGCATTTATTTATTCACTTTGCATTTACCCTAGAGTAGATGATTCATTGAGGAATTACAGAATATTAAAGACTATTTCATACAAAGGCAAAGAAACCAGCTTGACTTGCAGAAACTTCAGATGTATAAACTGGAGGCAAATTCATTGTTGTATAGAAAAGTCTCACGTTTGCCTTTCGTATTTAATTAGTATTATGTTGTTTTTTTATTTGTTTATTTCCCTTGAATAAGATTTTATTTTTGTACAATACTTTTTTTTACAATGCCTTTGGTCAATAGCATGAGGTTTGTAATTATAATAACTTTGTATCCTTAGATGAATCCACTATTGAGGTCATAGAATATTAGTGATTTGCAGATTCACTGATAAATATTTGTATATTTTTATGAAGAAATCTTACATGGCTGAATGAAAACACCTGTAAAAGGCAGTGGATTTTTATTAACCAATATTTTTTTTTTCTTCGAAATTTTAGTATTTAATAAAAGTATGTATATTATTGTGGATTCTTGACCTCGCTAGAATGTCTTAACCAACGGCATCTGTCGATTTAAATTAAGAAACATTCAGAAACACTAATGTTATTCTTTTATTATGTCACCCAATACAAATATTGAATTTAGATGAAATCTATTTCTTCATCATCCACTACCTTCTCAAGTAAGCGAGATCCCTAGCTGCAATAGCTCCATAAAGGGGTTAGTGCCTACAGTGCACCTCAACCGGTACTCTATAGGCACTGCTTGAAGGTCTCTTTCGGTTCCTAGCTGCACTCACTTTTTAGCCTTCTTTCCCTCCCGTTTCCATTTCCTTTTTGCCATCTTGCTGTCCTGATTTTATTGTTCCTTCATATCCTGTTCCTTATGGTCACAGAATGGCCTCCTAGTCACCAGTGCCGGTCCTTCCGGAACTGATTAATAAATCGAAATTTAATCAAGCCATCTGGAATAGGCTACTATTCAAAAGATTAAATACCATTCCCCCCCCCCCACCCCCACCATTTTGGAGATGAATAAAACGGACTTTTCCTTTTCCTTTACCCGTTGAGATACTACCGCTAGAGAGTTATGGGGTCCTTTGACTGGCCAGACAGTACTGGTTACGGTTCATTTTTCTTTTGCCTACACATACACCGAATAGTGTAGCCTATTCTTTACAAATTCTCCTCTGTCCTCATTACCAAACAATTCCTCTTCATCCAAGGGGTTAACTATTGCTCTGTAATTGTTCAGTGGCTACTTTCCTCTTGGTAAGGGGAGATGAGATTCTTTAGCTATGGTAAGCAGCTCTTCCAGGAAAAGGACACTCCAAAATCAAACCATTGTTCTGTAGTCTTGGGTAGTGCCATAGCCTCTGTACCATGGTCTTGGGTTAGAGTTCTCTTGCTTGAGGGTACACTCGGGCACACTATTCTGTCTTATTTCTCTTCCTCTTGTTTTGTTGAAGTTTTTATAGTTTATATATGAAATATTTATTTTGGTGGTGGTGTTGTTCTTAAAATGTTTAATATTTCCTTGTTTCCTTTCCTCACTGGCCTACTTTTCCCTGTTGGAGCCCTTGGGCTTATGGCATCCTTATTTTCCAACTAAGGTTGTAGCTTAGCTATTAATAATAATAATGATAATATAATCTCATAATCTCCCTCTTTTCCTTTATTTCACATTATAATCTCTTAATCTCCCACTTTTTCTTTCCCCCTATCCTGTTTTCATATTATAATCCAGTTTTTCTTTCCCCTTTTCCTGTTTTCATATTATAATCCAGTTTTTCTTTCCCCTTTTCCTGTTTTCATATTATAATCCAGTTTTTCTTTCCCCTTTTCCTGTTTTCATATTATAATCCAGTTTTTCTTTCCCCTTTTCCTGTTTTCATATTATAATCCAGTTTTTCTTTCCCCTTTTCCTGTTTTCATATTATAATCCAGTTTTTCTTTCCCCTTTTCCTGTTTTCATATTATAATCCAGTTTTTCTTTCCCCTTTTCCTGTTTTCATATTATAATCCAGTTTTTCTTTCCCCTTTTCCTGTTTTCATATTATAATCCAGTTTTTCTTTCCCCTTTTCCTGTTTTCATATTATAATCCAGTTTTTCTTTCCCCTTTTCCTGTTTTCATATTATAATCCAGTTTTTCTTTCCCCTTTTCCTGTTTTCATATTATAATCCAGTTTTTCTTTCCCCTTTTCCTGTTTTCTTATTATAATCCAGTTTTTCTTTCCCCTTTTCCTGTTTTCATATTATAATCCACTTTCCCCCTTTTCCTTTTTTTCAGTTTATAATCTCTTAATCTCCCTCTTTTTCTTCCCATTTCATATTATAATCTTATAATTTCCCTCAGCTTTATTTTCCTTTTTGTTTCAGATTGTAATCTCCGTCAGTTCGGACACGCAGCATCATTCCTCCTGGCCAAATGCTGACAAGTGAAATGGACTGCATTTGAAGCGTGTCAAAGCAACAATAACAATAACAAGAGGAAATACGACTTCGTAACGATGCAGTTCTCACGTCAAAGGAATGCTCGTCATTTTAGATATAATAAGAATGATTTTCCATCAATCTTCTACGTAATATTAAGCAGTGGAGTATTTGCTGCATTTTATTTGATTTTCTAACAAGCTTTAGTTCCACAGTTGTTAAGGAAAAGGCATATACAAAAAAACGATTGATATGGTCTTGCTGTGGAGTATTTACTGCATTTTTATTTACTTTTATAACAAGCTTTATTTCCGCAGTTGTTAAGGTTTTCCTTTTTTTAGAAGGCATATACAATAATCATTCAGAGAAGACGAGTAAGTTAAAACGAATGATATGGTCTTAAAAGGGGCATTATATGTTTTGGTATCTTGGCTGAAGAGGAATTCTGTCATAATATCTGGCCTTGAAGGAGGGGAGATTTGGGAAGAGTAAAAGTGGTTCGCTAAGATATATGCTTTTGGCTTCAAATTTGCTTAGGATGTTAACAATGTGTTACATTGTATGTTTCGATGTGTAAATATCGAATTTGTGTGTGTATGAATATGGAGAGAGAACAAACAATAAACTTGTAAGGTATTCAACATTTCTAATGTTTATTATTTTTATTTTCATGGTACTGATGTTTGCAATCAAATATGGTGCTTATTTCTGTTAATTTGGATTTCAGAGTAACCGCGGTACTATTCATGTTATTATTCATTATTATAATTCTTTTTATTGATGTTAATAATCCCCGTCTAACATGGAGTAGGGGTTAATACATTCATAATTATTATTTATGTTAATAAGTTCAAATGTATGATAGCCCCATACTTAGAAGTATATACCTAACACTTATTTCTGTAGAATAAATAAAATCTGTTTCACAAGTGACGTTATTGGAACACGATCGTCATGTACACAAAAGCACGGAAGTAGTATAATCAATAAGGGTTTTTCATATTTTCTGTAAACGATTATGTTTTTCTTTCGACTTTTTGAACACTGGAGTGTCTTATTTCTATTAGGTCTCTATTCATTTTTATCTTTTTTCTGCTAGTAAGAGGTATCAGAATAGCTGCTCTGAAGATGAATGCTTCACTAGGAATATTGTGGACACAGTTTACTCAATTATATCCAGATATTACTCTTCTTGCTTTGTTGAGGAATTTTCATTAATACAAAATCATAAACTGTATTCCACTGCATATCGGTAGCAATATCATATGGTGATATTACATACGGTATCTAAGTTACAATATCGTATACTGTGCTAGATTGCTGTTAGGTTAAGTATCGTATGATAGTGTTGCGTATGGTGTGTTATGATGGTGGTGTTACCTACAGTCATGTGGAAGATGACAATGTTAACGATTTACACTTTATGTTGATGTTGGGTATAGGGTCTCTTGACGATGTTGCACATGATGTACACTTTCACTTTGGTTGATTTCGAGTAGAAATAGATGTACAGAAAGGAAATTACTTAACACCTTCAATTCTTTGTTAAGTAAGTGTATTGTAGTGTCCACGGAGAGTCATTTCTCAAGCATTATTCATTATGAACAAACTTGTGCGAGTATGTGAAGAAATTATGTAGTAAATTTACTATTTTCGTGATGCAGATTGTGTGGGATCAAAATACAAGAAGTAAAGCATTTTGTCAAAAGAATCCAACGAGCAAATATATATATATATATATATATATATATATTCATTAGTTGCATATAACCCTCCCTCTCTCTCTCTCTCTCTCTCTCTCTCTCTCTCTCTCTCTCTCTCTCTCTCTCTCTCTCTCTCTCTTAGAAAGGAAGATGGAGAGTTCATATATGAACATAGATTATTGCATCGCCCTTGCTGTCTTATGTAATAGAGTTGTGCCTTTCACAAGATATGACTCGAAGCACGATCTTAAGCCAACACTGAGAGTAAAAAAAGGAAAGAACGAGTGATCATTGTAATTTGTTCTCGATATTCTTAAAGGCTATAGTAGCCATGTCAGGTTAACCCATCTCTTAGAGCTATTACTCATAGATTTCATATTGATTTTGAGATTCAATTTGACTACTAAAGGCTCGCCTTCCTCACCATCACCTCTACCTTCACACTTCATTGAGAATTATAAAAAGGTTTAGTCGACATCTCTTGATTTTCATTCTTGGTTCATCTTGTTATTTCGAGGACCAGAGAAGTTTTGTTTACAGTCGTTGTCTATTCATACACTTCTTGGGATTATATCTCCGTGTTTGTTAGCTCTTAAGATGACGTCATTATTCCTTTCATTCCACAACGACATTGCTACTTATGTTTGAGAATAATATCCTTAGGAATGTGTTCATGGCATTAAAATTTAGCCATGTTTTTTTTTTTTTTTTTTTTTTTTCAAACAATATGAGGTTTTATTTGATAAACCTCTCTAAATATAGTTTTTGCAAGATAATTAACATTTTGTTCACAATAGAATTAGCAACCATAAACTAATGTCCGTTCCCGCTATGCTAGCTTTTAGGCGATACATGGCGCATCGCTCTTATGTTTACCACCCCACCCCACATCAACCTCTGCAGTCTAAGGGAACTATTATCCCTCGTAGATATTAGTTATACGCTTGCCCATCTTTAACGATAAACTGTACATAAGATAACTTTGGGTTGTACAATCCTATTTCCCGCAATAGCACCTCATAGGAGATGTATTTGTGGATAGTTGATTTTTCTATCTGGAATTCTTATAAAGGTAATTGTAATCGGAGTTATCATTGTGGATTAAGCATTTCGATTATAAACAAAAACTATTTATCCATTATATTTTTATATCAGATCAGCAGTACCTATTGGATATCTTTAATTGTTACAAAGGTAGGTGACGTAGCAATGTATATGTTTATGTACTATATAGTATATTGCACGGCTCTTTTTTTTTTAATGTCTTAGGTAAATGATTCTTTACTTATTTAACCACTCTGACCTTAAAGTTCTTTTGAACTATTTTAAGGATAACTTGCTGTTTTTCAAGTATCTTTTTTTTATATTAAAGTTTTCATGAGTGACAACTTATTCGGTTGAAAATTTATGTATAACCATTAGACACTTTTATTTCATATTGATTTTGTAAGATTTAGGTATATTTGTGTAATTTTGTTTTTGCCTAAGAAGAAAAGGCAGTATAATATAGTCTCATGGTATCGGAAATTTTTCATTTTCTCTTCCAACGGAAAAATATTGCACGAGTCTTAAAGTTTGGGTAAAGCTGTACTTTTTGTATTCACTGACAGAACTTGCATGGGAAGAACACCATTGACTGTCAAGGAAAGAATGGCTTTTTGGCTCACACAAGAATATGTTTCGTTAAAGGATTTTTTTTTTTTTTTTTTTCATATCGGGATAAATTTTGTTAGAGACTATATTATCTAATTTTCTTTTTGCTTGTTAAGAAATATTATCTAGCTTCATACTTTTCTTTGTGCAAAGGTCCTTATTAGGCAAATTACTGTATAGTTCTTAACCAGGTTAAAGTTTATTTCATGTTAAAAGTGTATCTGCGCATATAAGGTCAAATGATGTCACCCATTTTAGTTTTAGTTGAAAGTTTGTCTTTTCTTCTTTTTATTTGTTTGCTTCATCAGGGAAAGAATACGTCGGATGTCTTATTTAATCAGGAGTTTTTAATTTATAACGTTTTCAAGTAAAAGGTTATTACAGATGAATGTCTTATTATTTTCCTACGAATCCAGACGACAGTTCTGATGAATGTATACTGCTAGGCAGCGAGTTCACTCGTAAACCCTCCTACAGAAAAGTTGATTTATAATGCAACAGAAAATCAAGAACAATCAGATTGCAACAGGATCGTACACCTACGAAAGAAGTTATATATCTATAACACTATTAGTGCCCTCAAAAATGTTTTGGAAATAGACCAGTGAACACAGTCAACTCACGCAGTGTACTGTAGGCAATACCCAAGGAGTCTTAGCTGATATAGCTCCGTTCTCGCTTCCTTGCTTTCCGACTAGATTTTCAAATATACTTCTTATCTCAAATTCGGTGTTTTTCCCTTCCAAAACATCCGGAAGCCGAAATGCTTCCCAGGCCCCAACGATGGACCAGAACTCCGAAGTTATAAATCCAAATCCATCCTGGAAATTGATGTTTTGAATGACTGATGGTATTTGGTAATCCTAGATGTTTTTATATCAATGAGCAGTATTATCAGTTTAACCTTCAAATTAGTCCTATCTATAATATATATATACTGTATATATATATATATATATATATAAAATATACTGTATATATATATATATATATATATATATATATATATATATATATATATATAATATACTGTATATATATATATATATATATATATATATATATATATATATATATATATATATATATATATATATATAATTGCCAGACATGAATCAAGACATTTCTGAGGTTTTTGTCCTGCAGTGGACTAAAAACGACTGCATTTGGTTTAGTCTGTGTGAGTTGCACTACTGTATAAGATATATAATGCTTTTAAAATCCATTTATCTAGATAGCAAGTTCCTAAATGTAACCGTTCCTTGAGACCCCATGAATTATTAACCAATATAACTATTTTACAAAGTCAGTTGGCATGAGGCCAGCTTAATCGAATAGGAACGAATATTAATGCCTGCGGTTACGTTCTTAGACTATGAATACATTTAAATTTGTCATCTCTTGCGTCTTCGTAAACGGATGAATAATCATTTTGTATTTGAAACGGTGAAATGTTTACGTCATTAGTTTATATGATGTTTTAACCTGCAAAAGGAAATATTGAGCACGATTAATCTATACAATGTAATTGTAATGTGTTATAAAGTGCGTTATGAATAATAAACATGTAGAATAATTGTTCTTTCACACACACACACATATATATATATATATATATATATATATATATATATATATATATATATATATATATACACGTTTAAAACGTGCAGCCAGGCTTCTCATAAGCTGAAATTAATCACCACGAAATAAAGTTAATCCCTAAATACACTGCATATTCCAATACACAAATATATATATATATATATATATATATATATATATATATATATATATATATAATATATATATATATATATATATATATATATATATATTATATATATATATATATATGTGTGTGTGTATGTCTTACAAAATACAAAGTGTATTTAGGTAATAACTTTATTATTTCGTGGTGATTAATTTCAGCTTATGAGAAGCCTGGCTGCACATGTTTTAAACGTATTTTTAAAGCTAATACAAGCAACTTGGATGTTCTTATACAGTAAAAAGGTAAAAAGTTGTATGTTTCAGATAAGAATGGTGATGTTTCATGAAGGGCAATTGGCAATTTTACCATAGACGTGGTTCTGTGAAACGTCACTAATTCCATGAGATGGACTAAGCAAAGAGAAATATTTTCTTTTTGTTTAGAAAATTTATCTACCAATCACCAATCCAACTAATGAGTCGTGATTCTAATATTTGGAATATACTGTTAATTTTAAAGTACAAACTTTCGCAATTTGAGTTTACGAAGTTGTCGTTCTACATACTGAGCCTTTGTGATATTGTAAAGCATTTTTTTTCTGCAACTTTAGTTTTAAATTAATACAGCGTTACATTGGGATTTAAAGTAAAGGTGTCAAGATTAAAAGGAAAACTTCAATTGAGTAAAATCTTGGGGGAAAATACATGCTGGCAACGGTTTGATGTTGATCCCTGCTGGCCAAAATAATGCTGGAACATCACATCGAGTTACCCAGTATTTACTAAAGTTTTTCTCTGGATATTGTTTGTTAAATGTGTCGTGTTTCCTAAAAAGTTGACAAATTTAACACTCGTGCCTACTGTGCCGGTTTGCTGGCGAATTGGGAATTAATTTAATAATATAAGAAGAAAGGCGGAAACAAGAAAAATGAAATATTGTGTGAAATACAGACAGTACCTAACGCCGATACAGCACACTATACCATATGTAACCATCCCGGTGCCTTTTACCATAATAGCCAAATCTCCACAGCAAGCCACTGTAAAGGACGTACTGACGGTAATATTAAGGAATTACCTTTATTCAGAATGGCTGTCAACTGTGAAAATAACGGTAAGCATAAACTCAAATTGTATTCAGATTAGATGTTAGGCAGTGTCTGGGTAAAATTTGACTAGTCGTAACACGTTCACCACTTTAATGTAGTTTCTTGATTTAAAGGTTTAAACATCTATTTCTTTGAGAAATTATTTAATAATTTGTGAACCACCAATCCTCCTCACATAGAATTTATTTGAAATTCAATAAAAAAAAAATCTGTTTGTTCACGTAAAAGGAAGCGAGTGTAAATAATTAGGAGTTCTCCCTTTAGCTCAAAATTAAATATACTACTGGTATATGTAGGCATGCATCCTAACCCAATGCAGGGTGTGAATGAAATATACCACGTACACATACAGACATGTATTCTAACCCATTTTAAGGTGTGAATGAAATATACTACGAACACATACAGGCATTCATCCTAACACAACCCAATGTAGGGTGTGAATGAATCATACATCTGAGACATATAGGGATGTATCCTAACCTAACCTAATGTAGGGTGTGAGTGAATCATACAACCGAGACATATAGGGATGTATACTAACCTAACCTAATGTAAGGTGTGAATGAATCATACAACTGAGACATACAGGTATGTATCCTAACCTAACCTAATGTAGGGTGTGAATGAATCATACAACTGAGACATATAGAGATATATCCTAACTTAACCTAATGTAGAGTGTGAATGAAATCTACTACTGGTATATACTGTACAGGCATGCAAGGTGGTATTATTATAGAAAAGCACCTAAAAAGCTTTACTAATAAAGGAATGTGGTTTTATATAGAAATATCCCGTTGTTTTCGAAAAGGACCTTTATTTCCGTTGCAATTAGATTTATATGATACTGTATACCCTAATATATCCCATAGTAATGGGGCCACCCAGTGGGAACCTGGGGTTTTTGTGCAAGGAACATGGTAAATATAAAATACTTTAGCTTCTAGCCAAATACATGAACCACATATTTTTCTTACTCCCCATCTTGTGTTTTAGGTAATATTTCGATAGAATCCCACCCAACACTTTTGCTGTAATTTACATTATTGACGTTAAAATATGTAACAAAACAATTCTTATCAATACATCACACCTCCGTTACCACAAGAAAATGGTTTAAAAATTAAAGTTACGGTATATCGTTGTTTTCATATAATATTTACAGTACATTGCATAATACTCTATATTGTACTGCATTATGTAATGTAGATGTATGAGAGAGAGGGAGCGTATGATGGTATGTAGTTGTACGGGTACCCATAAGTAGTCGACTTATATGTGTCTGTAAAGTAAACCATTTCATATTATAAATCAAATTTATATACTTTGTTGTGCTGTACCCTATACTTTGCCCAGCAGTACATTACAGTACTAATTTACAAACGAATATTCCAGTATTGTACACTTTGACCTCCAAAATGAATCGAATCAGAATTGGTTTAAAAAAGTAAGTTACAGTAGGGTATTTTATTGTTTACATTACCTAGTATTTACAGTAAATAGTTCTTCGCTATATATTTGACTGCACTGATCAGCTGATTGGGTGTTGTGACGAACCAATACTTTATCGTAATAAAGTTTTTATTATATATAAAGGAAAGTAAACCATTTGATATTGAAAATCAGACTTATTTACTGTGTTTTGCTGTATACATTACCAAGCAGTACAATACAGTACTAGTTTATAAATTAATGTTTCAGTATTGTACACTATGACATCAGAAATGGATCACATCAGAATTTATTTATAAAAGTAAGTAGGGTGTTTTATGTTTTACTTTACCTAATATTTACAGTAAAATGTACTGTACTATATATTTCACTGTACTGTGTGTGTTTTGTGTAATGTACAGTATATGTACAAAAGAGAGAGAGTCACGTGCCTCGGCTCAGCTGATGATTGTATTGGTCAGTTGTGAAACAATAAAAATGGCGGCTTTTTTCGGTCCAGCTAATAAGTTAATTATCCGCATTTATTTAACACTACTAAAGCATTCATGAAGAATATAAATAGTTAAATTTCTTACAGTGGAATCAGTAACAAAACTTTGAAATAACTTACTTTATATTATATTTATTTAAAGCATAATATAAACAAACACGGTAGTATCTACACAAACGTAGTTCGTGTACGGCCATTTGTATGTTTCTCTTTTGATAACATATTTTGCAGTATTATTTACAGTAATGTAAGGTGATAAAGTAAGTCAAACTTTATTTGTAATAACCTGATATTAATTTTGTATGAAAGGGGACTATTTGTTGACTTCTGAAAGTCGTAGCCATTTGTGTTAGGCTATGCATTCCCTATGCCAAACTTTAACTACTGCACTGTATAGAGGTACATGTATGATAACGATTTACGGCTATCCGGACATTTCACCCACATGTTAGTTGGCCCTTGCTTTACGAATATCTCGAGCTGCAAAAGACCTCTCGGTCCCCGTTGTGTTCATTTGTTGAGGACTGTCTGTATTATTAAGATTATTATCTATTAATATTAGTAAAATTATTATTATTATTATTATTATTATTTCTTGATGACAACTTTTTGACAATAAGGCTTATTTGTATAGTGTTATAATAATTGCACAATAGTTATGATTTCTAATCAACTACAGTACATTGATCTATTTCAATAGTACCAAGAGAGGTAAGAAAATTTAGGCTTGAAATCCACTGCCCCTCTACAGCACAAATCAGATGCCTGTATTGAAAATAATAGCTTAAAACTGGAAGGTCTGCACACTCTACATAGGGAAGGATTAATACTTTGGCTTTATAAGCCTAACTATCCTTACAGCGGGTTGCTTTACAAAAAGTTAATCGCACAGTCTTTGAGCACCAACAGTTTACTAACTACCAGTTATATAAAATGCTAATCATGTTGCCTGAGGCACAATGTTATATTCTTTTATTCTTAATGTCCATCTGTCGTTGTCATTATATGTCCTGCCCATATCCATTTCTGTTTCATACATAGAATATCCTCTACTTTACTTTGCTCTCGTATCCAAGTTGTCCCTTTTTTGTCTTTAAGAGTTATTCCCATCATTATTCTTTCCATTGTTCTTTGAGTTGTAACTACCTTAGGTTCTAAGGCTTTATTAAGGCTCCAAGTTTGTGATTTCATAAGTTGATACTGATAGGACCATCTAATTAAATCATTTTCTTTTTAAAGAAAGTGACATTTTATTTTTCATAATATCTTTTTGTTTACCAAAAGCTCTCCATACTATACTTATTCTTCCTTTTAATTTCTCTCTCTTGTCCTGAGAAAATGCTTATTGTCTGTCCTTGGTACTTATATTCAGGAACAGTCTCCAGAGGTTTGTCCATGACCCTTATTTCTTGTCTGCATTTTTAGTGATTATTTTCCTAGTTTATCTCATATACATTTTCAGTCCTACATTTCTGCTTTATTTTGTCAAATTTTCTATTGTAATTCCTCCTTTATTCACTAAATAGAACCACAGTCAGCTCTTGATATTCACTGGGTTAGGTAACAGAGAAGCCCGAAAAGTGAGAATCCACAAATATTTGCTGCCTTAGGTTGGGTTTACTCCTAACCTACAAACTCACTGCCCATTGCCTACACGCTGTTGACCAACACATTAACCCACTGTACTACCTGATATTATTTTAACTTGGCTTTTATCACACCATAAGTATTGGCTTTTATCACAGCATAAATTTTATGTCACTAAATGAATTATTTCAGTAACTTTACAATACGTACATGCAGTGCACGGTAAGACTCCGGTACATATAACACGAGTCATTGCCTCACTTACACGTTAAGATTGTAACCTTACCTAATAACACTCACCGATACTGTAGTGTTTATTACTGTACTGTAATATATCTACAGTACTATCACTTCAGTACAGCATAATTAGCTAAGGTGACGCATGTAAGTGTTCACTGTTTATGGCAGGTCGGCTCGCACCATTCCAACTCGCCATAAACAGTGCCTGTATCTACATTTTTACTGTAACGTACTGTATTTTGTGTACAGTACTATACGGTAGTTATAAAAATAACATTAATGCACAGTGAAGACACACACACATCTTTCCCACAGTTATTCCCACATTAAGGGGTCAGTAGCCTGATGCGCCTCTCCAGTGACTTTTATCAAAGGCATCCTCTTCCACCAAACCTTTTCTCTCCATATCATCTTTCACCTTATCTCGTCATCTAATTCTCTGCCTCCCTCTCGATCTTTTCCTCCTCAAGGCTCCTCCCAAGCCATCCTCACTGCCTCCCCACCGTCCATCCTCAACACATGTCCACACCATCTCAGTCTTGACATTCTTATCACTCTGTTCTCTCAAGCTTTGCTTCCTTTTCGTGTTAGAGCCCTCATTTCCGATCCATACATTAATATTGTTATTACTGTTCTATAGATGTTAACGTTTAGCTTGATTGGCATTTTAAGGCAACCACTCCTGCTACCTTCCTGGACTTCCCTTAAGGGGGCCGGCCAGCTAATGCCGATTTTTAATGACAGGACTTCTACATTCATACCACTTAATAAGGTGACTTAGGCATCTCCAAACTGCATAGGATTTTTGTCTCTCGCCCTCGGTTTTGCAACACCAGGGCGATTTATCCTGAAAATTTGTGTTTTCCAAATTCTGTCTCATCCCTTGATAATTATTACCAAGATCGGGGATTAATACCTTATACAGACCTGATATAGACCTCCAATAATATGACGTGTTTTTTTTTTTATAAAAGTAATATTTTTGCCAGATATGAATTTTTTCATCATGGTAAAAAAATAAACCCTAAAAATCAGGGGAAAAAATTAAGAAAAAAAATCTGAAACAAAAATTGGAGAAAAAGAGCTTCATTTCATAGTTTTATAACGTGTGTATGTTGTATACCAAATGTCAATGCTATATATTTAAAACTAAGGGAGACTATTGAATTTGAAGGTCAAAAAGTATAGTTTTGAGTTACGGACGTTCAAAGTTTTTCTTTATATTTTTACAAAAACATTATTAATAAATGATTATGAAGTTTATTTTTTTAGGTAATAATAAAAGGAAAAATTATTTATCATAATTTAATCATAAATGAAGATCCTTTTGCTCAATATATTGCTTCCTTTGGCTGCTGTGAGGCAAGGCGGCCGCTCCTCAATCCACAACTCTCTCTCTCTCTCTCTCTCTCTCTCTCTCTCTCTCTCTCTCTCTCTCTCTCTCTCTCTCTCTCTCTTTGCTGATATTACCCTCTTCTGAACTCGTAATAGAGCGAATTTTCTTCTTACATGAACTTATGTTAGCAAGATGTTGAAATTATCTTTTCCTCTTTGAAATGATAAAATTCTTGCCGAAAACGAGAAAAACAAACGTAAAAATTAGTGAATGTCAGAGGGCATTCAAAGTTTTTCTTTGTAATTTTACAAAGACAATATTAATAAATCTTTATTATTATGAATTTTATGTTTCTTTTTGGATATTGATAAACGAAAACAAAGTTATTTATCATAATTTAATCAAACGAGGATAATTTTGCTCAATATCCTGCTGCTATTGCTCGTGTCAGGCAAGGCCGTCTCTCTCTCTCTCTCTCTCTCTCTCTCTCTCTCTCTCTCTCTCTCTCTCTCTCTCTCTCTCTCTCTACTACCGATATTACTTTCTTTTGAACTCTTAATAGTGCCAAATTTCTTCTTATGTTAGCAAGATGTTGAAATTGTCTTTTCCTAAATTCTTGCCGTAAACGAGAAAAACAAGCGTAAAAATTAGTTAATGTCAGAGGTCAAACTCAGGCATGTACTCTTTCTGAGGTTTGTGGTAGGACTGAAGGGCGATGGTACCGTGTAATACATCGTCTGCGACTTGTTGAAGTTATACAGAGGCCATTGTTCATAATTTCTTTTACATTAAAATGTCATAATCAAAATTTACGATAACAGAAGAAATACTGGATTTTCTTGTAGGGAATAATGTTTATGTTTTATTGAGTTACTTTTACTAATTACCCTGTAACTATGAAAGTAAGAGGAATTTTGACAAAATATATCGTATACGCATTCTCCATTGCCATAAGAAGCTCAGTTAATTTTTTTCAGGATTTTGTGTTTTTCTTCCTATACCCCCATATATTGGTATTCCGGCCGGCCCCTTAATCTGCTTTTATCGTATTCTCAACTTCAGCCCATATCCCTCCTGACTTAAAGTTTATTCCAAAAATCTAGAGTGTTCCACAGGTTTTATAGTGTAGCATTTGCTTTCATGAATAGCTATTCTGTCCTTACTTTCCTTACTGTTCACTATAGCACAATAAATACCTAACAAAGTAAAAATTAAAAAGAAAAGTATCAGTGTAACATCACTAACTGTTCACGTACAAAGTTTTACGCAGTAAGCATGAAAGCATGCTGTAACTCTTGAGCGGTTGACTGTTTGACGAGTGGGGTAGCCATGTATGTATCATGTTTTTTATTAAAATCACTATAAATGAATGTACAGGTTTTTT
>NC_090727.1:169799497-169826997 GCF_036898095.1 Palaemon carinicauda | reverse complement strand
GACCGGTGTAACTAAATCTCATTAATAGCTACTTCACTGCATGGTAGGCCCGAGAATGAAGTATTTGTCCATGTTAGTTTTAAAGATTTTTATCTGGGAGTGAATTTATTTTTGTTGTTATAGGTATCCTTGCGTGCTGTGAAGTGCTAGATATTTCTAAGTACTCCAGTTGCTGAGGTTTCACACTAAATTTCATATATTTTTTAAAAATAGAAGTTATTGATTAGATATTAATTTTAATGCTTTAAAACCACATCTTTATTCAGAAATTGTTATTCTAGCACTCTATTTGCATATTAAATAAGCCTAAGGTATGTTTACTTAATAAGCATATGTTAATAAAGGAAAGGAATACCCATAAGTAATACTGAGTTGTTGGAAGCTCTGTATCTTTTTGGATTTGCTTAGTTCATCAGATTATCTTTGCACCTACATGAGGGTGTTGGTCTCCCCATGATCCTGGGGCTGTCATAGATGGCACTGGATGTCCCCCCGTGGGTCCTGTATGTCCCTAAATCTTTCATTGTGTCGTGATCTATGATCTATCCGCCGTTTTCAGTTTGGACTTTTATTGCTGGAGTAGCGGAGTTGGGGATGGGGTTGTAGGGGCGTTAAACATAAACGTAGTTTCCTGTAACTAATTATATATCGAATATCAACTTTATTTTTTAATTTGTTCAGTTTTACTAGAAATATCTATTAATCTTTTACTTCGACTTGTATATATATATATATATATATATCATACACACATGTATGTATATATATATATATATATATATATATATATATATATATATATAGTATATATATATATATATATATATATATATATATATATATATATATATACAGTATATATATATATATATATATATACAGTATATATATATATATATATATATATATATATATATATATATCCCATATATTGGTCGTCTACTGCTTTCGTTTTTTCATGTTATTAGTATATATTCCCTAATTGGTCACTGTAGAATACAGTAAACCAGAAATGACATTGATTAAGCGCAAAAATTTACGTAGAGTAGAGTAACTTAAAAAGGATTTAAGAGTTTCAACCTCTGGGGACCACTTACACCACTAGGAATATATTGGAAGGTCTAAGATGCAACTAAACTAGGTAGCTTCTCTTACAGTTGCTAATCTGCATAGATTTTCTTTGCAATATTATCTCCAGTTTATAATTTGTTCTGCTTCTATCGGATTGCCATGCTTGAAGCAATCAATTGTTTTATACTTTGTACTGTATTTTGTAGGACGTGCGTTAAAACTCGCCTGTCATATTCAAGGTTTAACAAATTAAAGAGGTAGACCAGCCTAGTTAATGGGGGCTATTTTAAGAGTGGGTGTTAGAGCGTTGGAATTCTAGGTATTTGATTTAACCCCGTGCTACACCAAGTTTGATGTCATCATGAAATAGCCATAGTTTATTATTATTATTATTATTATTATTATTATTATTATTATTATTATTATTATTATTATTCGTTGGATAGCAGGATTCCATAAAAAAAAAATCCAATTTTCATGAAAACTCTACCAGGGTGACACTTATAACTTGCCAGTTTTAACATACACACATATATATATATATATATATATACATATATATATATATATATATATATACATATATATATATATATATATGTGTATATAAGTCAGTAGATATGTGGTTCAATAGTCAAACTGCGAAATGGTTGGACCGTGTTTGATCCCAGACCAATCCTCCCAGCTGTAAATAGATATCTCCAATTCATGGGGATAACAACCACACCCTCTTCCTTGATATCCGGTGTTCGCTCTTGCTATTAACTGACCAGAAATTAAATAATTGCAAGGCAGAACCTCCACAATGCATTACATGCTAAAGCTAACCCCTTTTATAATTGGTTTTATAGGTAGGAGAGAAGTATTCGTTATAGACTGACGGGGGGGGGGGGTTATGGAAGTGGGAAGTGTGTTGGGTGAGTGGGGGTGGGGGATAGGAGAGAGAGAGAGAGAGAGAGAGAGAGAGAGAGAGAGAGAGTCATCAGCATGTTACTAGAGAAGCTGTTATGCGGCATATCAGGCTTCGAAAGAAAGGTTAATTTCCCACACATATCCTCACGTATTCTGACCCCAAATCCCGCCAGGGGAGTTTTTTCCTATCAAATGCCATGGAAAAGACAGGAAGTGACGGCCGTGATTAAGAGGGTAACTCTTAAACTGCTACTACTTGCTGTGGTGGTGTTGGTGGTAATGGTATGTTCTCTTGAGGTATTAAGATTTTTTTTTGGTTATGTTGGACAGCTCTCGGCTCGAGCGTGCAAGTGACAAGAACATATTAAGTGTTCACAACCACAGCTAATGGATCTTCCCCTCTATTTTACCCTTCCATTGCTTTTAATTTCAACCTCTCTGTTGCCATTCCTGTTTTCCTCTATTGCTGGTCTAGCGACAGGCCCAATTCTTTCAATGCAGTGGAATTTGACAGTGGCTTCCTGATATCATTACATGCGTTAGTGCTATATCATCTAAAAAAGAATTAAATTCTAGGGCAAATTTTGTATTTGTAATTATGATTAACGATTCATACTATGGTGAAAAACCTGCTTCGTAGTAGTTGCAGCAACATATTTTTTATAATTGTCTATCCTTATTTTCATCTTCATATTTTAGGACGACGAACTCGCTCATTCTATTAAGCAAGATACTGTACTACCAATCTAACTTAATCTAAGAGCAACTATATCTTTGGAAAATATGTACCGTACTGTGTATAAAGATTCAAATTTATTCCAAGAACTTCATTTATCCATGTTAAAAATAAAGTTGAAGCTCTCTCATATATTATATATCATCATCATCCTTTCCCCCTTCGCTTATTGACGCAAAGGGTATCGATTATATTTCGCCAGTCTTCTCTATCTGGAGCTTTTAATTAAATACTTTTCCATTCATCATCTCCTACTTCGCGCTTCATGTACTCAGCCAGGTAGGCTTGGGTCTTCCAACTCTTCTAGTGCCTTGTGGGGCCAAACTGAACGTTTGGTGAAGTAATCTCTCTTGGCGAGTGCGAAAACCATGCACAAACCATTTCCATCTACCCCTCATCATGATCTCATCCACATATGGCACTTGAGTAATCTCTCTTATAGTTTCATTTCTAATCCTGTCCTGCCATTTTACTTCCAATGTCCTTCTCAGGGTTTTGTTCTCAAATCTAATAAATCTATTGGAGATTGTTTCATTGTTATACCATGACTCGTGTCTATAGAGCAACACCGATCTTACTAAACTGATATATAGTGTGATTTTTATGTAATATCAGACGATTTGTTAGCCATCGTCTGATTGGCTTTTTTCAATCTTTCACTAAACTCTAATTCTAAAGACCCTGTATTGGAGATCATAGTTCCTAAATACTTGAATAATTCTACTTCATTAATTCTTTCTCCTTCCAGTGATATTTCATCTTCCATTGCATACTCTGTTCTCAACATCTCTGCCTTTCTTCTATTTATCTTCATATATATATATATATATATATATATATATATATATATATAAATATATATATATATAATATATGTATATATACATATATATATATATATATATATATATATATTATATATATTATATATTTATATATGTGTGTGTATTTATATATATGGTGTCTGAAGGCATAGTTTATCTGATGATAATGTATAGTAGTTAAATATCACTCGGGGAAAAGCACTATCAGAATTCGAACATGAAAGGCAAACGGTAGCGCTAAAAAAGAAAAAAAAGATAGATCAGATTAGATTATATACGTTTGCATTTCAAAAATTAAACTTCTATTTAATTATTTAGTTGATTTCATAAGCATACCTGCTGCAGCTTTACTCTGTTTGAAAAGGGTTTTATTTTATTTTTATTTTTTTCGTATTCAAAGCGACGTCCCGAGGGTATTCTGTACGTGATAAACAAAAGGTTTTCATGTAGTGAATTGTACGTAAACAGACGAAGCTTACGGTAATGCTATTATAGGCTGCATTTGTATGCGTGGCCTTTTATGTCAGTCGCGAATCTCCCTTGCAAAAGTAATCAATCATTGCTTAGTGAAATGGATGCATACTTTGTTTAACACGAAATCGGCTTTACTCTCTCTCTCTCTCTCTCTCTCTCTCTCTCTCTCTCTCTCTCTCTGATTTTATTTCAAAAGAATTTTTTTTGGCCTCGATACGCTTAATACGCATGATTCTGTGTATATGGTCGTGCACGTGTGCATATTTATGTCCTTACTGTATATCAACCTTTATTAACACGCTTCATTCTACCTATTTTTCCGTATGCTTGTCTATCAATCCATCTTTATATTTGTCTATATATATATATATATATATATATATATATATATATATACACGTATGTGTTAATGTTTTGACTTACAATTTAAGAAAATTAAAAGTTAAGATATATATATATATATATATATATACTGTATATATATAATATATATATATATATATATATATACATATACAGTATATTTGTTTATATATAGGATATTTGAACTGGTTTAATTTTCTTAAGGTGTAAGTCAAAACATTAACACACATACACACATGTATGTATGTATATATGTGTGTGTAAGTATGTTTGTATGTATGTTTGACCAACTGATTTATGCAATTTATGGATAATCATATGGTATCAACACCTTCTTCCGAATCAGATGTAAATCCACCGTTGAATTTGTCCATGTTTATTGATAACTGTAGCCTACTCGAACATTTAGTATATTATCCATTTCATTAATCATCCGAGAAAATTACTGTAATTTCCCGCTCATCTATATTCTATTAAGACTAATTTAATGGGAAAGAATACAGTATTTGAAATAGTTAATGCTTGTTTATTACCTTTTTACCTAGATGTGTCTGATATCTGAAGTGTTTCGGTTTGATTACCTCTTTACCAAAAATGCACGAGATAACATTGCGAAGCCCTATAATTCATGCGATACAATGGAAAGTGCTGGTATCGACAGTTTTCTTCAAATTATAACAAAGTTGGTTTCTTAGTCTTTTGCTGTTGAATGGTCTATGTATTTACTAGTATGTTTAAAAATGAGCGGTTTATCTGTTGCGTTCAACTACCGAGAATGTATCTTGCCTTTAGGTTCTGCAAAAGTATTATTAATAGTATTAGTATTACTAGCCAAGCTACTATCCTAGTCGGAAAAAGCAAGATGGTATAAGCCCAAGAGCTCCAACAGTGAGGAAAGGAAATGAGGAAATAAATAAACGATATGAGAAAAAATTAACAATAAAATATTTTAAAAACAGTAACAAAGTCAAAACATATATAAGTTATAAAAAGACTTATGTCAGCCTGTTCAACATAAAAAAAATTGCTGCAAGATTGAAATTTACTGATTCAACTACCCGGTTAGGAAGATCATTCCACAACTTGGTCACAGCTGGAATAAAACTTCTAGAATATTGTGTAGTAAAGAGCCTCATGATGGAGATGGCCTAGTAGAATTAACTACATGCTTAGTATTACGAACAGAATGGAACTGTCCAGGAAGATATGAATGTAAAGGATGGTCATGATTATATAAAATCTTATGCAGCATGCATAATGAACTAATTGAATGACGGTGCCAAAGATTAATATCTAGATCCGGAAAAAGAAATTTGATAGACCGTAAGTTCCTGTCCAACAAATTAAGATGAGAATCAGCAGCTGTAGACCAGAGAGGAGAACAATACTCGAAACATGGTAGAATGAAAGAATTAAAACACTTCAGAATAAATTGATCACCGAAAATCTTAAAGGACTTTCTCAGTAAGCCATTTATTTTGTGTGTGATTGAAGAAAACACAGACCTAATGTTTTTCTCAAAAGTAAATTTGCTGTCGAGAATCACACCTAAAATTGCAAAAGTCATACAAAGTTAAAGACACATTATCAATGCAGAGAGGCGGCTGTTGAGGAGCCACCGTCCTTGACCTACTTACAATCATACTTTGAGTTTTGTTAGGATTTAACTTTATACCCCGTAATTTGCACCATGCACTAATTTTAGCTAGATTTCTATTAAGGGATTCAGCAACCCCAGATCTACATGCAGAAGATGGAATTGATGCAAAGAAAGTAGTATCATCTGCATATGCAACAAGCTTGTTTTCTAGGCCAAACCACATGTCATATGTATGACCAAAGTAACGGTGAGAAGAGCAGATAGCATTGGAGGAGGAAGTGCGTTGCTGATGTATATATTATATATATATATATATATATATATATATACATATTTATATATATTTATTTATATATATATATATATATATATTTATATATAGGTAAGATAGATGGTTGATAGATATGTGTGTATATTATACAGTGTTTGATGAATAATTGAAATAGTTCCCATGAGTATATGTCTGGAAACCGTTGGAATCCGAGTTAGAGGCTATTGAAACACGTACAGTAATCAGAATGCCTCTAATCCCCATATCCAACACATACACAATATTTTCTAGTGTCCTAGAGAAACTGTTGAAAATGTGCGCCCATGTCATAATGCAAGCGTTACATCCCCGCAAGGTCTATACATATATATACCTTGCATCCCCGTCTCGTGGCTTCACGAACATGCTCCCACATTCCTTGTGTGTTTCGTATTATCTAGCCCCCTGCTTCAATTCGGCTGCGAGGTATCCACACTATCTACCGGAGATGAATACACAGTGATTTCAAATGGCCCCACAGGTAGAAATATAAAGGATTCTGATTAGTTGAGCGTAGGTGGAGACCATGGCTATTCACAAATGTTTTCATATTGTGGCGTCTTAGGTTTGGGAACCTTTCCTAATAAAGACCAGAGTCGATATAGTATTGACTCTTGATACAGACGACAAGCCTGTACATACAGTATTACCGTTCGGCAAACCATACACGAAGTGCATATTATTTGCTACATCCTGATTTGAGCAAGTAGCCTACATGACCAATCACCAAGCACCACTATTCGGACTACTACTAATTCTTGGTCAACGGAATCCTGTGCTTCAAAGAGTCCTTTGTGGAAAGTAAAGGCATCTTGACTAGTAGTTCATCTTAATTTCCAACTCCCGGACATATGCTCATAGGAACTATTTTCTCATATATACATGCCGTTACTAGTCGACTGCAGGTCAAAGGCCTCGGACATGTCTTTCCTATTCGCGTCTGTTTGTGGACTTTCTATGCCATTTTATACCGTCAAAATTTCTTAGTTCCTCAATCCATACATATGACATGGATAATGACAAATTTTTCCTGTGTAAATGCTCATCCTTATTTCCGCTAATAATGGTAAAATAACAAGGGCTGGTATTGCTTAATGAGGTACTCCTTATAGTGAAACGACATATTGCAAATACACACACACACACACACACACACATATATATATATATATATATATAGTAGAATTTTGCTACGATCTTGATAATATGAATAAGTGTTGTCAATATATATATATATATATATATATAGTAGAATTTTGCTACAATCTTGATAATATGAATAAGTGTTGTTAAGGCTGCTTTTGATTTTAATATTCTTATCTAGTAAGGAGAATGCGAAATAACAATGGAAGATAATTTCGAATCGAATTGATATTATTTTCCATTGTCTCCCAAGATCAAACGAATATCATTTTCCTCATTTGTTTGATGGGCTGAAACTGGCAAGTGTGATCCACTCCATATATCTGCATATGTCATACTTGACTTATTCTGAACACTGCTGCTCCCTTTTGTAATCCCTCAGACTTCCTTAACTTGACTCCTCTTCTCTTCCACACTAACCCCCCCCCCCCCCTCCTCCTTCTCGCACCCCTCCCGATCCTCGCACTCCTCTCCCATCTCCCTTCCCCCACCCACGCGTTCCATTCCATCCATTGCCATCATTAATCACGAGACGAATGTCGAGAAAGGAATATGTTCTCAGAAGTCTCTTTAATCTTAAATGAATTGTACGAAGGACTCGTGTCTCTCGCTGGGATCGGATTCGAAAGCGCTTTGTCACAAGAAAAGTACAAGGAAGAGAGAAGGATGGAGGAAAAAATGGAGACTGGAATTGAAATGCGGGTAGCCATGCATGCCGGGACAAGCAGTCACACACAGAGAGAGAGAGAGAGAGAGAGAGAGAGAGAGAGAGAGAGAGAGAGGAGAGGGCCGGGAATGTGAGTTTGCTCTTCTAACCCGTATAAATATGTAGGTAACTTAATTTGCGTCACTGTCGCAGAAATTGTATTATCTCTCTCTCTCTCTCTCTCTCTCTCTCTCTCTCTCTCTCTCTCTCTCTCTCTGATAGTGACTCCATTTATTTATTTATATATTTATTTATATATTGTCTGCATCCACTATAAGATAAATCAAGCAGCAAGAGGCCTATTTACATATGTTACCCTAATTTACATCATATTTTCTTGTTCTACTGTCAATGTGCAATAATTGATGCTGGGGTGCATGCACACAACAAGTTTCGCATTACATAGTGAAATGGCAAGTTCAGTAGTTTTTTAAAGCTTATTTTAAAAAGTCGCCATGTATATGTAACGACTTGTAATAAATTTTAAAAAAGATATATATATATATATATATATATATATATATGTGTGTATATATATATATATATATATATGTGTGTGTGTGTGTATATATATATTACAGATGTAATCTTCCTCAGCACGAAGATAACTCAATATATGGTAGTCTACGTAAGGAAAATTGAAAGTTGTGTATATGTAGAAATGCTCTACAGTTTCATCCGCCAATGGACCTCTTCTTGGAGCGTTTATTATGCAAAGAAATATTACACACGTTTGTACATACAGGAAAGGCTTCAAATCATAAAAAAAAAAAAAAAAAAAAAATTATACTATTACTACCCAACAGGCAAAAGTCACTTAACATGGGGATAAAACTAGTGTAATTTCAACTTTTACTGGTTTTATCTCCATGTTAAGTGACTTTTGCCTGTTGGGTAGTAATAGTATAATTTTTTTTTTTTTATGATTTAAAGCCTTTCCTGTATGTACAAACGTGTGTAATATTTCTTTGCATAATAAACGCTCCAAGAAGAGGTCCATTGGCGGACGAAACTGTAGAGCATTTCTACATATACACAACTTTCAATTTTCCTTATGTAGACTACCATATAGTGTATATATATATATATATATATATATATATATGTACATACATATACAGTATTAGAAAGACTTGAGGAATAGATTTCGAAATTACATCTTATCCCAACTTTTTTTGGGCTGGCCAAGAAATTTTTAAAGCATATGTAATGTTACTGATTTGAAAAGAACGTATGGCTTTCCTGTTTTAACATATCTAGTCGCAAAGTTATCATAGATTTATCCACTAGCGTCGAAGTCGGCTTTCTTATAAGGTTCGTGGAAAACCCTCTTTACATTCGTGCTATTTTTGTCTTTCATTTATCACACAGATCGTTAATGTCAGATGTTTACGGTGGGGCCTTCACATTCCTATGCCCATATACTTACATAAGATAGATAGATAGATAGATATTTGCGTGTATGGATATATATATATATATATATATATGTGTGTGTGTGTGTGTGTGTGTGTGTGCGTATGTATGTGTGTGTGTATATATATATATATATATATATATATATATAAGTATATATATGCGCGTGAGTGCGTATGTGTATGTTTCTATGCATATAATGCACGTTTTGTACAAATTAACATACAAATATCCTTTTTTGTTGCATGTACAGTACATTCTCTTATTTTTACACATGATCATCATCATCACCTCCTACGCCTATTGACGCAAAGGGCCTCTGTTAGATTTCGCCAGTCGTCTCTATCTTGAGTTTTTAATTCAATACCTTTCCATTCATCATCGCCTACTTCACGTTTCATAGTCCTCTGGCATGTAGGCTTGGGTCTCCCAACTCTTCTAGTGCCTTATGAAGCCTAGTTGAAAGTTTGGTGAACTAATCTCTCTTGGGGAGTGCGAAGAGCATGCCCAAACCATCTCCATCTGCCCCACACCATGATCTCATCCACATTGCCCTTGAGTAATCTCTTATAATTTCATTTCTAATCCTGTCCTGCTATTTAACTTCCAATATTTTTCTGAGGCCTTTGTTCTCAAATCTACAAAATCTGTTAGATATTGTTTCATTGTCATACCACGACTCATGTCCATACAGGAACACCGATCTCATTAAACTGATATATAGCCTGATTTTTATATGTAATTTCAGGAGATTTGATTTCCAAATTTTATTTAACCTAGCTATTGTCTGATTTTCCTTTTTCATTAAACTCCAATTCTAAAGACCCTGTATGGGAGATCATAGTTCCTAAATATTTAAATGATTCCACATCATTAACCATTTCTCCTTCCAATGATATTTCATTTTTTATTGCATACTTACACACGACTAATTATTTGTGAAAGAAGCGATTGCCTTTTAAATTGACATACAATTTGTTAAGTTCCTCAAGTAACTTCAATTTGTAATTTTCATTGTTATGAATATGTGTAATCTCGCAGCAGTCAACGCCGACACATTGTCGATGTCATCGTTAAGTACAAGCTATCAGCTCTTCTCTCAAATCAGAGCCTGTCGAATATTATTTTTTTAAACTGAATTGCAATTTAATTCCAAAACTCCTTAAGCGCCCCTCCAAATTAGGTAGCAGATTATGCGGTTAGTCTTAAGCCCCTTCTCGTGTGTACATCATATTTCGAGCAAGTTGTGTTTTTACTCTCTGAACCAGCCTCGATAATATTTAGAATGGCGAATTGATTAGGAAAAAGGGATGCGCATTTTTGATGAGGACCGCAGCGACACGGCTCACGATATTGAAAAGTGATGCTTAACTGGATTATAATGGGGGAGGCTCTCCGCGGTTTAGAAAGGGTGCCTGGTGGTGCCAGGAAACACGCGCAATCATAAACACGTACACAGAAGTGGTGAGTTAGGGATACGAGAGAATGCTGATTAAAATTTTGCAATTTTGTGAAGGTTTGTCACATGATGTTTAAACGATTATTGCATGTTTTCTCTCTCGGGACGAATGCTTATATTTTTGCGTTTTTATGAGAGTTTGGGGAATCTCGAATTATTATTATAAGAGAAATGGATAAAAGAAAGCAGATGAATTTCTCTAAGAATATCCTTGTGAAATACCAGAACGTTGATCACCAAGATTTTTTTCTTCAAGTGCAACTCTGTTATTTAACATTTCGCTATAATCACCCTAACTATCAAAGGTTTTACTCTTCAGCATGCAGAATAATCTCCTTAAAATCTTATTACTAATTAATAACAACTAATGAAAAAATTTACCTAAAGTTTTTCAAGAATTTCAGTTGTATAGAACTTTATCAAATTGCTTCAAGAGCTGCTTAATAAAGTAGAACCTTCTTCTTCTTCTTCTTCTTCTTCTTCTTCTTCTTCTTCTTCTTCTTTTTTTTTTTTTTTTTTTTTTTTTTCCCCCGCTGGAAGCGGCATTTATAGGGGTTTAAGGGATTACAGCTTTGTTTTTTGTTGGAACTTTGAATTTGTATGCCAACTTAACCTACTTTCTTTGGTTACAGTAATGTAAAGATATTGTGTGCTTATTTTTAGTCCGCTATTCCCCATTCCACAACTTGGTCACAGCTGGAATAAAGCTTCTAGAATACTGTGTAGTATTGTGCTTCATATTAGGGAAGCCCTGACTATTAGAATTAACTGCATACCTAGTATTACGAACGTTTAAGCTTCCCTAAAGGGCTGGGTTTCGCTCTTGTGCTAATCAGTACTTACATAGGTACCAGTAATCTTAGATTTTCATTGTATTTATTGACAAAAATGCTCTTAGGTACGGGATGTTATTCTTATATTAGTTTTGGCTTAGACTTAAACATTTGTAATTAGAATACCTTGCATTGAACTCAGTAGGCTATCAAGTTTTAAGTTTTTTTTTTTTTTTTTTTTTTTTTTTTTTTTTTTTTTTTTTTTTTTTGAAAGAAATTAACTATATCAAAGTTTTCGGTTGTGCTTCTTAATCTCTGTCCAGAACATTGGCCTCTTCTTAGTCTCTCTGGTATATTGTTTACATACTTTTGCGTCAATATTTTTTAACTCTCTCTCTCTCTCTCTCTCTCTCTCTCTCTCTCTCTCTATATATATATATATATATATATATAGTTATAATGTTTGTGTGTCCATGCATGCGTGATTTTGCATGCGTGTGTGAAGAAAGTTGAGCCAAAAGATTCTTAGAAAAGTTGGAATACTAAGGCAAGGCTTATATTTTTAGATCTGTGTGTCTGGACCGTGGATGTGTTATACCATATGACGATAGTCGGCGAAGCTATTAGTCTTCGGGGTTTATCACTTTTCCGTAAATGCTATTAGTGACTTGAGCTGACATCAGCTATTTTTCTCCAACTAGGATATTACTGTCTTTGGCGTTGATGGTGTCTGGATGGATGGTGATGACAGTTGTCTTGATCGTTATTTTGGGTCGTCGGAAACCCGGACCAATTCGAGTTAACGCTAGTTTCCTGGCTTTTCGTTATGAAGAATATTGTTTGATTTGAAGATTAGGTTTTCATTTGTGTAAATGCTTAGGGTACAAATCAAAATGACATTGATATCTATAGCAAGTTAAAGTGGAATAGATTCTATTGCGAAAAAATATATGAATAGAACGGAGGATGATAGAGTAAAACCATGTATATGTGTAAAGAATTAGTAAATACTTAATCGTTATATATATGGTAAACAAAGAAATATTTGTGTGCGTGTAGGTTCAATCAAGGATACTGAAACCTAATCGTTATCAAATAATGTGTTTTTAAGTGTTCTTTACTGATGAGTGCGATCAGTTTGGTAGCAGAGTTGTTATTTAGAATTATCTTGTCTGATTATTATTATTATTATTATTATTATTATTATTATTATTATTATTATTATTATTATTATTATTATTATTATTATTACCACTAAAAGTGGGAATTTATCCTGCCTAGTGAATCACCCTACTATTGTAGGGCTAGCTCGAATAGATTCTGATTTGAGTAAATTAATTAATAGCTAATAATAAATCTAAGCGATAAAAGAAAATTGATTAAGATATAAAAGAAACTGCCATGAATTTAAATTCCAATTTAATTCAGCAAACCTGTGCTTCTTGAAAACGTTAAAATCTTAAAAAAAACAGAGAAACTCTAGAATCCGATCAACTGTCGGTCATAGTTTTCTGACCGAAACATAAATTTGTCATCAAAAGATTACACTAGCTTTGAATATGTTTTATGGTTAAACTGGTTAGCAACATAATGTGTTGTGCACATAAAAACTATGCGTCAATGTGGGATGACCAATACGCAGTCGTGCTATAATGACATCAGTTCTTTTGTTTTTGTTTTCTGCGTTGATCATTCCCGTTTGATCATTGGTTTGATTTGTGTTTATTTTTTTCTGGTTCATTATCCCACATAGTTTGCCCCTTTATTTATTATAAAATGGTTTATTTCGGTTACATAATCCTTAACTGGGAGTTTCATCTCGAAATTGTGATATGTTTATTGCTAGTTTAGCTGCGACATATGCTTTTTCATCATCAACAATTCCGACATAAGCAGGACATCCAGCATATTGCAGTATTTACCCCGATGGAATAAAAATTTGTCAAGGTGGTTTTCATTTTTCTGCCTGCGACAGAGGTTATGTATTCATTACGAGCTGTCTCAATGAATGATTGCTTTTTTTCAGTTTATATTGAGCTCTTTGTTGTGAATTTAGAGACTGAGCTGCTTTATAATGAAAACAGATACTGCCTGCTAAACAATATGAAGAGTAGGTCATGGAACTTGGATCTGGTAAAACGACTTTTCCATTAGTAGATTTGAAATTGATGTAGCTAAAATCATAAAATTGATAACATTGGACCAATTATGGATTTTTTTTTTCAACAGGAATATTCACGTGTCGAATTTTTAGTGTCTGCTAGACGAGGTTGGGTAGACTAACACGTTTGTATACTTGGTACTTTCTAAATTTTCAACTTTGAAACTAGAGAAATCTTGAGATACCAAATATTTACTTTTGAATTTAGAGTAAAGTTCAAGCTTTACTGAGACTATTTATAACGCATATTATTATTATTATTATTATTTTTTTTTTTTTTTTTTTTTGAAAGGGAGGTATTTCAACTTTCAAAAATTCAAAGGAATTTGAAGTATTAAGGGTACGAGTAATTCTGAAGTAATGTTAAGCTTAAATTGAAGGTCGGTTCATTCTAATTTTTAGCAGTGCCTTGAGAATATCAGGGGTGTGGAATTGTGAATACGACAATTGTTTATGTTTAAGCATACGATTATTATTCTCTCTCTCTCTCTCTCTCTCTCTCTCTCTCTCTCTCTCTCTCTCTCTCTCTCTCTCTCTCTGACTGCAAACGATAATTTACGAAGGCATAAAATTATTCATCTGGAACTGTAGATTATTATTATTTCAAGGTTTTTATGTTTTAATGTCAAGTCATTTAGGATATGCAAGCAGTCAGCTACGCCTCGTGATTGATTGATTTAATTCATTTTTATCTTTCAAATGTTACCGTTTTTAATTCTTTTAATTTTATGAAAGGAATTGGTCTGTAACAAATATTGTAGATATAAGTGATATTACAATAGCTTACTATATAATTATGAGTTTTTTATCATGAATTTGAGTAATGGAAGAACTGGTGTTTTATAGAAAATTTAACCTATAAGTCTGTACTTCTCAAGCTATTAGAAAGACCTCTTACAAAGATGGGAATAATTGGAAAGATTGATATATAAAAATTTGAAGAAAGAAGATGCTAAGTAGCTAGATATTTGAAGAATTCAACTCCCTAATTTGTTGAAGATTTCAGGGCTTGACATATCTATGCAAATAAGCAAGGTAAGGACTGTTGTAGAATTGTATCGTTTTTATGCTACAGATTAATTTTTAGAATTGGAAAGAACGGAAACCTGAGATGGAACAACCACAACCCGTCTGTATTGTGTTCGACTGTGATGTTGTTGTTAAGGGCGTGTATAGGGGTTGGGGGGGGGGGGGAAGATATAGTATGGTAGGAGGCGGCTTCCGTGAAGGGAAACGGCAGACTGACACCCGGTGGCGCTCGAAAAATTGCTGGGCTAATGTCGTTTTTTGTCGGGGATTTTTTATCCCTTTTTTGCCGCTGTTTTGGTCCGTCGGCAGGGCGGCGATGAAGGATACAACCCTTTTACACAAAGGGCGTCTCATCACTGAAAATGAACCCTGGGGAAAATAAAGTCAATAGCAGCGACCTCTTTGTGATAGGGAGGAAATCGGGTTTTCGTTGGGTTTCTCTTGTGCCTGCATAGCTCTTAAGGGATCGCTCTTGTTGTGCTTTGTTCGAAGAAGAGTTGCATAGGCATGCGATTGCTTGTCATGAAGTGGCTTGGTTGACTTCATGCTGCAGAAATTGATAATCTGATATATGCCTTTTTATGTGTTGGAAATAATTTTAATTAAATGTGATTTACAGTTGATTTACATGTAACGCCGACGTGTCTTCGAAGAGGATAGGTTAATTGAAAGTAGACAATTGCGGGATTGTCTTTTTATGGTTTATGTCAATGTCACTGAAGTGGTTAGCTTTCAATACGAATTACTTGAAGCGAATTCGCAGGTTGTAGCTTAGGCTTGTTATTATGGTAAAAGTAAGTTGGCGTAGATTATGTAAAAGAAAATTTTTTTTTTTTTTTTTTTTTAATACTGAAATTTTTACTCACAAAATATGATGCATATTTTTTTCTTTTGACTTCATTAACTTTGATAGTTTCACGGTTTTTTATATCTTTTTAAACAAGTATACGCAACCCTCCCAAAATGACGGCTAGATATTTGGATAAATATGCACTCACATGCTCGCACACATATTCAACTCTTCCCAGCCCCTTGCCCTTTCTCAACTACATTACACTTACACTAGTTTGGGTAATTTGTGGGAGATTGTTGTTTTCCGAGTGGTTGTCGTGTAGTGTGACAGGATATTTTATTGCTTAAGCTTTCCGACATTATCCTCTACAAAGCAGAGGGTAATGATATAGTTGAGAACTGTTTGTCTGTTGTGTCCTGCCTTTTGTTTTCCATCCATGTGTCATACATGCATCTCATGGATGGGATTGCAAATGTGTTTAGCATTTACTTATTTTCAGAACCTGTTCCTGGATGAATTGTGAGAGGTTTAAACTTCTACATTCATTATTAGATGAACTCGATATTAGATCAATGTCTTACATGGACGCTATTATTCAGCTACTGTAGTAATTTCTTCTACAATATTTAAACTTGACCTTAGATGTCTTTCAGAATGGTTTTATTTCGAGAGATGTATATGTTATTAATTTTTGGCGCTTAAACTGAATTTCAGGAGTAGTCTTTTCCTTACAAATATATTTTAATGACATTTGGACGTAACTTGTTCACGATATGATGTGTTAGAAGAAAACTCAGGAGAATTTTCGATTTTCATTAAAGTTATGGAAAATTTGATAATGATACACCACACCCTTTTATCTCGGTTATCCTTTTAACTTAAAACTGTAGTTTTCAATAAAGAAGGTTGGAGGTGGAATTGGCCTTCTAACATTTTTTTTTCTTAGCAAATTGTTATTTTTAAGCGTAAAGGGTTAATGAATTGTAATTTCGCTACTAGAAAGAATTCACAATTCGTGAAAACTGATCGTAACAGTCATTTAATGGCACTTCATTGTGATCATCACTGGTTTCATCGTATTGCACGCTTGCTTCTTATCTTTCCACTCGAGGAGGTAATATGACGGAAAGATTGTCATTGCAGATTTAGGTAGTTAAACATGTTTTTACCTATTCGAGTAATGAAATGAATGCTCTATTTTATCTTTAAATTTATGGTTATTATTATTAAGGTAGAAACTTATATTTTTTGTATTAGATTCATTGGCTTAAAGTAGGGATCCCCGACTGAGACTTAGATAATAAATCTATCAAGTGAAAAACTTGAATGTACTCCTCTGTTGTTTTATATGTGTGTTTTACATACAGGTACGTATTTATCACCTGATATTCGTTCGCATACATATGCATTTGTTGTATGCATGAGAATTATTAGGCCTTGCGTGGATCGAGATGAAGAAAAACGGAATTTTTAATAGGGATATAAGTCACAATGATACTTCTCAGCCAACAGAGTAAAAAAAGAGTTTTGTCTTGGTAAACGATTCTACTTTATAGAAGCGTTATTTATCGTATCTTGATGCTGAAAAGAGGCTGCTCATTCGATTATATCCGACTTTTCATGCAATACAAATTAACCTGTTATTGGTTCATTTATCATTTCTGTTAAATGCAGGTGTACCACTTTTAAGATAGTTAAACATTGTAAAAGGGCAGGTCATTGCGAACATAATGATCAGTGCCTGTTCCTTTCTCCACCCACTTTAGTACAGAGGGGAACCAGGTAATAGCCACTGTTGACTCGTCAAGTATTGGTACACTATAGGGATCTCCAAGTACCCTTTCCTTATCTGCATTTCCTTACTTCTGTTCAATTTAAGAAAGTTATCTTAGCAAAGAATCATTTTTTTCATTAATTTCCCAGACGTTTTGGTTCATCCTGAGGTAGTTGGAAGTCCGACTTTAGTTTGAATATTCTCATAATGTTTTCTATCCGTATTGATACACTTTAAGCCAAAATTTCTAACATTTCTTCCGTCTATCGAAATTTACGCATTTTTACCATAAATTAGTTTCATGTATAGTTTTACCTTGTAAGGGCGTCTGACTTCCTAAGGACGCCAGTGTTTGGTATTACTGTTAGTGTTAGGCCTAGTCACACGGCCTTGGCTCTAATTGTATCCGTAGCAATTTCTTTTGTTCTTTTTCTCATTTTTTTTTCTCTTCCTCCTTTATCACCCAGTCCTCTCATTGTGCTTTAGTTTCAAGTTTTTTCTCCATGAATTTAAGGGGTCAACAAGCTTTGGTTTACTTATTTCATCGCACAATTTGATCAGTCAGTAGTTTCCATTAAAACCGATTTTCAGATTTTTTTGGAAATACGTGTATTTTGTCGAGACTAAGATTGGTTGGTTGGTGTCATCACGTAGTTTTTCTAATGGAAAATGTACCCTTGAAAATTACCGTGAAGATTTTTTTTTTTCCCCTCAAGAGGTTACTTTTTAAAACTTACTGTTACAATATGAACCAGAACTGCTGTGTGGGCTCTTGCTAGTGTGCTTGTGAATGTGTATGATGATCATCATCATCTATTGACGCAAAGGATCTCGGTGAGATATCGCCAGTCGTCTCTATCTTGAGCTTTTAAATCAATACTTCTCTATTCATCATTTCCTACTTCACGCTTCATAGGCCTCAGCCATGTAGGCCTGGGTCTTCCAACTCTTCTAGTGGCTTGTGGAGCCTAGCTGAACGTATGGTGAACTAATCTCTCTTTGTGAGTGTGAAGTGCATGCTCAAACCATCTCCATCTGTCCCTCACCATGATCTCATCCACATATGAAACTCGAGTAATATCTCATATAATTTAATTTCTAATCCTGTCTTACCATTTAACTCCCAATATTCTTCTGAGGGCTTTGTTCTCTAATCTACAAAATATTTTGGATATTGTTTCATTATCATCCCACGACTCATGTCCATACAGGAACATTGATCTCACTAAACTGATATATAGCCTGATTTTTATATGTAATTTCAGGCGATTTGATTTCCAAATTTTACTCAATTAGTCATTGTCTAATTTGTGTTATAGGTCTTAAGAAAGGACCAGATAACTTTGTTAGGCTGTAATATTTTAACTCATTAATTTTTATTTTAAAGATGTAAATTTTAATGATTTCGGTTTACTAGCATGTACGTGATGTCAGTTAGTTCATATGGAAATGAGATGCTATCTTGTTTGTAACTTGTTGGTCTTTGGGCTGAGTGACTATAATTACAGATTTATTTTTGTACTAGAATGAATCTAGGCAGAATTGTATAGCATACAAAGAGAGAGAGAGAGAGAGAGAGAGAGAGAGAGAGAGAGAGAGAGAGAGAGAGAGAGAGAGAGAGAGAGAGAGAGAGAGACTCATTTGTAGTCTGAAAGTAGTGACTACAGTTTATATTTCCAAATTCTACCCGTCATCCCAATGTCCCTTTCTGGTTAAGTATGCCGTGAATTGGGTTAAATGTTTCCAGGCGAATGACCCCGTGCAAGCGTGTGTCCCCGTTGCCTCAGGTCATCCTTTAACTTTGGACGGCTGGGTCCTTAACTCGACCTCCCGATAGACTCCATCTCACGTGCCCGGAATTCCTTATATGCTTTTGATCCTCTTGAGTGGGACTTCTTGTTAACTTCCAAGTTTGAAACCCGACGCTGTCTTCTGTATCTGAGAGGAGAAAAAGGAAATATTGAAGGGACGGAAACACCTTAGGCCTGGTTCTTATGAGGCCTCTTCTTTTTTTGGATAGCAATTTTGGGATGGTTCTACCCTCCTTTTTCATCAGACTTCATCGTGTGATATTTGACGAATAGGACTGAATTAACGATAGAGGATTTTTGTATTGGGAGAGAGACCTATTTCATTGTGGTTTTCTTTACACAAAGTTATAGTTTTATATAGTTTTGAAGAATATTCCACATATAGTACATGGCCTGCGGTGACTGCGGTTTTTGGTAGAGTGGAGAGGCCATTTGCTTATTTCCTTATTAAGGAGAATTAGTTATTGCTTAGTATATCTTTAAGGAGGAAGCTACTAGCCATGCTCCATTTTTCGTGATAGGAAGACAAGATGCCTGGGGTGATCTAAGGACCTACCAAACGTGAGCCGAACGTTGCTCCACCATGTTATGATTACACATTGATTTGTTGCCTCCTCTGAAGGTGGGAGGAGGAATATATATATATATATATATATATATATATATATATATATATATATATATATATATGACTGTACAATTTTAATGAAGTTGCCACCCATTTATTTCACATATTTTATATATTGTTCATGACCTGGCATAGTTTGGTTGCAATTAGTGTTTCAATAGGTTAGGTGAGACAACTATCACGATAGATTAATGATGTAGTTAGTGGGTTAAACAATGCCTTTTTACAGTAAACTAACCATGACTAGCATTAGTTTCCATTGGTTATGGCTAATGTTACACCAGCCTTTACAAGGGTGACAGGTTATTTAGAGTTCCTTTACTCGAACATTCTGGTTTCTACTTTCATCATATGAATTAAAGCTACCAAAATACGTCAATCTGTGGTCGAATCAGGGCTTTTGTTTCGACCCTGGCGAAACGAATTTGTTAAAAAATACCAACGATGATATTTCTGTTCTGCTATATATTTGGAACCATTTTTTTAATGTATATACTACTGCTAACAATGCGTAACGGTTAAAGAAAATAATTAGGAACATTTTCTCTTATTTGCATTGCTCTAACAACGTATTGCTGTTGGTTGAAATAATTTTGAAGTAGTTTTCTGTTGTAGTTTTTTTGAGTGATTAGAATATATGTAGTGATGATTTATTAAAAGAGGCTTCTTTTTAATTTTCATATGTCAAGGTTAGCTGTTATATATTTGTGACCTAAGATTTTTCTTTATAGAATGACATTTAAAATGACAGGGTTGGCTAATGCATTATGTGGTAATGCGATTCTTGAAATGTCTCTCATACTTTGAACTTTATTTGCAAGATAAAAAAAATTGTTTCATCTTAAATTACCGCAACACATATGGTTTATTTTGCATTGCTTTTTAAATGTTTTGATTGGTGGGCTTAGCAAGACGCCCAAGTGAGTTGCGCAAGAACGGGAAAATCATGTATTGTACTTTCAAGTGTAGAAGAATTATTCAGTAATCAGATTGGTAGAATATTTGTCATTATGTTTGTGAGGTTGTTATGAATTTTACCTTACTTTTCCTTAGTTTATATTTTGCACAAGAAAAGCATTAAATAATAACTATCACCCTTTTGCACAGTCTTGTACAACAGTGGGAGAGAGAAAGAAAGAAAGAAAGAGCGAGAGTAGCGGAGATTGGATGAGACCCAGCATGGGTGTTGAGAGTAGGTAAGGAACTTAGGCATGGGCGTGGGTGGGGGTAGTAGCCGGGTATGTAGGTGGACGATTAGACTGTGGCACGCCTTGGTATAGTTAGGGTAGTAGTGCCAGTGTGGTGGCACTAGTGGGTAGGACCGGGCGTGCCATATACCTCTCCAACAAACCCTGCAAGTTATTTTCCCACCCTTTTTTCCGCCACCTATTGCTCATTGACGCCCATTCTCATCACCCATATATTTTGACATTCCCCCATCTCGCCCACCCCACCCCCTTCTAGCTAGTTTCCTTTGTGTTAACCCTTCTGGAATCGTCTACAGAAGTGACCCCTAAAACACTGGATTTGTCTATTCGGTTGTGTTTGATGTTACCGAAAATTGCGTTTAAGGTCAGAACTTTCCCCGTTGTGTCGGTGATCTACAGGTTGAAGTGCAGTGCGCATATCACAGCAATAGAATCTGTCTTGCCTCTCGTGACTGTCATTTAGAACTGAAATACTCTAGTAGGTGTAGGAATTCGTTCTTTTTAACCATTTGTGCTGAAACACCGACCGTCTGTCAGTGGAAAAGTAAAATTGAAAAGTACAGTAAGTGATATTGTAACTCTTTGTGCGTTCGTTTCATCAAAATTACTCCCCGATAATCTCACCACATTAGTTAAGATTTAAATTTTACCTTGAGAATATCTTCTCTAACATCGTATGAAAGTTATAAGAATATAAGTGAATTTATAAACTCCCTCTAAGAGTGGACTTATTAAAGGCTTGTTGACATTGAAATCTATACGGTTGGGAGATTGCAGTATACCGATTTGTTTATTGCAAGTAAATAATCAGAAGGTAAGTTGATTTTACAATCTAATTTTTCACTATTGAGCGAAATCTATGACTTATTGTTTAGATTGTAACTCATATCAAACTTTCTTCTTGACGTAAGATTTTATATCTATTCGCATGTACTGAAGATGACGCAAGAAGATTGATTGAAATATAAAGCAGTACGATTGACAGATAATTCCGATATCATTTATCAAGTAGTTTCGATAAAATTCTGATGTTTAATAATTGTATTAACATATCGATTTTTGCAAAAGGAAACAAAAGTAGCACCAATTGACATAAGAATTTGTGGATATTAAAAACTAGGATTAGAGAGAGAGAGAGAGAGAGAGAGAGAGAGAGAGAGAGAGAGAGAGAGAGAGAGAGAGAGAGAGAGAGAGAGAGAGAGAGAATATTTTGGATTGATGGAAAGGCATTCAATTTTTCTCTGTACTTTAGAAGAATTTGGAACATGGGAGTCTCCTTCCATAGAGATTAACTCTTGGGGGGGGGGGGGGGCTGCTGAGGGAGGATGCTCTGTTGTTTTTTGGGTAAATTTTATCTAATTTAGGGTTTTAAATTGAGATTGAAATGATCTGTTGATAACTATTTTTTTATCAATGTTTGTAAAGTAGTACTGTGATATCAAGAACGATATTGGTAACATTGAAAAGTTCTGTAATTTTAATGGGGAGAGAAATTTTTTTTCTTATCCCTTCTATTATTAATAAAATTTTCTATTTCTACATATACTGTAATACTTATCAAGTGAGTGTTTTGTGTTTAAACACGAAACAAAAGTGTGATGTCTGTTGTTAACTCCTGGTATAACTTTTTCATTGAAATGATGCTCTACAGACACTCGCTTGCAGGTATTGTTTTTCAGAAGGGGGGAAATGAGTGTCAGTTACAAGGTATAGCATATATATACCGGTATATATATATATATATATATATATATATATATATATATATATATATATAGTATGTATGTATGTATATACTGAATAAATATATAAATATATATATATATATATATATATATATGTATGTATGTATGTGTTTATATATATATATATATATATATATATATATATATATATATATATATATATATATATATATATGTATGCATGTATGTATGTATATGTATGAATGTATGTATGTATGTATGCATGCCTATATATATTTATATATCTATGTGTATCTATCTATAGCTATAAGATATATGTCTATATTTCATATGTATATACAGTATATACATATATATATATATATATATATATATATATATATATATACATATATATATATATATGTGTGTGTGTGTGCTTATGTATGTATGTATATACAGGTCTTCATGGCTTGAAGCATTTGTTCAGTAATACTTTTTATATTTCGAGCAAAACTATAACCCAGAACTACTCTTTGGACACTTAGCGTTTCACCAATATACAGAGGTAATATTTATGATTAATGTATGATTATGAGAAATTTATAAGGTCTTATTTAGTTGTGCATTACATTCACTTTTTAGTCTTCACCGAGGATTTCTCAATCATTACGTTAACTTTACCTAATTACGAATGATGGCAATTATAAGCTAATCTGCTTCAACAATAAAAAAGTCTGTTATACCTTCATATTTTATTTCATGTAATTTTTTTTTTTTTCAAATACAGAATGAATTAACGTAGGTTGCTCGTTACTCTTGTCTTTCCGTACACATAAGGATTTGGTGCTGAATTCGCGGAAATTTTCTCGTAAATTATGTCTTTGTGTTTAGCTGTTAGAAGTTTTATCACCATTATTGATTAATAGAATATCCTGGATTTTGAGATTTTTAAGTAGAGTATACTCTTAGCTTATTGAATGACATTTCTTGTGAAATTATTTCTTGATTATTTGCAGTATCATACATTCATATACTAATGTATGCACACACACACACACACATATATATATGTATATATATATATATATATATATATAAAATATATATATATATATATATATATATATATATATATATATATATATATACACACACACACATATATATATATATATATATATATATATATATATATATATATATATATATATATAATATACAGTATATATATATATTAACATGTGACTTGTGCAATTAATTTGATAATGATTTTAAACATACTATTATCAGAAACATTTCTAATTACCAATTATCCCATTTTCATCAATTCTTACTTTGATTCTAAGAATAGCCACAATTAACAGATAGGTTTCCTTTAGATTTGGAGAGTGGAATGAATCCCTAGGGATAAAACTTTGAATAATCTTGAAATTGTGATGTTCTATCGTGTTACATGGATTTTTCCACTCATTTTTTCTTTTCTATGTTGGAGAGTCTCTTTTTTTTGTGTTTGTTCGTCTTTGGTAAAATGTATCAGAGTTTTAGTCTGTGAGTAATATGGTAATTTGAATTTAGTGGTCCTGTTATTTAATTGACTTTTAATCTAAAGCAGTTAAGAAGCGAGTTGTTTATTTAGGTGTTTTGATAAGCCTTTGGTGTTCCTTTAGAAAATTACGTTATGTTCCATTGCCTTATACAGAAAAATAGTATAAAATATAAAGTGGTATTCCATATATTCCGGGGTATATGTAACTCATGGTAATTTTTGGACGTGCTATTTGAGATTGTAATAGAATTCAAGTCCATAATGTTTAAAGGGATTTTTTAAAACTTTTATAGGAAATTTGATCTGAGAAAAAATAGCTGAGAGATTGCTACGGTGATCGGGTTTCACATTTTGAGTGGAGACAACATTAGGGTTGAAAAGGCATATTATTATTATTATTATTATTATTATTATTATTATTATTATTATTATTATTATTATTATTATTATTATTATTATTATTTTATTATTTATTATTTATCATTGATAATTATTATTATTAATTATTATTATTTATTATTATTAATTATTATTATTACTAGCTAAGCTACAACCCTAGTTGGAAAAGCAAGATGCTATAAGACCAAGGGCTTCAACAGGGAAAAATAGCCTAGTGAGAAAAGGAAATAGGGAAATAGATAAACAATATAGGAAGTAATGAAAAATTGAAATAAGATATTTTAAAAACATTAACAAAACTAAAACAGATATTTGATATATAACCTATAAAAGGACTTATGTAAGCCTGTTCAACATAAAAACGTTTGCTGCGAGTTTGAACTTTTGAAGTTCTTCTGATTTAACTACCCGATTAGGAAGATCATTCCACAATTTGGTCACAGCTGGAATACTTCTAGAGTACTATGTAGTATTGAGCCTCAAGATGGATGAGACTCTTCCTTCTTTGTTTTCATGCCCTCATGGTGCATGGCGTAGGCCGTTGGTTAAGGATTAACCAAACTATTTCTGGCTTGACAAAGCTAGGCAGGAATTTCAATGTAACCTCTTTAACAAAGTGATACCGCATATCTTTATATTTCCTGGCCGGCTTTGATGTCACGAGACAAATATCCTGACCAGAAATCCCAAAAACTACTGCGCATGCCTTTATAATGTTTGTTGTAACATATTTAGCAAACCTAGACGACTTACCCCTTCCCTTCACTTGCATATACTGTAGATAGTCAACCTCACTGGGTTGGTAAGGGAAGAGGGTCATACTAGATTATCTCTCTCTCTAACTACTCTGTAATTGAACCAGTACCTTAAAAAGTCACTAGTAAGGGAGAGTATCTGTGCTTTGTTTTATTTCCCTGATAAATTCATATTTGTTTGGTTCTCTATGGCCTGTTCTAGAATTTATTTCATGTTAAGTCCAAGTGTTGTATGACTAGAAAAGTGAATAAGTTACTTACCATTATATTAAAACAGGCTAAATTTTTTGTAGGCCTGTGAGCTGCTTTTTAGTCGCTGACAGCAAGCTAGGACTACGATAGCCATTGAAAGTATAACGTGTAATAAAAGAGTTCCATAGCAGTTCTCAAAATTTATTCAATCCAGCTGCGCAAGTGCAGTTATTGTTTTCGCTATTCTTGGTCCGTGGTAATTTCAGGGCTTCACACCTGGTCAAAAGTTTTGATTTAGGTATATTCTAAAATAGAAAAAACTTGAACTTCAGTTTACTTTAACCATTTGGTTATTAGACTAAGCTTATTCATGATCTTGCATGAAAAAAAGAAAAAAAAAGTCCCAGTTCCATTTGCCTGTTACGGCAGATGTGACAAATCATGTTATATCTTACTTGCTTTACATTTTAGGTTTAGTTTTGGAACCTTTTACGGCTTTATTAAATGCATCTGATACCTTATCAATCAGTCATTTACTTCTTTTTGTATGCGTATGACTATTCAGAGGAATATATCAGGTTTGACCTTTCTTCATTTTCTGCTACAGTGGTTTAAACAACCTCTGCTTCTCTCCCTGTTGATTATAAGGGTCGTGAGTGCGTTATATCCTATTGGCATATACATGTTAAAATGAAATCCTGTAAATGATTTCTTCATAATTTTGATTTATATGAGTTGATTTCTTATAATAGGTTTATAATTAAATAGTTGTTCTCTGTTGCTTTCCAAAATTTTGTAAAAAAGAGTGTTGATAATAATTTAAAATGTTGTTCATCTTATCTGTCCAATCCTGTTCTCCAGAGTAAGCCTTCGTTTTGTTCTCCATTTAGGTTCAGTACATTATTTTCTCTTATGAATCTGTGCAGTGGGGGCCACTAAACCTGGTTGCCATTCTGATATATTTTTGTGTTGCATCTCTGATATTTTCCGGGTTCTTTCCAATAATTTGTGTCTTTTTAGTTTAGAATGGTCACAACCCATTCCTATTTTGCAATGTTTTGTTTAAAATTCGTTTCCCTACCATTTATTTGCTGGTACTCTTATAGGCCACATTTGATCTAGTGGCCTTATTTTCTTGTATTATAGCATCGTAGCTTGATTTTAATCTTGATATATGTTGATGCTCTATATCGGTAAAACATACATACGTACATACTCGTATCTATCTATCTATCTTATCTATCTATCTATCTATCTATCTATATCCCATCCTGTTCGTAATACTAGGCATGCAGTTAATTCTAATAGTCAGGCTTTCTCCATTGAGGCTTAATACTACATAGTATTCTAGAAGTTTTATTTCAGCTATGACCATGTTGTGGAATGATCTTCTTAATCGGGTAGTTGAATCGTTAAAACTTTAAAAGTCCAAACTTATAGCAAATGTTTTTATGCTGAACAGGCAGACATAAGTCTTTTCATGGTTTTATATATGATCTGTTTTGATGTTACTGTTTTTAAGATATTTTATTTTAATTAGTCATTATTTCTCATATCGTTTATTTATTTCCTTATTTCCTTTCCTCACTGGGCTATTTTTTCATGTTGGAGCCCTTGGGCTTATAGCATCTTGCTTTTCCTACTAGGGTTGTAGCTTAGTTAGTGATAATAATAATGATAATAGTATATATATATATATATATATATATATATATATATATATATATAT
>NC_090727.1:169774497-169794497 GCF_036898095.1 Palaemon carinicauda | reverse complement strand
GAGAAACACAATAGGTCTGAGCCGTCTTCACCTGGGCCTATTGAGAAAGTCTTGTACGATTTTTGGTGATCAATCTATTCTGAAGTGTTTAATTCTTTTATTCTACCTTATTTTGAGTATTGTTCTCCTGTCTGGTCTTCAGCTGCTGATTCTCATCTTAATTTGTTGGATAGAAACTTACGGTCTATTAAATTTCTTATTCCTGATCTAGATATTAATCTCTGGCACGGTCTTTCAATTAGTTCGTTTTGCATGTTGCATAAGATCTTTCATAATTCTGACCATCCTTTACATTCAGATCTCCCTGGACAATTCTATCCTGTTCGTAATACTAGGTGTGCAGTTAATTCTAACAGTCAGGCCTTCTCCATCAGGAGGCTCAATACTACACAATATTCTAGAAGTTTTGTTCCATCTGTGACCAAGTTATGGAATGATTTTCCTAATCGGGTAGTTGATTCAGTAGAACTTCATAAGTTTAAACTTACAGAAAATAGTTTTATGTTGAACAGGCTTATATAAGTCTCTTTTCATAGTTGATATTTGAAAAATCTGTTTTAATGTCGTTACTGTTCTAAAAATATTTTATCTTAATTGTTCATTACTTCTCGTATAGTTAGTTATTTCCTTTCACCATTAGACTATTTTTCCGTGTTGAAGCCCTTAGGCTTATATCATCCTGCTTTTTCAACTACTGTTGTAATTAGCCAGTGATGATAATAATAATAATAATAATAATAATAATAATAATAATAATAATAATAATAATAATTGAAAGAAGAGGAAAGACTAAAAGAATTAACTGCATATCTTGTATTATGTGAGGATACCTTAACGTGTTGAAGGGGTTGTGTATTACCCTGATCAGCAAAGCAGTATAGGTTGGTTTGTTGTGAACGATCAGACAAAAATCTTCCACATTATCAATCCGCACAGGTAAGCTTGGTGATGAAAACTGGCCAAACCAGTCTTTCCTGCAGCGGACTAGAAATGGCTGGATTTTGTTGTTGTTGTTGTAGGTTGTAGGTTGGCCAGGGCACCAGCCACCAGTTGAGATACTACCGCTAGAGAGTTATGGGGTTCTTTGACTGGCCAGACAGTACTACATTGAATCCTGTTCACTTTCCGTCTGCCTACTTATACACCGAACAGTCTGGCCTATTCTTTACAGATTCTCTTCTGTCCTTATACACCTGAGGACACTGAGATTACCAAACAATTCTTCTAAACCCAAAGGGTTAACTACTGCACTGTAATTGGTCAGTGGCTACTTTCCTCTTGGTAAGGGTAGAGGAGACTTTAGCTATGGTAAGCAGCTCTTCTAGGAGAAGGCCACTCCAAAATCAAACCATTGTTCTCTTAGTCTTGGGTTGTGCCATAGCCTCTGTACCATGGTCTTCGACTGTCTTGGGTTAGAGTTCTCTTGCTTACGGGTACACTTGGGCACACCATTCTATCTAATTTCTCTTCCTCTTGTTTTGTTAGATTATTTAAAGTTTTTATATGAAATATTTATTTTAATGTTACAGGTTCTTAAAATATTTTATTTTCCTTGTTTCCTTTCCTCACGGGCTATTTTCCCTGGTGGGGCCCCAGGGCTTATATTATCTTGCTTTTCCAATTGGGTTTTAGCTTAGCAATTAATAACAATAATAATAATATTCTTTACATATTCTCCTCTGTCCTCATACACCTGACAACACTGAGATTACCTAACAATTCTTCTCTCAAGAGGTTAACCACTGCAATATAATGGTCCAGTGGCTACTTTCCTCTTGGTAAGGGTAGAAGTGACACAGCTATGGTAAGCAGCTATTCTAGGAGGACACTCCAAAATCAAGCCACTGTTCTGTAGTCTTGGGTATTGCCATAGCCTTTGTACCATGGTCTTCCACTGTCTTGGGTTAGAATTTTCTTGCTTGAGGATATACTTGGGCACACTATTCTATCTTATTTCTCTTTCTCTTGTTTAGTTGAAGTTTTTATAGTTTATATTGGAGATGTTTATTTTAATGTTATTAGTATTCTTAAAATATTTGAATTTTCCTTTCCTCACTGGGCTATTTTCCCAGTTGGAGCCCCTGGGCTTATAACATCATACTTTTCCAACTAGGGTTGTAGCTTATCAAGTAATATAATAGTATTAAGAATGGTCAGAATTATGGAAAGTCTTATGAGGCGTAAATAATAAGCATAATGAACGACAGGGCTAAAAATTGATATTCATATAAAGAATTCAGCAGACGAAAGTTATTGCCCAACGAGTTAAGATAAAAGTTGGCTGCTGAAGACCAAACAGGAGAACATTATTCGAAATATGGCAAAGTAAAAGTATTTAAAAAATTCCCCAAAATATCAAAAATTTCCTCTCTCTCTCTCTCTCTCTCTCTCTCTCTCTCTCTCTCTCTCTCTCTCTCTCTCTCTCTCTCTCTCTCTCTCTCTCTCTCTCTCTCTCTCTCTCTCTCTTTTTTTTTTTTTTTTTTTTTTTTTTTTTTGATACGTTTTTCAGAAGTGAATTTGCAATCAGGGACTCCAATAGAAATAAAATACAAGAAGTTTTCGAAAATATACAAATAAATAAAATGATTTGGTACGATTATGTGTCATATATTCTAAATGATTAAATGAGAGAGAGAGAGAGAGAGAGAGAGAGAGAGAGAGAGAGAGAGAGAGAGAGAGAGAGAGAGAGAGAGAGAGAGAGAGAGTTGACATTTGTAACTATTGTAAACAAAGATGAAACTAATATAGAAGTAATTTTTCACATTGAAATATAAGGTTTTCGAATGCAGTGCTAGTTTTATATAGTGCCATAGAACTATATGTATATTTATAAATGTGTTTATGCCTAAATACAGTTCCCTTTTTAAAGTGAATTAGATATTTTTAGTTATATAATTTCATACTTCCTATATTCTAACATATTTAGCGATATTGAAAATTACTCAAACATATGCTTTGATTTAGAAATCGTTAAAATGCTTATAAAAAGATATATCCGGTTAAGGCCAATACATTTATAAAGGTTCACTGGTATCAACCAGAAATGCAATGATTGGTATACAATATATAGGAGCCGATACTGTAGACGTTTTCAAATATCATATTATGTAATGGCATTGATTTCTCATGTCAATAATCCTTCTCTGACGCAGCTAGAGTAAGTTTTGGTGGTGTTATACAAATACGTAAGTGAATTTAAGAATGGTGTCAGCTTCCCTTAGCGAATGAAAAAGATGTCCTCATACTGCCCCTCTTCATATATTTATTTTTGTTTACCCGGAGGAACAACATATTGCTTCTGATCCATTGAGCTATAATGAGGTACATCTTGTTTTTAGTGTCCGTGGGACGTCCGACAGACCACCTGTTACTACTTCCCCGAAGAACAGTGGAATACAGTAAGCTTGTGCATATGATGGACACCACAAAGGCACTTGCAATTCTTGAATTAAAACCTATCAACTTTTATATTTTATTTGTTGGTTGCTGGAAAAAAAATGCATTTATATTTATTTATGTAGATTGTGCAAAAATATTTTCCTTTCCGATACAGTTACTTCTATGTTGAAAAACATAGAATTCTGGATTAAAAAGAAGTGTAGGATATCTGTAACTACATCTGAAATTTAACGGAGTTTTTTCCCTGTTTACTTGTGTGGTTTATTGTTACAACTTTTTATACTTTTCATATTAACCAGGCGATCATTGCATCTGTGGAATATTGCTCTATCTCCGTTGTCACAGTTATTCGCGATAGTGAATCTCGAACTTCGACATGACTATTGATTTTACAAGATTTTTAATCCGTAATCTTGTGCAATTGGTCATTCTCTTTAGGTCTTCATGAACTGTTAACGCTTAGATTCTCCTCTTAGTATTAGTTTAAGAGATATTTTTGGTAGCCGAATAGATCATTGAGTTAGAAAAATAAAAGTTTTTAAAATTACTGGCGAGTGAAAGATATGTTAAGTGGTAATTAATAGCTATATATCTGTTCAGTGAGATCGGTGTTACTGTATGGACATGAGTCTTGGTATGACAATGAAACAATATCCATCAGATTTTGTAGATTTGAGAACAGAATATTGGGAGTTAAATGGCAGGACAGGATTAGAAATGAAACTATAAGAGAGATTACTCTAGTGTTATATGTGGATGAGATCTTGGTGAGGGTAGATGGAGATGATTTGGGTGTGCTCTTCTCACTCCCTAAAAGAGATTAATTCACAAAACTTTCAACTGGGCTCCCCAAGGCACTAGAAGAGTTGGAAGACCCAGGTCTACATGGCTGAGGACTATGAAGCGTAAAGTAAGAGATGATGGATTGAGAAATATTGAGTTAAAAGCTCAAGATAGAGACGACTGGCGAAATCTAAACGAGGCCCTTTGCGTTAAAAGTCGTATGAAGGAGATGATGATGATGATGAGTCAATGGGGTCCTCTCGTTCCGCTGCATGTTGTTATTCAAATCATTAGAATCTAAGCTAGAGCCCTAGTTGGAAAAGAAGGATGATACAATCCCAAGGGCTCCAACAGGGAAAAATTGGTCAGTGAGGAAAGGAAATAAAGAAACTAAATGAGAAGTAATGGATAAAGAATATATAAAATATCATAGGTCAGTAACGTTAAAATAAATGTTATATATAAAGTATGAAGAGAAACTTATATCAGCATGTTTTACATAAAAAACATTCGTAGGAAGTTTGAACGTCTTAAGTTCTATCGATTCAACTGCCTGATTAGGAAGATAATTGCACAATCTGGTCACAGCTGGAATATAACTTCTAGAATACAACTTCTAGAACACTGTGTAGTGTCGAACTTTATGATGGCGGAGGTAAGATTGTTAGAGTCAACTGCATGCCTGATAATACGTACATAATGGTGCAGTCTGGGATTATCTGAATGCAAAGGATGGCCGGAATTATGAAAAATCTTGTGCACCATGTGTATACTGTAGAACTACTAAACGGCGGTGCCAGATATTAATATCCAGATCAAGAATAAGTAATTTAATAGACAGTAAGTTTTTGTCCAACATATTAAGATGATAATCAGTAGCTGAAGATCAGACTGGAGAACAATACTTAAAAAAAAATAGAAAAAAAAAATAGAACATTTAGAATAGATTGATCATCGAAAATCTTAAAAGACTTTCTCCATATGACTTTTCTGTCAAGTGACAAAGAAACAGATCGAATGTGTTAATCAAAAGTAAATATCCAATCAAGAATCAACCTAAAATTTTAAAAGATTAGTATAGAGTTAAGCATTATCAATGCAGAGAGCTGGATGTTAAGGATCCACTGTCCTCGATCTACTGTATTTAGAATCATACTTCATTCATATACCTCTTTCAGCATTTAACAGTGAATAACTGCAACAAAAGTTGCAACACCTTCGTACTGTATCGTAGTATTTACAAATCCGATAGTCATATCTCTGATACAGAACAATAGCAAATGTTCTATGACAGACCCCTGTGGAATACTGTTTCATAAACAATTTCTACAATGAGTAAAATTATATATATATATATATATATATATATATATATATATATATATATATATATATATATATATATATATATATATATATATATATAGCCCACCCTATGACAAAAACCTTAGACATGTCAATTCATGTAGGTGGTTTGGCCAATTTTCATCACCACGCTGTCTAGTGCGGATTGGAGATGGGAGGTTTTTGTTTAAGTGTTCACAGAAAACCAACTTAGTATGGGTGGCCCTGACTAGTACATCTTTGTTGATCATCGCAATAAGCAAATCATTTCACCACGTAAAGGTATCCTCACTGAGAAAGGTATGTGTATATATATATATATATATATATATATATATATATATATATATATATATATATATATATATATATATGGATATGTATGTGTGTGTGTGCGTGTGTATGCTTGCTTGTTTTTCTATAGGTGTTAGGCTTTCCATAGCTTAATCAAGGAAGACTTGAAGACTCTGAGTATATAAGACTGACCGATGACGTAACCATTTTTGACGTGGAACGTCCTCCATCCAAACATTTTTCTCCAGGTTAGTCACTTGGAGAATCGTCAGCCTTGTGTCATCGCATTTCTTGTTGTTAATTCTGGTGGGACGTTCAGGCTTCTTAATTGGCGAGATGATTATCCCACGCAGTCATTAGTATGGAATGTCCCAGGAGGATGTTTGTCATGTAAAAAGAGTTCAGAAGAAAAAAAATTGTCAGGAAATGGTAAGCTGCTGAGTTTATTGTTGAGCGATGTAGTCGATTTTACAGGAAGTTGAGAGAGAGAGAGAGAGAGAGAGAGAGAGAGAGAGAGGAGAGAGAGAGAGAGAGAGAGAGAGAGAGAGAGAGAGAGAGAGAGAGAGAGAGAGAATTTATAGTAGGCTTTGCTTTCCGGGCCCTTTATTATATTTTCTTTTTTCTTATCGACTGCGAACTTGACCCTGACTTTTCATAACTGAACTTTGTCTAAAACTAGTTATGAATAAGGATGAAAAACTGGTTTGGAAATAAATCATAATTAATTACTTCAGAAAAAAGTCGATATTTGAAAATACGTTGTAATATGGTTCGAAATATTCCAAGCTTTGAATCTTGATGCCATTTATTTAACATTACATTTATAACATATAATTATCTTTTTTTTTTTTTTTTTTTTACATTACTGTATTTGAATCTATAAGAATATCACGAATTTAATTTTAAAAATCTTGAAATTATTTCATCGTTGAATTAATTTACAATGAATGAAACGGAATTGTTGTAGGGTTTAATTATCGGAATTTAATTCTATAACAATTTCATCATTAACTTAATTTAAATTAACTTAATTCAAATAAAATTAATTCAATCATTGTCGCATTATTTAACACAAGTGCGTTCAACCCATAAGGATAACCCTTCCTTTCAGCGGAAAAAAATCTCGGGGCGAAGTTAGAGGGGAAATGAATGAAGTGGTCTTGCAACAAACGAACTTGAAAGAAACGACTTTGAAAACGTGTCTCTCTCTCTCTCTGGCAAAAGCTGTGCCCGTCTGTCATTGTCCCCAAGGCCGGTCGAGTTTCGCTTGACGGGTTTGAATTTCATGTCACGGAGCCGAGAATCTTAATGGGAAATTTTCGTCCGAGCAAAGATGTATGTGCGTTCCATCTCGGAATGCGATGGGTCAATGTTGCTGCCATTTGGGTCAAGAAACGATGAGGGTACTTGTTTTACTTGTCTCCTATAGTTGGATGTTGCTTGTCGCTTTTTAAGAGGACTATCGTCACGCCTTTTTAAGGGACTGCATCAATTTCATCATTATTATTGTCATCTTTATTATTGTTATCATTATTGTAGTTTCCATTTTTTGGTGGTTTGATTTAACGAATTCATCGATTACTTTCTTACGTGCCTTCCATGAGTCATCTTGAAAAAAAAGCCAAGACCAACAGATACTCCTTCTGTAGGTCTTGTAAAAAGCATATTGGGGTACCGTTAGATTTTGTTTTATTCAAGTTGACGGTCAATAATCCAGATTCCAGATGGATTTCATTGAAACAAAGTAAATACAAGAACTCTCGTCTTAAGTCGTGCAATATGATAATCATACCCCCACCCTAATCATCGTTTCTATAATTCTTGTAACTAGCAAGACAATAAAAATCAACAATTATAATCAACATGAATGAAAAAGAAATAAGAATTATTATAGGTTCACACACACACATAAATATATATATATACATACATATATATATATATATATATATATATATATATATATATATATATATATATATATATATATATATATATATATATATTTACCGAGGGGTCTCTGTTTCACAGACCTAATTAGGCTCAGTTATATCTACTGTGGAGTTAACCCTCAACTCAACTCAAAAAAAAAAAAAAAAAAAGGCTTCTGGAGTCATCGTGTCTTTGGAGATGTTGTATAAAAGAAAAAGATGTGATGCTGTTATTTGTAAGCTTTTCCACATTGTTTTCTAAAGAGGTGTTGTAGAAATTACTATTTAATTGTGTGTGCGCTTATGAGGGTATAGCTTGTGTGTGAGAGAAGCCATGAAGGTGTTATTAATGTTGTTTACAAATATAAGAAGATATTTTTAATGATACACATTTTTTAGGAGTAAGAAAATTTTTAATTGAAGCCATGACTCTCTCTCTCTCTCTCTCTCTCTCTCTCTCTCTCTCTCTCTCTCTCTCTCTCTCTCTCTCTCTCTGTCAACATTTTCCTTGATATATGTTTTTTATATGTTATATAGAAATGTTGACCTCCATACGGTTTTTCCGCTTGCTCGCTTCCTGACACTGAGAATTCTGAGCTTTCTTTGACATCCTCTGCATTCCTACAGTACAGTGATTTTTTTTTTTCTGTTGAGACTAATGTCCCCTCAGCAACCAATAAGGCAGAGATATCTTATTGGGTAACTCATTTTATGTATGTAAATATATATATATATATATATATATATATATATATATATATGTGTGTGTGTGTATATATATATATATATATATATATATATATATATATATATATATATATATATATATATATGTATATGTATACTTATATATATTATTATTATTATTATTATTATTATTATTATTATTATTATTATTATTATTATTAATTGCTGAACTATGACCCTACTTGGAAAAGCAGGATGCTATAAGCCCTGGGCCCAGTAAGGAAAGGAAACAAGGAAAAATAAAATATTTTAAGAATAGCAATAACATTGAAATAAATATTTTCTATTCAAGCTATAAATACTTCAACAAAACAAGATGAAGAGAAATTAGATAGAATAGTGTGCTCAAGTGTACTTTCAAGCAAGAGAATTCTAACCCAAGACATTGGAAGACCATGGTACAGAGGCTATGGCACTACCCAAGACTAGAGAACAATGGTTTGATTTTGGAGTGTCCTCCTAGATTTTAGGAGAAGTACACTCCATAGCTAAAGTCTCTCTTCTACCCTTACCAAGAGTTAAGTCAAGTTAACCCCTTGGGTGAAGAAGAATTGTTTGGTAATCTCAGTGTATGAGAACAGAGGAGAATCTGTAAAGAATAGGCCAAACTATTCCGTTTATGTGTAGGCAAAGGGAAAGAACCGTAACTAGAGAGAAGGATCCAATGTAGTACTGCCTGGCCAGTCAAAGGACCCCATACCTCTCTAGCGGTAGTATGTGTGTGTGTATATATTATATATATATATATATATATATATATATATATATATATATATATATATATATTATATATATATATATAATGTATATATATGTGTGTATCTATACTGCATGTATATCTCTGTATGTGTACATAAAATACATATATGAATATGTATATGTATTTTCAAGCAAGGGGTATATTTTAATCAGCGTGTATTCATTCCATTGAGATTTAAATGTTCTCAGTAAAGAATCTCTCTCTCTCTCTCTCTCTCTCTCTCTCTCTCTCTCTCTCTCTCTCTCTCTCTCTCATGAAGTCATTATGCCTTTAAGTTAATTGGGCTCTTTTTTTTTCAGATTGCTTTGTCCTTCAATGTTTTTGTTTTCTTAATGTGCCTTTGATTTTATATTCCTACTATTAAGTTTTCATGTTTCGTATTTTGTTTTGTGTACTTCTTTATTCCTATAGTCTTATCTGAAGCACTTTTTGTTTATATTCCTTTATAGATATATTTTCATTCTATTCGATCTCTTTTGTTGACTTTTTAATTGAAGCTTTTCGTGTTTTAAGATACCCGATAAAATTCATACTGCGAAGTCATTTATCTATTATGTCTTATAGTCTCTTTCTCTCTCTCTCTCTCTCTCTCTCTCTCTCTCTCTCTCTCTCTCTCTCTCTCTCTCTCTCTCTCTCTCTCTCTGTATATATATATGTAAATATATATATATATATATATATATATATATATATATATATATATATATATATATATATATATATACATATGTGTATATATATGTGTGTGTATGTGTGTGTGAATATACATATTTATACTGAAGGTAATTATCTGTTCCCTTGTGTGAAATTTGGTTTTCGCAAAGGTCTTTGGGCATGTGGTGTCCTTACAATTCACAATGACGAATAGAAATCTCTTAATTGTGCCAAGCGAAAATTAGAGCGGGGTGCAAATTATATTGCGTGAATCTGAACCCTCACATAATTAAGAGTATGATTGTAATTAGGTCGAGGACAGTGGCTCCTCAATATCCATATCTCTGCGTTGAAAATGTTTATTTAATTACGTACGAGGCCGTTAAATTGTTGGGTGTTATTTTTTGTGTTGAAAATTTACTTTTGAGAAACACATTCGGTCTGTTTTTTCTTTAATTGCACAACAAAAATGGTCTTATTGAGAAAGTTTTGAGATTTTTGGTGAAATAAATATTCTTCATTCTACCATATTTCGATTACTGTTCTCCTGTCTGGTCTTCAGCTACCAACTCTCATCTTAATTTGTAGGACAAAGATTTGCCGTCTGTTTCTTATGCCTAATCTTCATATTAATCTGTGGCATCGTCGTTTATTTAGTTCATCAGTTGCATAAGATCATGATATCGCAAATCCTGATAACATACATTCAAATAATTTGTAATAATTTTTCCTTCCTCGTCCATCCAGTAACGTAACACGTTGAACAAATATTGTGTTAATAATTCTTTTTTCCCAAATTACATTTCTGTTCAAGAACATGATGAGACGTTTGTATGAATATATGTACGAGCTCCTTGTAAACGTGTGTGTGTATATATATATATATATATATATATATATATATATATATATATATATATATATATATATATATATATATATATATATATATATATGTATATATATATATGTATATATATATATATATATATATATATATATATATATATATGTATATATATATATATATATATATATTATATATATATATATATATATATATATATATATATGTGTGTGTGTGTTTGTGTGTGTGTGTGTGTGTTTGTGTGTGTGTATCGTACACAGTTTGTGAGAGGTCAGGTAAAGGACAAAAGATATTGGTAGGAAGTTGTGGAATAAGAAGAAAATGTGTCTCGAAAAATGTATGTGGATTAGTTGATGTATATATGTATACACACACACACACACACACACACACACATATATATATATATATATATATATATATATATATATATATATATATATATATATATATATATGTGTATATGTATATGTATGACTATTGTCGTGGACACTAAAGAGAAGATAAGAGTAGTAAAAATATTGATATGTGTACCTGATGAGAAACAAAGTAATTACGACCGAGAGTCAGATGTTGAAGGCAAATGAAACCGAGAAACATGGATCAATAAATATCAATATGGATTGTCGATTGGAGGAATTGTTTAGTTTGAATAAATGTTGAGAAGCAAATTCAGCGATGACGGTAAGAATAGAGAAGAGGGGAGTCACTGAAGAGCGAATCAAGTTAGATAGCCAGGTTTGTAAATTATTTAGGAGAAAGGCAAGAGGAATTCCAGGTGAGTATATGGGAATGCATGTAGGAATCGTTGAGTCAGTTCTCTCAGTGAGGTCTAAGTAGGAATGTTTATGAGGAAAAAGAATAAAATACTGATGGGTTTTGGAATGAAGGATTTGTATAGAATATGTGGAAGTACATAAAAGATTAAAAGAGTTAACATGAATATGAGGATGGATCACGGTATGTTGAGATGGTTTGGTCATATGGGAGGAACGGGGTACTTCTGGTGATTTTATTTAATTTTAGTGATCTCATTCGCCTCGCACACTTTTAGATTCTCAAAATATTGCATTCAGCAGTAAAATGTTCTTTGCATAATCTTCAGGTAATCTTGGATAGCTTTAGTGGCTTGCTGTAAGGAGTTACTGCTATTACTATACGGCCTTTGCTGCGTTTCTTCGGCCCAAGCTGCACCCTCTTTTTCCCTTTCTGATTTCCCACCGTTTTTGCTAAGTTTTCTGTCCGGTCTATTTTAACTATTACGTCTTAGTGTAACTGCTATGGTTTTGCCGTGTTCTACTTCGGTAAGGAATGGCTTCCCTAACCCCAACACGGAGACATACGGCCCGAAATCCATTAAACCAAACCAAATCTATTTTCTTTTGAGTCGATGTCCCTGCGTAACTTGAAATGCAACTTGTTACTTGAAGGTGGTTTCCTTTACGTGCAAGTGCATGTAAAATAACATTTGAACTTTACATTTTATATCACGGTTGATTTTATAGATTATGCCTTATGTTTAGCCATATTGAGTTGAGTAATAAAACAAGTCTCTCTCTCTCTCTCTCTCTCTCTCTCTCTCTCTCTCTCTCTCTCTCATTGGGCAATCCTCACTCCGCGGATTCGAAATCATTCCCTGCTATTCATAAGATGTTTTCTGTTTTTTTTTTCTTTATTATTATAAAGGTGAAGTTCACTGAAAATTTGTGTTTATGATATTTCCTCGACGTTTGTGGTTTTTGCAATTTGCAAAACTGCATAAGTTAGTGTTTTTTCTTGTGAAATAAGTATACAAAAAAATATATGTACCTATAAACATAGTAGGATATATATATATATATATATATATATATATATATATATATATATATATATATGTATATATATATATATATATATATATATATATATATATATATATATATATATATATATATATATATATACACACACACCTAGTGAAAGTGTTTGCAGAAACATGTATAATTCGTATACCATTTATTCATATTCCTGTTGCTATAGATCTTTGGAAAGTTTACCCTGTATCCTCACCCTCCTAAAATAAAAATAAAAAAGATAATAGGGGGGAAAAACAGAGCATCAAGAATGCTGAACATCGAGCAGCGATATATCCAAATGCGCTGATTTCCATTGGAAAGATCGCGAATCTCTTTTCCAAGATCCGCCAGGAATAGATGGATAGTAGGGATAGGATTGGCTCGGCAGTGGTTGGGACGGGGCCGGGGGGGGGGGGGGGGTAAGGCTTCGGGGTGGGACTAGGCTGAGTAGGATGCGAGAGCGCCATTTTTTTCGGCTACTTGGCCCACCTCCTGTACCATGCATCTCCTGCCTCCTGGCGCAGAGATGCCCGTGGGAAGGAATATCCCTTTTCCAGGATTTTCCTTATCTTGGCTCATCCCCTTTCCTCGGGGATGGGCTCTTCCCCTTGGTTTGATCCGTTGTCTGTCGTGGGGAAGGGAGAGAGAGTTGCTTGGGGAAATTTCAGGGTTCCGTTGCACAGATTGGGGAAGGAGACTGCTGGGGATGTTGCAAGGTGAGGTGCGGTGCAAAGGCTTTCGACCAATGTTGCAGTGGCTGTGCCGGTAAGCCCCGCCCACCACCTTCACCGACCGCCATTACTTCCACCACCACCCACACTGAGCAACATCCTCTCTCTCTCTCTCTCTCTCTCTCTTTGCAGTTCCTTATTTACCTTTTATTTATAGCTTTCCTTTACCAGTTCTTTTAGAGTCTCTCTCTCTCTCTCTCTCTCTCTCTCTCTCTCTCTCTCTCTCTCTCTCTCTCTCATTTGTTCTTCATTCGGTTTATTTCTTAGTTCATCCTTTTAGACTTGATTGTAATATAAAGTACTAAATGAAGTCTTAGAATCCAAACCTTTTATTACATGATAATTGTGCATTCCTTTATATCGTGCGGCCGACTCGTTATCCTAAGGAACCCCTTTCCTAATTACTTTGTCTGTTCTTTCTAGTAATACATATATACAAGCTTACGTTCTTTCAAGTTTCATACTTATCATACATATATAGATACGAGTTCATTAATTTTAATATGGATTCGTTGCATGCAAAGTTATATAGTGAAGGAGATTGGTGGTGATCCTGTTGTTCAAATAACTGTTATTTCTCGTATTGTTGGGTTCGTAAAGGATCTTTGCTATTTAGTTACCTTTTTGTCTTTACTGAAATTGTATACAGATTCAGTAGGAGAATTGTTTGTGTAAAAGTTTAGCGTCAATTTACCCTTCGAGTCCCGCTCAAATTCGTTAGTTTCTTTGGTAGCTGCAACCTCACCATCCTTGTGAGCTTAGGAGAAGCCTATAGGACAATCTGCTGAGTCATCAACAGCCATTGCCTAGCCTTCCTTGGTCCTAACTTGGGTGGAGATGGGGATTGGGCTCTGATCATATGTACTGTCCCTTGCCCCTACTATTCAATGTCTTGTTGATTCAATGTCTTCTTGATTAGGGGAATTTACTGGTAATCGCAAAAATGAAATGAGGTCATTATTATTATCTCTTTGTTCGAAATGAATGTGGAAAAATAGATTGCTTCGATTATCTAAGACCAATAGGAGGCTAGTCTTTTTTTCTATTCTGAATTTCTGATCCATTGTGAGAACCGTGTTCTAGGCTCGTGAACATCTGAACCGTTGTCTAGTCTCATGAACTTGTATTCTGAACCGTTTTCTAGTCTCATGAACATCTTCTGACCCGTTATATAGTCTCGTGAACATCTGAACCGTTTCTTAGTCAAATGACCTTATCTTCTGAACCGTTTTCTAGTCTCATGAATATCATCTGAACTGATTTCTGGTGTCATGAACATCTGGACCGTTGTTAGTCTCATGAACATAACTTCTGAACCGTTGTGTAGTCTCTTGAAAATATCTTCTGAACCGTTTTCTTGTCTCGTGAACATATCATCTTTACATGAAATTGATTGATTTTGTTCTTTTGATCCAGAGTCCTTTAGAACCTGCTATATTTATTGGCTGTTCCCCTTCACCTGACCCGTTTTTCCTCTCCTTTCTTTTAGTTTTGATCAAAGTCTATAGAATACAGGATTCTATAGACCTTGTTTTTGTTCCTGTTCACTTCAGTATTCTATAGACCCGGTTTTTGTTCCTGTTCACTTCAGTATTCTATAGACCTTGCTTTAGATCCTGTTCATTTCAGTATTCTATAGACCTGGCTTTTGATCCTGTTCACTTCAATATTTTATTTACCTTGCTTTTGATCCTGTTCACTTCAGTATTCTATAGACCTTGCTTTTGTTCCTGTTCAATTTAGGATTCTATAGACCTTGCTTTTGTTCCTGTTCACTCAGTATTCTATAGACCTGGCTTTTGATCCTGTTCACTTCAATATTTTATTTACCTTGCTTTTGATCCTGTTCACTTCATTATTCTATTGACCTTGCTTTTGTTCCTGTTCACTCAGTATTCTATAGACCTGGCTTTTGATCCTGTTCACTTCAATATTCTATATACCTTGCTTTTGATCCTGTTCACTTCAGTATTCTATAGACTGCTTTTGTTCCTGCTCACTTCAGTGTTCTATAGACCTTGCTTTTGATCCTGTTCACTTCAGTATTATATAGACCTTGCTTTTGATCCTGTTCACTTCAATATTCTATATACCTTGCTTTTGATCCTGTTGACTTCAGTATTCTATTGACCATGCTTTTGTTCCTGTTCACTTCAGTGTTCTATTGACTTTGCTTTTGACCCTGTTCCCTTCTGTGTTCTATTGAACCTTTTTTATCCTGTTCACTTCGGTATTCTATAACCATTGTTTTTATCCTGTTCACTTCAGTATTCTATAGACCTTGCTTTTGATCCTGTTCACTTCAATATTCTATACCTTGCTTTTGATCCTGTTCACTTCAGTATTCTATAGACCTTGCTTTTTTTTTTCCTGCTCACTTCAGTGTTCTATTGACCTTGCTTTTGATCCTGTTCACTTCAGTATTCTATAGACCTTGCTTTTGATCCTGTTCACTTCAATATTCTATATACATTGCTTTTGATCCTGTTCACTTTAGTATTCTATAGACCTTGCTTTTGTTCTTGCTCACTTTAGTGTTCTATTGACCTTGCTTTTGACCCTGTTCACTTCAGTATTCTAAAGACATTGCTTTTGATCCTGTTCACTTCAGTATTCTATAGACCTTGCTTTCTTTCCTGTTCACTTTAGTATTCTATAGACCTAGCTTTTGATCCTGTTCACTTAAGTATACTATAGACGACCTTGCCTTTGTTCCTGTTCACTTCAGTATTCTATAGACCTTGCATTTGATCCGGTTCACTTCAATATTTTATATACCTTGGTGTTGATCCTGTTCACCTCAATATTCTTTAGACCTTGCTTGTGACCCTGTTCCCTTCAGTATTCTATAAACCTTGCTTTTGTTCTTGTTCACTTTAGTATTCTATAGGACCTTGCTTTTTATCATGTTCACTTCAGTATTCTATAGACGACCTTGCATTTGATCCTGTTCACTTTAGTATTCTATAGACCTTGCTTTTGATCCTGTTCACTTCAGTATTCTATAGACCTTGCTTTTGATCCTGTTCACTTCATACTCTATAGACCTTGCTTTTGATCCTGTTCACTTCAGTATTCTATAGACTTTGCTTTGTTCCTGTTCACTTCAGTATTCTATAGACCTTGCTTTTGATTCTGTTCACTTAAGTGTTCTATAGACATTGCTTTTGATACTGTTCATTTCAGTAGTCTATAGACCTTGCTTTTGATCCTGTTCACTTCAGTATTCTATAGACCTTGCTTTTGATACTGGTCATTTCAGTAGTCTATAGACCTTGCTTTTGATCCTGCTCACCTCAGTATTTTATAGACCTTACTTTTGATCCTGTTCACTTCAGTATTCTATAGACCATGCTTTTGTTCCTGTTCACTTCAGTTTTCCATAGACCTTGCTTTTGATCCTGTTTACTTCGGTATTCTATAGACCTTGCTTTTGATCCTGTTTACTTCAGTATTCTATAGACCTTGCTTTTGATCCTGTTCACTTCAGTATTCCATAGACCTTGCTTTTGATCCTGTTTACTTCAGTATTCTATAGACCTTGGCTTTTGATTCTGTTCACTTCAGTATTCTATAGAGCTTGCTTTTTTCCTGATCACTTCAATATTCTATAGACGTTGCTTTTTTCCTGATCACTTCAGTATTCTATAGACGTTGCTTTTGATCCTGTTCCCTTTGTATTCTATAGACTTTGCTTTTGATCCTGCTCACTTCAGTATTTTATAGACCTTGCTTTTGATCCTGCTCACTTCAGTATTCTATAGACCTTGCTTTCGATCCTGTTCACTTAGGTATTCTGTAGACCTGGCTTTTGATCCTGTTCTCTTCAGAATAAACGATCTCTCTGATCGATCTCCGTTCCATTCACTTTTGTTCCCTTTAAGACGTGTGCGGTCTGGTCTTCACGCCGTAGCTTTTTCATCTTATCATCGTTAATTATTAATATTAAATAATAATAATGATATTATTATTATTATTATTATTACTATTATTATTATTATTATTATTATTAGTTAAGCTACAACCCTAGTTGGAAAAGTATGGTGCTATAATCCCATGGGCTACAACAGGGAAAAAATAGCCCGGTGAGAAAAGGAAATAAGGAAACAGATGAATTACGGGGGGAAATAATGAAAATAACATATTTTAAGAACAGTAACAATATTAAAATAAATCTTTCCTAAATAAATTATCAAAAGAATTATAACAGCCTGTTCAACATGAAAACATTCGCTGCAAGTTTGAACTTTTGGAATTGTTTCTTCTCTCTCTCTCTCTCTCTCCTCTCTCTCTCTCATCTCTCTCTCCTCTCTCTCTCTCTCTCTCTCCTCTCCTCTCTCTCTCTCTCTATGTATTCATATTTGTTGCTCCTTGATAATAACTCTTCATGTTGATTGCTTCTAAGAAAACATTTTTCATCCGATCCTGAAAGATTCATCTCCTTTAGTATGTTGTCGGTGTCCCTGAAGATAATCCGTTCATCTTGTTTTACTCTATTTTTCTCATTTCTGCCTTGGGTTGTCCCCAATTACCTTAGATATTTCATATTTTCAAAAAACTTATGCATTGATACCTCATAAATCTGAACTCATGGTAATTTGGATGAAATACTTATTTCAGTATTCTATAGACCTTGGTTTTGATCCCTGTTCACTTCAATATTCTATAGACGTTGTTTTTTATCCTGGTTCACTTCAGTATTCTATAAGACCTTGCTTTTGATCCTGTTCACTTCAGTATTTTATAGACGTTGCTTTTGATCCTGTTCACTTCAGTATTTTATAGACCTTGCTTTTGATCCTGTTTTTGAACTACATACGTAGCGATGTCCCTGCAATATACCGCATAAATTGTTATAACGTAGGATCTTGTACATTATGGTATTAAGAAACTACACATATGGATTTGGATAACAAAAATTAGAATATCTCATAATGTGTCTTTTTTTGCGGGGCAACTTGGCCTTGTAGCATTTTGCTTTTCCAGTTGGAGATATGGATTGACTTTCGATGATAATAATAACAACAACATGGGTATAACAGGTGCTGTGAGACGGTTTGTAACATAAAAACTTTGAATATATTAAACATTTTTTAAATCTATTCCTTAACTACACCGTGGAACCATTCTTCTGTCATAGACGAGTTACGTAAGAACCTTGTTGTGAAGCATGAAAAATTAGTATTCTTTTAGCTTTGGCCCATCTCCACTGAACTTTATAAGTCAAAATGTAGGGTCACAAATCTAGTTTGTTCTGAATAAAGATGAAGCTGGCTTTGGTAGGCCTACCATTTTGTTTGGACATTGCTTTTCTCAAATGCTTACGCCATACTATTTAAGGCTAATCACCTTTTTAAAAGTCAGCATTCCATATGAATTAATTAAACTCTTTTTGTTACACAATTTGGTAACATATCATCCTGACCCTCCCCTAGTTTTCAAGGTCACCGGAAGGCCAGAATTTTAGTGTATTTTCCTGTAGGCCCTCAGACGCTATAAGAGGTGAAAAGGCATATTTTTGAAGGTGAGATAATGCCCCCCCCCCATGCGAGTGTTAAAAACCTATTGTCGTTAACTCCATACTCCCTCTTTCACTATAGCTCATCCAAAACGCTGTTATTCTCACTGTCACTTTTATTATCTTTAAATGACATTTCGGGAAAAAATAATTTATTACGATTTATGACCTAGTCGTGTTTATATAAAGTCCTATGCCCCCCTAGCAATTGCCTTATGTCGCAGAGTAACAGCAGGTATAATTAGATCTAATTCTTATTACTACCGATAAACAACAACAACAACAACAAATAGTATTATTATTATTATTATTATTGACAACCACAACAGCAACAACTCTCATTATTATTATTATTATTATTATTATTATTATTATTATTATTATTATTATTATTATTATTATTATTATTATTATTTCTATCTTGAAAAAAAATATGTACCTGAATAATCCACCGTGAAAGTTATTTTTCTCCCTTTTTTCTTCTTGACATATCCGGCTTAGGTAAAATCAATTCCTACAAAGACAATTGAAAGAGGTACTCGATGTCAGCGCTGCATGACACGAAACGATACCTTATAATATTTCCGTCAATAGAATCAATATCTTGAGACGTAACTTACTCATTCATACAAAAGTATAGACACGCCGCAGCAAATGGGACTTCACGCCATCTTGCATGAAACAATGACCGTTTTTTATATATATGTTTTCACAGAGAGAGAGAGAGAGAGAGAGAGAGAGAGAGAGAGGAGAGAGAGAGAGAGAGAGAGTGAGAGAGATGTGGTTACATGGCGGCAATAATAGTATTTTTTCTTGGAGAGAGAGAGAGAGAGAGAGAGAGAGAGAGAGAGAGAGAGGAGAGAGAGAGAGAGAGAGAGAGAGAGAGAGAGATAGTTATATTGGGGTAATAATGGTATTTTTTCTTGGGGGGGGAGAGGAGAGAGAGAGAGAGGAGACGAGAGAGAGAGAGAGAGATGAGAGAGAGAGAGAGAGAGAGAGAGAGAGGAGAGAGAGAGAGAGAGAAGTGTGGCAATAATAGTATTTTTTACTTGAATAGATACGAACGAGAGAGAGAGAGAGAGAGAGAGAGAGAGAGAGAGAGAGAGAGAGAGAGAGAGGAGAGAGAGATGTGG
>NC_090727.1:169752082-169773997 GCF_036898095.1 Palaemon carinicauda | reverse complement strand
TGATGATGATGAATCAATGGGGTCCTCTCGTTCCTCTGCATGTTGTTATTGTTATTATTAGAATCTAAGCTACAGCCCTAGTTGGAAAAGACGGATGATACAATCCCAAAGGCTCCAACAGGGAAAAATTGGTCAGTGAGGAAAGGAAATAAAGAAACTATATGAGAAGTAATGGATAAAGAATATAAAATATCATAGATCAGTAACGTTAAGATAAATGTTATATATAAAGTATGAAGAGACACATATCAGCATGTTTTACATAAAAAAAAATTCGTAGGAAGTTTGAATGTCTTAAGTTTTATTGATTCAACTGCCTGATTAGGAAGATCATTGCACAGTCTGGTCACAGCTGGAATATAACTTCTAGAATACAAGTTCTAGAACACTTTGTAGTGTTGTAGTTTATGATGGCGAAGGTAAGATTGTTAGAATCAACTGCATACCTAATAATACGTACAGAATAGTGCAGTCTGAGAATATCTGAATGCAAAGGATGACCAGAATTATGAAAAATCTTGTGCACCATGTGTATACTGTAGAACTACTAAACGATGGTGCCAAGTATTAATATCCAGATCAAGATTAAGTAATTTAATATCCAGTAAGTTTTTGTCCAACATATTAAGATGAGAATCAGCAGCTGAAGATCAGACAGGAGAACAATACTTGGAAAAAGGTAGAAAAAATAGAACATTTCGAATAGATTGATTTTCGAAAATCTTAAAAGACTTTCTCCATATGCTTTTTTTTTTTTTTTTGTGCAAGTGACGGAGAAACAGGTCGAATGTGTTAATCAAAAGTAAATATCCAATCAAGAATCAACCTAAAATTTTAAAAGATTCGTTTAGAGTTAAGCATTATCAATGCAGAGAGCTGGATGTTGAGGATCCACTGTCCTGGATCTACTGTATTTAGAATCATACTTCATTCATATACCTCTTTCAGCATTTTACAGTGAAAAACTGCAACAAAAGTTGCAACATCTTCGTACTGTACCATAGTATTTACAAATCCGATAGTCATATTTACGATACAGAACAATAACAAAGGTTCTATAACAGACCCCTGTGGAATACTGTTTCATAAACAATTTCTACAGTGAGTAAAATTATAATTATATATACAGTATAAATATATATATATATATATATATATATATATATATATATATATATATATATATATATATATGTTTATATATATATAAAACTAGCCCACCCTATGACAAAAACCTCAGACATGTCAAATCATGGAGGGGTTTGGCTAATTTTCATCACCACGCTGGCCAGTGCGGATTGGTGATGGTGGGAGGTTTTTGTTTAATCGCTCACAGAAAACCAACTTAGTATGGGTGGCCCTGACTAGTACATCTTTGTTGATCATCGCAGTAAGCAAACCATTTCACCACGTAAAGGTATCCTCACTGAGAAAGGTATATATATATATATATATATATATGTGTGTGTGTGTGTGTGTGTGTACGTGTGTGTGTGTGCTTGTTCATGTGTTTGTTTGTTTGTTTATCTGTAGGTGTTAGGCTTTCCATAGCTTAATCAAGGAAGACTTGAAGACTCTGAGTATATAAGACTGACCGATGACGTAACCATTTTTGACGTGGAACGTCCTCCATCCAAACATTTTTCTCCAGGTTAGTCACTTGGAGAATCGTCAGCCTTGTGTCATCGCATTTCTTGTTGTTAATTCTGGTGGGACGTTCAGGCTTCTTAATTGGCGAGATGATTATCCCACGCAGTCATTAGTATGGAATGTCCCAGGAGGATGTTTGTCATGTAAAAAGAGTTCAGAAGAAAAAAAAATTGTCAGGAAATGGTAAGCTGCTGAGTTTATTGTTGAGCGATGTCGTCGCTTTTACAGGAAGTAGAGAGAGAGAGAGAGAGAGAGAGAGAGAGAGAGAGAGAGAGAGAGAGAGAGAATTTATAATAGGCTTTGCCTTCCGGGCTCTTTATTATATTTTATTTTTTCTTATCGACTGCGAACTTGACCCTGACTTTTCATAACTGAACTTTGTCTGAAACTAGTTATGAATAAGGATGAAAAACTGGTTTGGAAATAAATCATAATTAATTACTTTAGAAAAAAGTCGATAATTGAAAATACGTTGTAATATGGCTCCGAATATTCCAAGCTTTGAATCTTGATACCATTTATTTAACATTACATTTATAACATATAATTATTCTGTTTTTTTACATTACTGTATTTGAATCTATAAGAATATCACGAATTTAATTTTAAAAATCTCGAAATTATTTCATCGTTGAATGAATTTGCAATGAATGAAACTGAATTCCTGTAGGGTTTAATTATCGGAAATTAATTCTATAACAATTTCATCATTAACTTAATTTAAATTAACTTAATTCAAATAAAATTAATTCAATCATTGGCGCATTATTTAACACAAGTGCGTTCAGCCCATAAGGATAACTCTTCCTTTCACTGTGGGAAAAAAAAATCTCAGGGCTAAGTTAGAGGGGAAATGAATGAAGTGGTCTTGCAACAAACGAACTTGGAAGAAACGACTATGAAAACGTGTCTCTCTCTCTCTGGCAAAAGCTGTGCCCGTCTGTCATTGTCCCCAAGGCCGGTCGAGTTTCGCTTGACGGGTTTGAATTTCATGTCACGGAGCCGAGAATCTTAATGGGAAATTTTCGTCGGAGCAAAGATGTATGTGCGTTCCATCTCGGAATGCGATGGGTCAATGTTGCTGCCATTTGGGTCAAGAAACGATGAGGGTACTTGTTTTACTTGTCTCCTATAGTTGGATGTTGCTTGTCGCTTTTTAAGAGAACTATCGTCACGCCTTTTTAAGGGACTGCATCAATTTCATCATTATTATTGTCATCTTTATTATTGTTATCATTATTGTAGTTTCCATTTTTTGGTGGTTTGATTTAACGAATTCATCGATTACTTTCTTACGTGCCTTCCATGAGTCATCTTGAAAAAAAAGCCAAGACCAACAGATACTCCTTCTGTAGGTCTTGTAAAAAGCATATTGGGGGTACCGTTAGATTTTGTTTTATTCAAGTTGACGGTCAATAATCCAGATTCCAGATGGATTTCATTGAAACAAAGTAAATACAAGAACTCTCGTCTTAAGTCGTGCAATACGATAATCATACCCCCACCCTAATCATCGTTTCTATAATTCTTGTAACTAGCAAGACAATAAAAATCAACAATTATAATCAACATGAATGAAAAAGAAATAAGAATTATTATAGGTTCACACACACACATACATATATATATACATATATATATATATATATATATATATATATATACCGAGGGGTCTCTGTTTCACAGACCTAATTAGGCTCAGTTATATCTACTGTGGAGTTAACCCTCAACTCAACTCAAAAAAAAAAAAAAAAAAAAAAGGCTTCTGGAGTCATCGTGTCTTTGGAGATGTTGTATAAAAGAAAAAGATGTGATGCTGTTATTTGTAAGCTTTTCCACATTGTTTTCTAAAGAGGTGTTGTAGAAATTACTATTTAATTGTGTGTGTGCTTATGAGGGTATAGCTTGTGTGTGAGAGAAGCCATGAAGGTGTTATTAATGTTGTTTACAAATATAAGAAGATATTTTTAATGATACACATTTTTTAGGAGTAAGAAAATTTTTAATTGAAGCCATGACTCTCTCTCTCTCTCTCTCTCTCTCTCTCTCTCTCTCTCTCTCAACATTTTCCTTGATATATGTTTTTTATATGTTATATAGAAATGTTGACCTCCATACGGTTTTTCCGCTTGCTCGCTTCCTGACACTGAGAATTCTGAGCTTTCTTTGACATCCTCTGCATTCCTACAGTACAGTGATTTTTTTTTCTGTTGAGACTAATGTCCCCTCAGCAACCAATAAGGCAGAGATATCTTATTGGGTAACTCATTTTATGTATGTATGTAAATATATATATATAATATATATATATATATGTATATGTATATGTATATATATATATATATATATATATGTATATGTATACTTATATATATATTATTATTATTAATATTATTATTATTATTATTATTATTATTATTATTATTAATTGCTGAACTATGACCCTACTTGGAAAAGCAGGATGCTATAAGCCCTGGGCCCAGTAAGGAAAGGAAACAAGGAAAAATAAAATATTTTAAGAATAGCAATAACATTGAAATAAATATTTTCTATTCAAGCTATAAATACTTCAACAAAACAAGATGAAGAGAAATTAGATAGAATAGTGTGCTCAAGTGTACTTTCAAGCAAGAGAATTCTATCCCAAGACATTGGAAGACCATGGTACAGAGGCTATGGCACTACCCAAGACTAGAGAACAATGGTTTGATTTTGGAGTGTCCTCCTAGATTTTAGGAGAAGTACACTCCATAGCTAAAGTCTCTCTTCTACCCTTACCAAGAGTTAAGTCAAGTTAACCCCTTGGGTGAAGAAGAATTGTTTGGTAATCTCAGTGTATGAGAACAGAGGAGAATCTGTAAAGAATAGGCCAAACTATTCTGTTTATGTGTAGGCAAAGGGAAAGAACCGTAACTAGAGAGAAGGATCCAATGTAGTACTGCCTGGCCAGTCAAAGGACCCCATACCTCTCTAGCGGTAGTATGTGTGTGTGTATATATATATATATATATATATACAATATATATATATATATATATATATATATAGTATATATATATATATATATATATATAATGTATATATATGTGTGTATCTATACTGCATGTATATCTCTGTATGTGTACATAAAATACATATATGAATATGTATATGTATTTTCAAGCAAGGGGTATATTTTAATCAGCGTGTATTCATTCCATTGAGATTTAAATGTTCTCAGTAAAGAATCTCTCTCTCTCTCTCTCTCTCTCTCTCTCTCTCTCATGAAGTCATTATGCCTTTAAGTTAATTGGGCTCTTTTTTTTCAGATTGCTTTGTCCTTCAATGTTTTTGTTTTCTTAATGTGCCTTTGATTTTATATTCCTACTATTAAGTTTTCATGTTTCGTATTTTGTTTTGTGTACTTCTTTATTCATATAGTCTTATCTGAAGCACTTTTTGTTTATATTCCTTTATAGATATATTTTCATTCTATTCGATCTCTTTTGTTGACTTTTTAATTGAAGCTTTTCGTGTTTAAGACACCCGATAAAATTCATACTGCGAAGTCATTTATCTATTATGTCTTATAGTCTCTCTCTCTCTCTCTCTCTCTCTCTCTCTCTCTCTCTGTATATATATATGTAAATATATATATATATATATATATATATATATATATATATATATATATATACAGTGTATATATATATATATATATATATACATATGTGTATATATATGTGTGTGTATGTGTGTGTGAATATACATATTTATACTGAAGGTAATTATCTGTTCCCTTGTGTGAAATTTGGTTTTCGCAAAGGTCTTTGGGCATGTGGTGTCCTTACAATTCACAATGACGAATAGAAATCTCTTAATTGTGCCAAGCGAAAATTAGAGCGGGGTGCAAATTATATTGCGTGTATCTGAACCCTCACATAATTAAGAGTATGATTGTAATTAGGTCGAGGACAGTGGCTCCTCAATATCCATATCTCTGCGTTGAAAATGTTTATTTAATTACGTACGAGGCCGTTAAATTGTTGGGTGTTATTTTTTTGTGTTGAAAATTTACTTTTGAGAAACACATTCGGTCTGTTTTTTCTTTAATTGCACAACAAAAATGGTCTTATTGAGAAAGTTTTGAGATTTTTGGTGAAATAAATATTCTTCATTCTACCATATTTCGATTACTGTTCTCCTGTCTGGTCTTCAGCTACCAACTCTCATCTTAATTTGTAGGACAAAGATTTGCCGTCTGTTTCTTATGCCTAATCTTCATATTAATCTGTGGCATCGTCGTTTATTTAGTTCATCAGTTGCATAAGATCATGATATCGCAAATCCTGATAACATACATTCAAATAATTTGTAATAATTTTTCCTTCCTCGTCCATCCAGTAACGTAACACGTTGAACAAATATTGTGTTAATAATTCTTTTTTCCCAAATTACATTTCTGTTCAAGAACATGATGAGACGTTTGTATGAATATATGTACGAGCTCCTTGTAAACGTGTGTATATATATATATATATATATATGTATATATATATATATATGTATATGTATATATATATATATATATATATATGTATGTGTGTGTGTGTGTTTGTGTGTGTGTATCGTACACAGTTTGTGAGAGGTCAGGTAAAGGACAAAAGATATTGGTAGGAAGTTGTGGAATAAGAAGAAAATGTGTCTCGAAAAATGTATGTGGATTAGTTGATGTATATATGTATACACACACACACACACACACACATATATATATATATATATATATATGTATATGTATGACTATTGTCGTGGACACTAAAGAGAAGATAAGAGACTAGTAAAAATATTGATATGTGTACCTGATGAGAAACAAAGTAATTACGACCGAGAGTCAGATGTTGAAGGCAAATGAAACCGAGAAACATGGATCAATAAATATCAATATGGATTGTCGATTGGAGGAATTGTTTAGTTTGAATAAATGTTGAGAAGCAAATTCAGCGATGACGGTAAGAATAGAGAAGAGGGGAGTCACTGAAGAGCGAATCAAGTTAGATAGCCAGGTTTGTAAATTATTTAGGAGAAAGGCAAGAGGAATTCCAGGTGAGTATATGGGAATGCATGTAGGAATCGTTGAGTCAGTTCTCTCAGTGAGGTTTAAGTAGGAATGTTTATGAGGAAAAAGAATAAAATACTGATGGGTTTTGGAATGAAGGATTTGTATAAAATATGTGGAAGTACATAAAAGATTAAAAGAGTTAACATGAATATAAGGATGGATCACGGTATGTTGAGATGGTTTGGTCATATGGGAGGAACAGGATACTTCTGGTTATTTTATTTCATTTTAGTGATCTCATTCGCCTCGCACACTTTTAGATTCTCAAAATATTGCATTCAGCAGTAAAATGTTCTTTGCATAATCTTCAGGTAATCTTGGATAGCTTTAGTGGCTTGCTGTAAGGAGTTACTGCTATTACTATACGGCCTTTGCTGCGTTTCTTCGGCCCAAGCTGCACCCTCTTTTTCCCTTTCTGATTTCCCACCGTTTTTGCTAAGTTTTCTGTCCGGTCTATTTAAACTATTACGTCTTAGTGTAACTGCTATGGTTTTGCCGTGTTCTACTTCGGTAAGGAATGGCTTCCCTAACCCCAACACGGAGACATACGGCCCGAAATCCATTAAACCAAACCAAATCTATTTTCTTTTTAGTCGATGTCCCTGCGTAACTTGAAATGCAACTTGTTACTTGAAGGTGGTTTCCTTTACGTGCAAGTGCATGTTTAATAACATATGAACTTTACGTTTTATATCACGGTTTATTTCTCTCTCTCTCTCTCTCTCTCTCTCTCTCTCTCTCTCTCTCTCATGAGGTAATCCTCACTCCACTGAGTCGAAATCATTCCTTGCTATTCATAAGATGCTTTCTGTTTTTTTTTTTTTTTATTAAAGTGAAGTTCAGTGAAAATTTGTGTTTATGATTTTTTCCTCGACGTTTGTGGTTTTTGTAATTTGCAAAACTGCATTAGTGTGTTTTTCATGTGAAATAAGTATACACAAAAATATATGTACCTATAAACACAGTAGTAAATATATATTATATATATATATATATATATATGTGTGTGTGTGTGTGTGTGTGTGTGTATCTATAAACATAGTGGGATATATATATATATATATATACACCTAGTGGAAGAATTTGCAGTAACCTGTAAACTCGCTTACCATTTATTCATATTCCTCTTGCTATAGAGCTTTGGTAAGTTTTCCCTGTATCCTCACCCTCCTAAAATAAAAAAAAGTAAAAAATTCAAGGGGGGAAAAACAGAGCATCAAGAATGCTGGACATCGAGCAGCGATATATCCAAATGCGCTGATTTCCATTGGAAAGATCGCGAATCTCTTTTCCAAGATCCGCCAGGAATAGATGGATAGTAGGGATAGGATTGGCTCGGCAGTGGTTGGGACGGGGCCGGGGGGGGGGGGGGGGTAAGGCTTCGGGGTGGGACTAGGCTGAGTAGGATGCGAGAGCGCCATTTTTTTCGGCTGCTTGGCCCACCTCCTGTACCATGCATCTCCTGCCTCCTGGCGCAGAGATGCCCGTGGGAAGGAATATCCCTTTTCCAGGATTTTCCTTTTCTTGGCTCATCCCCTTTCCTCTGGGATGGGCTCTTCCCCTTGGTTTGATCCGTTGTCTGTCGTGGGGAAGGGAGAGAGAGTTACTTGGGGAAATTTCAGGGTTCCGTTGCACAGATTGGGGAAGGAGACTGCTGGGGATGTTGCAAGGTGAGGTGCGGTGCAAAGGCTTTCGACCAATGTTGCAGTGGCTGTGCCGGTAAGCCCCGCCCACCACCTTCACCGACCGCCATTACTTCCACCACCACCCACACTGAGCAACATCCTCTCTCTCTCTCTCTCTCTCTCTCTCTCTCTGCAGTTCCTTATTTACCTTTTATTTATAGCTTTCCTTTACCAGTTCTCTCTCTCTCTCTCTCTCTCTCTCTCTCTCTCTCTCTCTCTTATATATGTTCTTCATTCGGTTTATTTCTTAGTTCATCCTTTTAAACTTGATTGTAATATAAAATACTAATTGAAGTCTTAGAATCCAAACCTTTTATTACATGATAATTGTGTTTTCCTTTATATCGTGCGGCCGACTCGTAAGCCTAAGGAACCCTTTTAATAAATTACTTTGTTCTTTCTAGAAATACAAGCTTACGTTCTTTCAAGTTTCATACTTATACATATATAGATACGAGTTCATTAATTTCAATATGCATTCGTTGTATGCAAAGTTATATAGTGAAGGAGATTGGTGGTGATCCTGTTATTCAAATAACTATGTTATTTCTCGTATTGTTAGGTTTGTAAAGGATGTTTGCTATTTAATCACCTTTTTGACTTTACTGAAATTGTATACAGATTCAGTAGAAAAATTGTTTCTGTAAAAATTTAGCGTCCATTTACCGTTCGAGTCCCGCTCAAATTCGTTAGTTTCTTTGGTAGCTGCAACCTCACCATCCTTGTGAGCTTAGGAGAAGCCTATAGGACAATCTGCTGAGTCATCAACAGCCATTGCCTAGCCCTCCTTGGTCTGACTTGGGTGGAGAAGGGACTTGGGCTCTGATCATATGTATATATGGTCAGTCTCTAATGCATTGTCCTGCTTGGTAGGGAAATGTCACTGTCCCTTGCCCCAGCTATTCATGAGTGGCCTTTAAACCTTTAAAGTGTTTGTTGTCCAGTAATGAATCTATACCTCATAGATTCAATGTCTTTTTGATTAGGGGAATTTACTGGTAATTGCAAAAGTAAAATGAGATTATTATTATTACGTTTTTGTTCGAAATGAATGTGGAAAAATAGATTGCTTCGATTATCTAAGACCAATAGGAGGGTAGTCTTTTTTCCTATTCTGAATTTCTGATCCATTGTAAGAACCGTTTTCTAGTCTCATGAACATCTTCTGAACCGTTGTCTAGTCTCATGAACTTGTATTCTGAACCGTTTTCTAGTCTCATGAACATCTTCTGACCCGTTATATAGGCTCGTGAACATCTTCTGAACCGATTTCTAGTCTCATGAACTTCTGAACCGTTTCTTAGTCACATGACCTTATCTCCTGAACCGTTTTCTAGTCTCATGAATATCATCTGAACTGATTTCTAGTCTCATGAACATCTGAACCGTTGTTAGTCTCATGAACATATCTTGTGAACCGTTGTCTAGTCTCGTGAACATATCTTCTGAACCGTTTTCTTTTTTCATGAACATATCTTCCGAATCGTTTTCTTGTCTCGTGAACATATCATCTTTACATGAAATTGATTGATTTTGCTCTTTTGATCCAAAGTCTTTTAGAACCTGCTTTATTTATTGGCTGTTCCCCTTCACCTGACCCGTTTTTCCTATCCATTCTTTTAGTTTTGATCAGACTGTAGAATACAGGATTCCATAGACCTTGCTTTTGTTCCTGTTCACTTCAGTATTCTATAGACCTTGCTTTTGTTTCTGTTCACTTCAGTGTTCTATAGACCTTGCTTTTGTTCCTGTTCACTCCAGTGTTCTGTTGAACTTGCTTTTGATCCTGTTCACTTCAGTATTCTATAGCCATTGCTTTTGATCCTGTTCACTTCAGTATTCTATAGACCTTGCTTTTGATCCTGTTCACTTCAGTATTCTATAGATGTTGGTTTTGATCCTGTTCACTTCAGTATTCTATAGACCTTGCTTTTGTTCCTGCTTACTTCAGTGTTCTATTGACCTTGCTTTTGATCCTATTCACTTCAGTATTCTATAGACCTTGCTTTTGATCCTGTTCACTTCAATATTCTATATACCTTGCTTTTGATCCTGTTGACTTCAGTATTCTATAGACCTTACTTTTGACCCTGTTCACTTCAGTATTCTATAGACGACCTTGCTTTTCATCCTGTTCACTTTAGTATTCTATAGACCTTGCTTTTGATCCCGTTCACCTCAGTATTCTATAGACCTTGCTTTTGATCATGTTCACTTCAATATTCTATAGACCTTGCTTTTGATCATGTTCCCTTCAGTATTCTATAGACCCTGCTTTTGTTCCTGTTCACTTTAATATTCTATAGACCTTGCTTTTGATCCTGTTCACTTCAGTATTCTATAGACGACCTTCCTTTCATCCTGTTCACTTTAGTATTCTGTAGACCTTGCTTTTGATCCGTTCACTTCAGTATTCTATAGGCCTTTCTTTTGATCCTGTTCACTTAAATACTCTATAGACCTTGCTTTTGATCCTGTTCACTTCAGTATTCTATAAACTTTGCTTTTGTTCCTGTTCACTTCAGTATTCTATAGACCTTGCTTTAGATCCTGTTCACTTCAGTATTCTATAGACGTTGCTTTTGATCCTGCTCACTTCAGTCTTTTATAGACCTTGCTTTTGTTCCGGTTCACTTCAGTATTCTATAGACGTTGCTTTTGATCCTGTTCACTTCAGTATTCTATAGACCTTGCTTTCGATCCTGTTCACTTCAGTATTCTATAGACCTTGCTTTTTTTCCTGTTCACTTTTGTATTCTATAGACGTTGCTTTTGATCCTGTTCACTTCAGTATTCTATAGACGACCTTCCTTTCATCCTGTTCACTTTAGTATTCTGTAGACCTTGCTTTTGATCTGTTCATTTCAGTATTCTATAGGCCTTTCTTTTGATCCTGTTCACTTCAATACTCTATAGACCTTGCTTTTGATCCTGTTCACTTCAGTATTCTATAAACTTTGCTTTTGTTCCTGTTCACTTCAGTATTCTATAGACCTTGCTTTAGATCCTGTTCACTTCAGTATTCTATAGACGTTGCTTTTGATCCTGCTCACTTCAGTCTTTTATAGACCTTGCTTTTGTTCCAGTTCACTTCAGTATTCTATAGACGTTGCTTTTGATCCTGTTCACTTCAGTATTCTATAGACCTTGCTTTCGATCCTGTTCACTTCAGTATTCTATAGACCTTGCTTTTTTTTCCTGATCACTTCAGTATTCTATAGACCTTGCTTTTGATCCTGTTCCCTTTGTATTCTATAGACCTTGCTTTTGATCCTGCTCACTTTAGTATTTTATAGACCTTGCTTTTGATCCGGTTACCTTTGTATTCTATAGACCTTACTTTTGATCCTGCTCACTTCAGTATTCTATAGACCTTGTTTTTTATCCTGATCACTTCAGTATTCTATAGACCTTGCTTTCGATCCTGTTCACTTCAGTATTCTATAGACCTTGCTTTTTTTTCCTGATCACTTCAGTATTCTATAGACCTTGCTTTTGATCCTGTTCCCTTTGTATTCTATAGACCTTGCTTTTGATCCTGCTCACTTTAGTATTTTATAGACCTTGCTTTTGATCCTGTTACCTTTGTATTCTATAGACCTTACTTTTGATCCTGCTCACTTCAGTATTATATACACCTTGCTTTTGATCCTGATCACTTCAGTATTCTATAGACCTTGCTTTCGATCCTGTTTACTTCAGTATTCCATAGACCTTGCTTTTGATCCTGTTTACTTAAGTATTCTATTGAACTTGCTTTTGATTCTGTTCACTTCAGTATTTTATAGCCATTGCTTTTGATCCTGTTCACTTCAGTATTCTATAGACCTTGCTTTTGATCCTGTTCACTTCAATATTCTATATACCTTGCTTTTGATCGTGTTCACTACAGTATTCTATAGCCCTTGATTTTGTTCCTGCTCACTTCATTGTTCTATTAACCTTGCTTATGATCCTGTTCACTTCAATATTCTATAGACCTTGCTTTTGATCCTGTTCACTTCAGTATTCTATAGACCTTGCTTTTGATCCTGTTCACTTCAATATTCTATAGACGTTGCTTTTGATCCTGTTCACTTCAATATTCTATAAACCTTGCTTTGGATCCTGTTCACTTCAATATTCTATAGACCTTGCTTTTGATCCTGTTCACTTCAATATTCTATAGACCTTGCTTTTGATCCTGTTCACTTCGATATTCTATAGACCTTGCTTTTGATCCTGTTCACTTCAATATTCTATAGACCTTGCTTTTGATCCTGTTCACTTCAGTATTCTATAGACCTTGCTTTTGATCCTGTTCACTTCAATATTCTATAGACCTTGCTTTTGATCCTGTTCACTTCAATATTCTATAGACCTTGCTTTTGATCCTGTTCACTTCAATATTCTATAGACCTTGCTTTTGATCCTGTTCACTTCGATATTCTATAGAGTATAGACCTTGCTTTTGATCCTGTTCACTTCGATATTCTATAGACCTTGCTTTTGATCCTGTTCACTTCAATATTCTATAGACCTTGCTTTTGATCCTGTTCACTTCAATATTCTATAGACCTTGCTTTTGATCCTGTTTACTTCAATATTCTATAGACCTTGCTTTTGATCCTGTTCACTTCAATATTCTATAGACCTTGCTTTTGATCCTGTTCACTTCAATATTCTATAGACCTTGCTTTTGATCCTGTTCACTTCAATATTCTATAGACCTTGCTTTTGATCCTGTTCACTTCAATATTCTATAGACCTTGCTTTTGATCCTGTTCACTTGAGAATACACGATCTCTCTGATCGATCTCCCTTCCATTCACTTCTGTTCCCTTTAAGATGTCAGCGGTCTCGTCTTCACGCCGTAGATTTTTCCTTCTTATCATCGTTAATTATTAATATTAAATAGTATTATTATTATTATTATTATTATTATTATTATTATTATTATTATTATTATTATTATTATTAGCTAAGCTACAACCCTAGTTTAAAAGCAGGATACTATAATCCCATGGGCTCCAACAGGGGAAAATAGCCCAGTGAGAAAAGGAAGTAAGGAAATAGATAAATTACGGGGGAAATAATGAATGATGAAAATAACATATTTTAAAAACAGTAACAATATTGAAATAAACCTTTCCTAAATAAATTACAAAAAGACTTATGTCAGCCTGTTCAACATGAAAACATTCGCTGCAAGTTTGAACTTTTGGAATTGTTTCTTATCTCTCTCTCTCTCTCTCTCTCTCTCTCTCTCTCTCTCTCTCTCTCTTATTTATTTATTCATTTGATATGTTGGTCCTTGATGGATAACTTCTTCATGTTGATGCTTCAAAGAAAAATTTTTTCATCCGATCCTGAAGGATTCATCTCTTTTAGTATGTTATGGAGCCCTTGAAGATAATCCCTTCATCTTGTTTTACTCTTTTCTCCTCATTTCTTTACTATATAATTATTTTCTCTTCCTTGGGTTTCCTCAGCTACCTTAGATATTTCATATTTTCAAAAACTTATGCATTGATACCTCATAAATCTGAACAGATGGTTAATTTTGATGAAATACTTATTTTCAGCATTCTATAGACGTTGCTTTTGACCCTGTTCACTTCAGTATTTTATAGACGTTGCTTTTGATCCTGTTCACTTCAGTATTCTATAGACGTTGCTTTTGATCCTGTTCACTCCAGTATTCTATAGACGTTGCTTTTGATCCTGTTCACTTCAGTATTCTATAGACGTTGCTTTTGATCCTGTTCACTTCAGTATTCTGTAGACCTTGATTTTGATCCTGTTCACTTCAGTATTCTATAGACCGTGCTTTTGATCCTGTTCACTTCAGTATTCTATAGACGTTGCTTTTGATCCTGTTCACTTCAGTATTCTATAGACGTTGCTTTTGATCCTGTTCACTTCAGTATTCTATAGACGTTGCTTTTGATCCTGTTCACTTCAGTATTCTATAGACCTTGCTTTTGATCCTTTTCACTTCAGTATTCTATAGACGTTGCTTTTGATACTGTTCACTTCAGTATTCTATAGACGTTGCTTTTGATCCTGTTCACTTCAGTATTCTATAGACGTTGCTTTTGATCCTGTTCACTTCAGTATTCTATAGACGTTGCTTTTGATCCTGTTCACTTCAGTATTCTATAGACCTTGCTTTTGATCCTGTTCACTTCAGTATTCTATAGACGTTGCTTTTGATACTGTTCACTTCAGTATTCTATAGACGTTGCTTTTGATCCTGTTCACTTCAGTATTCTATAGACGTTGCTTTTGATCCTGTTCACTTCAGTATTCTATAGACGTTGCTTTTGATCCTGTTCACTTCAGTATTCTATAGACCCTGCTTTTGATCCTGTTTTCGAACCACATACGTAGCGATCTCCCTGCAATATACCGCATAAATTGTTATAACGTAAGATATTACAATGCTCAAAGTTTAGTTGTACATTATGGTATTAAGAAACTACATATATGGATTTGGATAACGAAATTAGAATATCTCAATAATGTGTGTCTTTCTTTGCTGAGCAACTTGGCCTTGTAGCATTTTGCTTTTCCAGTTGTAGATATGGATTGACTTTTGATGATAATGATAACTACAAAAGGGGTATAACAGGTGCTGTGGGACGGGGTGTAACATAAAAACTTGGAATACTTTAAACCTTTTTGAAATCTATTTCTTAACTACCGTGGAACTTTTTTTCTGTCATAGACGAGTTCCTTCAGAACCTTGTGAAACATGAAAATGACTATTCTTTTTTGCTTTTGCCCATCTCCACTTTTTTTTTTCTTCCAGTCAAGTCAAATGAGGGTCACAAATGTAGTTTGCTCTGATAAAGAATAAGGTGGCTTTGGTAGGCCTACCCTTTTTGTTTTGACATAGCTTTTCTCAAATGCTTACGCCATACTATTTTAGGCTAATCGTCTTTTTAAAAGGCAGCATTCCATATGAATTAATTAAACTTTTTTGATAGACAATCTGGTAACAGGTATTTTCCTAACCCTCCCCTAGTTTTTAAAAGTCACGGGAAGGCCAGAATTTTAGTGTATTTTCCTGTAGGTCTCAGACACTATAAGAGGTGAAAATGCATATTTTTGGAGGTGGGATATCTCCCCTCCCATGCCAGTGTTAAAAACCTTTTGTCGTTAACTCCTAACTCCCTCTTTCACTATTGCTCATCCAAAACGCCGTTATTCTTACAGTCACTTTTATTATCTTTAAATGACATTTCGAGAAAAAATAATTTATTACGATTTATGACCTAGTCGTGTTTATATAAAGTCCTATGCCTCTACTAGCAATTGCCTTATGTCGCAGGGTAACAGCAAGTATAATTAGAATCTAATTCTAATTACTACTGATGAACAACAACAACAACAAATATTATTATTATTATTATTATTATTAATAACATCAACAACAGCAACAACTCTAATTATTATTATTATTATTATTATTATTATTATTATTATTAACAACAACAGCAGCAACAACTCTCATTATTATTATTATTATTATTGTTATTATTATGATCATCATTACCATCATGAAAAAAAAAATATGTACCTGAATAATCCTCCGTGAAAGTTATTTTTCTCCTTTTTTTCTTCTTGAATATCCGGCTTAGGTAAAATCAATTCCTACAAAGACAATTGAAAGACATAACTCGATGTCAGCGCTGCATGACACGAAACGATACCTTATAATATTTCCGTCAATAGAATCGATATCTTTAGACGTAACTTACTCACTCATTCATACAAAGTATAGACACGCCGCAGCAAATGGGACTTCACGCCATCTTGCATGAAACAATGACCGTTTTTTATATATATGTTTCAGAGAGAGAGAGAGAGAGAGAGAGAGAGAGATGGTTACATGGGGGTAATAATGGTATTTTTCTTGGAGAGAGAGAGAGAGAGAGAGAGAGAGAGAGAGAGAGAGAGGTGGTTACATGGGGGTAATAATGGTATTTTTCTTGGAGAGAGAGAGAGAGAGAGAGAGAGAGAGAGAGAGAGAGAGATGTGGTTATATGGGGGTAATAATGGTATTTTTTTGGAGAGAGAGAGAGAGAGAGAGAGAGAGAGAGAGAGAGAGAGAGAATGTGGCAATGATAGTATTTTTTACTTGAATGGATACGAAAGGGGAGAGAGAGAGAGAGAGAGAGAGAGAGAGAGAGAGAGACAGACAGACGTGGGGGCATTGATTCTAGATATTTAGTGTGTGAGATTAATAATTATTTTGTACGAAGTAATTGCCTAAAGCATGGCTTTTTTCTTCTTTCTTTGAGAAGATATTACTGGTTTCTTGAAGAAACTCGAGAACTAGTTTTATATCTAAATGATTCAATAGGGCTTCACACTAGCATTTATTATTCCTTGAAAATGCCTTCAATATTTAAAGGTATTTTAAGATCTACCTCACTCGGTGATTGTTGTTATATGATTAGCATTTTAACCATAGAAAAAGAGTACTAGATTTATTTTAACATCGTACATTCTGACTTTATGTGATTTTTTTGGGATGACATTGTTAATCCATAAGTATGTTTGATTAGATGGCATAAGAGAGGTATGGGCAATTAAGGGCTTAGGTATCCAGGAAGCGGAAAAGTTGATTTTGAATAATTAAATACTTCTTTGATGGCTATGGGGTTTAAAACACTACTATGTAGGTGTATGAAGTACCTAAAGTTGTGGACTTTTCCATCATTGAAGTTTCAAATACGATTCAATAATTAACGTGGCACTGAACGATGTATAGTTTATTTTTCTATGGAGCCACTGCATACTGCATGAAGCTGTTTAATGTAGAAAAATTAAAATGCATCCTGTTTTCAACAAGGGTATAAGGAGACAGCTGCTAATCCCATGAAACCTAAAGTCAAATAAGGAAATTATATATTTTACAATGTGGGAGGAAATTTTCACGCTTTATGCCAAAAGGATATCTCACACCAAACTGCATGAATTAATCATCTGCTTAATTTCCCTTTTTTTCGTTTAACAAAGTATGATTAACCCACCAGCCCATGGTATGATGCATGCATCTTAAGTCTTCTGAATCATTAAACCATAAACACAAAATTTATGGAATGATTGAACCAAATAATTCAAATTCATGGTATTTCGATTTAATCATCTGAACTTTTGTCACGTAATGTAGATATTCACCTATGTTTAGCTGCAAAGTAATGCTTCGTCGGTAACGGGTGTACTGAAACCTAAAGTCAAATAAGGAAATTATATATTTTACAATGTGGGAGGAAATTTTCACGCTTTATGCCAAAAGGATATCTCACACCAAACTGCATGAATTAATCATCTGCTTAATTTCCCTTTTTTTCGTTTAACAAAGTATGATTAACCCACCAGCCCATGGTATGATGCATGCATCTTAAGTCTTCTGAATCATTAAACCATAAACACAAAATTTATGGAATGATTGAACCAAATAATTCAAATTCATGGTGGAGTATTAAATCCAAGGACTACAATGTAAAGGCCAGTTTCGGAAAGAAGATCTACATTTAAAGTTCTTTATCCTAAAACACCAAACGGTTCTTTGTTTCGTTGGGGGTAGTGCCTCCGATGCACTTCACATGGTATACTGTAAGCATTATTTAGGGGCCTTAGTAGAGGCCCTTCCCCCTTAGCTTCGTTCTCCACTCCAGTTTAGCTATTTATGATATGGTAGCCCTGTTTCCACATCCTTTCAGCAATCTTTCTGTCCAACCTTTTTAGCTTTTACTTCATTCCGTGGATTCCCTTAAATCGCACCCAGCTGCCGATTGGCCCCCTGTCCCCTAGAACCTGACCATTCTGCTCAAAACTTTAAATCCAATCCACACGCTTCTCTGCTAGTGACCCTGGTAATCACTATCGAATAATCCTCAATCAATCAATCAACCAAACTCGTCATCTTGTGAGCTAATTCATGGTGGAATTCTACAGTAGACCAAGTAGGTCACCACACTTTGTTAAGTTTATTATGAATAGGGTACAACATTAGAAATTAAGCTCAAAAGATGACCTTTCGATCTTAATTTGCAATTTTAATAGAGTTTGCTCTTAGAAATGTTCAATTTTTATAGAAATTTTTAATTTTCCTCTGGAAATTTTTAGCTGAGAGATTTAAAAATCCTGAAAGGAAAATTGTAAAAAATCATTGCTCCAATTCCCTGTTTTAGGTCGCTCTTGGTTGGTCCTTGAATCGCCTATTTTTGAGGCTTTGATCAAATCGTCACAACCATGACTGAACTAATAAAGTAAAACTTGCTAAAATTTATGAAATCACAGATCTTAAAATAAATATTTCGATTTAATCATCTGAACTTTTGTCACGTAATGTAGATATTCACCTATGTTTAGCTGCAAAGTAATGCTTCGTCGGTAACGGGTGTACTGAAACCTAAAGTCAAATAAGGAAATTATATATTTTACAATGTGGGAGGAAATTTTCCGGCTTTATGCCAAAAGGATATCTCACACCAAACTGCATGAATTAATCATCTGCTTAATTTCCCTTTTTTTCGTTTAACAAAGTATGATTAATGTAACTTTGTATACTGTAGTACTGTAACTTTGAGGCCTGCTTTTCAGGTCCTATATTGCAGGGGAACCCCACTCTCTACAGGACCTTTAGTAATTCATTTGATCGCATTCAGCGCTGCACACAGGATATTGCTCGTTTACTGTCAAACCCATATTACCGAAACACTTAGAAACAAGTAAGTCTTCACTTACCTCTTAAAAGTCTTAAGTATAATGCATAAATGTAATTTTTGCTGAATGATCACCGCGGTACAGTAAATCAGAAAGTCTTCTGTAATCTCTTGAAAGTCTTAAGCATAATGTATAAATGTATTTTTTTCTGAATGATCACCTTGGTACAGTAAATTAGAAAGTCTTCTGTTATCTCTTGAAAGCCTTAAGTATAATGTATAAAGGTAATTTTTGCTGAATGATCACTGAGGCACAGTATTGATATGATATGATCAGTTTGATAAAGGCGAGAAAATGTAGCCATCTTTTTGGTAGTGTTAACGTAATGTTACCACGTGTGTTGAAGTATTTTCGGCATTCCTTGCGTGATTAGATTATCAGTGATAAATAAAGGTGTGCCAATTTTTTTGGTCTTTGGCACTGCACGCCATTATAATCAATGATTTGGTGCTAAATATTACTTTGATAGGTAAACTTAGAACTCGATAGGTAAGATATTAAGTAAGAATCAAATGATATACTTTCGTAGCAACTTATGGAAAAGGTTAGTAATTGATTTACGTAGGTTCTTTTGCTGGTATGGTGTAGTAAATTGTGGTATTAAGAGGGAATTTTCTCAGGAACGCGAAGAAGTAAAAAATGTATTTATCATCACATGCACAATTGTTTTTGCCCGTTGTATTTTATGGATTCCCTTATTGACTGAAAGGTCTCCCTTCATATAGTATATTCTGAGTCTCCAATAACTGTATTACATCAACTTGACTCATTCACTGAGGGTTTTTTTTTTTTTTTTTTTTTTTTTTTTTTTTTGCCACTAGATTCCTACGGTGTATATAGTACAATTTACTTTACTTGAAAAGTTCAATATCGACCTTATTAGTATAAAACACAAATCTGGAACAAATATTTTCATAGTTTTGACACTCTTTTTTCGGGTTATTTGTGTTTGTGGACCGGGTTTGTTTTAGGTAGCCATGCTTCAAGATGTTGATGGATTACTTCGTAGTATTTTTTTCTATTCCATAAATCGCAAATCAGTCTTCAGTAAGTATAAGGATAACAATGACGTTTGGCAGTCTTTGCACGCAATGGTCATATTGTTGTGAATAATAATAAATAGATAAATACGTAAGAAAACCAGACTAAATTTAGTTTTATTATTTATAACTTTTAGGACACCGCTCTTTGGATGGTTTTTAGTTGTTAGTTATTATGAGCTGGCGTCACTACGTTAATGAAAGTCGGCGTCATGAGTACATTTAGCAGCGAGGAAAGAATCTTGATAAAAGTTAACAGTATTCCTTAATTTTTAACATTCGTGTGATTCTTGCTTACAGATACTTATACATCTAAGAACTGTAAATTATACACCAGGACTGACATTTTACTTCAATACATGAAATATATTGGGATTTATTTTATTTTGATTGCGTCCTGCTGTCCCATGTTTGCGTAATGATCACGTAAGGGAACTGGATGTAAGGTCCTAATTATACCACTTGTGCAATTTCCAGACAAGAGAAGAATTAATGTAAGTTGTGATGGCATCTAATTTGAATGATAATAAACTTCACTCGTTTTCCTCTCAGACTCACGATAAAAAGGAACCTCGAATCCTCCCTCGGAAAAAAAAAAAAAAAAAAAAAAACAGCAAGCAGCGTGATTATCTCGTGCTTTGTCCCGAGTCTACCAAATGGCAAAGGCTGTTCTGTAATCCATCAAAAGACGTCACTTTTTTTTCCCGGGGAGTGAGACTGTCTGAGGCCAAAAATCTCTGGGCCCAACCTGCCTATTTGCTTGTTTGCTTTGTCCACCCACTTCCGCTCGCTTACACCTGAGGGCACTCCGGTAGACACTGCACTGCAATTGCACTGACTGCAGACGACGACACAGAGTCGGTCTTCCACTTTTGTTTGTTTGCCTAAGTTCCGGCGATGTCGGTCGTTGCTGGGTTTTTTCATATTCTATCTCTTTTTTACTAATGTTGGTCATAGTTTGCCTTTTATAATTCTCTCTCTCTCTCTCTCTCTCTCTCTCTCTCTCTCTCTCTCTCTCTCTCTCTCTCTCTCTCTGGTTAATGTTTTGGTCTTGAATTTATCTTTTATCAAATCTCTTGACTGTCACTCTTGTTGCTGGCTAGTTCTCTCTCTCTCTCTCTCTCTCTCTCTCTCTCTCTCTCTCTCTCTCTCACTCTCTCTCTCTCTCCTCTCTCTCTCTCTCTCTCTCTCTCTCTCTCTCTCTCTCTCTAGATTTATTATCTTATGAAATCTCTTGACTGTCCCTCTTGTTGCGGGCTAGATTTCTCTCTCTCTCTCTCTCTCTCTCTCTCTCTCTCTCTCTCTCTCTCTCCTCTCTCTCTCTCTCTCTCTCTCTCTCTCGCAGTCTTTGCTGTTGAGGTATATGTACTACCACATTGTCCTTCTCCATTTTGGTAAGAACACACCTAATTTTCTAATCGCCTTCAAGTACAGATTTCACCACATAGGCAACGAAGGGTATGCGGATTTTTTTTTTACGTAAAGTCCAATAATGAAAAATCAACTCCTGAGGTTGCTTTTTAGCTTTTAAAATTTAGCCTAATCAACACGCTAACAATGACAAATAGATGTGAACACAGCTACAAAGAAAAATCAAGATTTGGGGCTTGTCCTCAGCTAATCTTAGCTGTCCTATCTTTCAGGCTCAATGCACGAACTTTTCATAGCCCTATGTAGGCATTCCCAATTAGGCGTTATATTATATTATTATTATTAT
>NC_090727.1:169742082-169747082 GCF_036898095.1 Palaemon carinicauda | reverse complement strand
TACCTTAACGCGGTGAAAGAGTTAGCTTATCGTCACGATTAGCAAAGCTGTACTAGTCAGGGCCGCTCATACTAGCTTGGTTAGCAGTGAGTGATCAGACGAAAATCTTCCACTATCACTAATCCGCAGTGGCCAGCTTAGTGATGAAAACTGAACAAAACCCAGACGTGAATGAAGACGTATCTGAGTCTTTACTCCTGTAGTGGACTAGAAATGGTCGCATTTGTTACTGTTATTATTATTATTATTATTATCATCATCATCATTATCATTATCATTATTATTATCATATAGTGCAATTAACCTAGCTATTGCTCATGTATATACTGATTGTTAAACTGCAAACATTTAGACCAGTGGAAGTTTTAGCAGTTAGAATTAGACTTATTTGATTTAAACTATCGACACTTGAGTATTTTTATGGGACCGTCTTTCATCCAGCTCATTGTGGATGCCTTATAAAATTCTCCACAACTCTTTGAATACAGAAGTTTCTGGGTTATATCATCCCCTTCTTTGTACTGGATGTTTCCTTATTTTGTAAGTTTCAATAAAACATAGTTTTCAGGCGTTTCACCCTCGTTAAAACTAAAATCATGGAATAATTCCTCAGTTTTAGTAATTGAATCATTGGAACTTTTAAGAGGTTTAAACTGGATGCAAATGATTTCGTACTGAATGTACTCACAAGTCTTGCATTATAGTTGCGTACCTCTTATCCTTTTTTTGTTATTTCTAATGCATAGTCCAATTTACTTTGCCTTGCTTTTTTATCTACTGGCATGTTTTCCATGTTGAGAATCTTGGGTAAATTTTTCCAAATGGTGTGGTTGCTTAGTGACGACAACAACACGTACAACATGGGCAACAACAATCAAAACAACAATGATTGTTATAAAAAGGATTGTAATGATAATGGATCACAAATATTGGTTAAAATGATAATGCATCACAAATAATGATAATGGATCGCAAATAATGATTATACTGATAATGGATCACAAATAAGGGTTATAATGATAATGGATCACAAACAATGATTATACTGATAATGGATCACAAATAAGGATTATAATGATGATGGATCACAAATAATGATTAGACTGATAATGGATCACAAATAATGATTATACTGATAATGGATCACAAGTTAGGATTATAATGGTAATGGATCACAAATAATTATTATAACGATAATGGATCACAAATACTGGTAAAATGATAATGGATCTCAAATAATGATTATAATGATAATGGATCACAAATAATGATAATGGATCACAAAATAGGAATAAATGAGAATCGTAAAAGGCTTTCTGAATAGAATGCAACCCTGTTTTAATGGTTAGAATATTTCTGGAATTTGTTATGTATGGATGAAAGCAGAAATGCGAAGGTAAGTGATGCAATATTGCAAGGAAGTAGCCAACTAAAAAGTTTGCAAATGTATATGGTACCAAGCGTAGGATTTTCTCTGCTGTATTTTCTATTTACCATCTGTCTTTACATTTGTTCCAAATACCTTTTTTTTCATCCTGCTTTCCACCCGCCCCCTCTCTCTCTTTCAAATTCTACTTCTTAGTGCAACAGAGGGGTCTTCCCCACTCGGTTGGAACACCCTGCCCAGTGGTTCTAATTCCTTAAATGGAAATATGATCTAGTAGAGGTGATCGCCGTTATTGTAGGATTTATAGGGACACCAATGCTTAAATATCAGAGAATGATATCTTAGGATTTTGATTGAGAAAATAAGACAGATTGGAGAGATTTAGATAAGGGAAGAAAAACGTGCGTGCTATGGAGCTGTTTTGAAAGGAAACGGGAAAAGATGTGTATCATACATGGGGTAAAAAAAGAGAGACTTACATACTGTAGAATGCTAGTATATATCTAAAAGTAGTTGAGAGCGATAGATAATTACTTATCTGCTGTAGTTTAATTACCTCATGGATGGAGTGATACGAAAAAGTCGGGGAAAGGGAACAGATGCAAGTGGAAAAAGGAAGAATTAGATTTAAGTGGAATGTGTAAGGTTTGCAGCTGATAGATTACTGACTGGTGATGGTGGACCGGAAATGCAAAGGCTACTAAAATAGTTTGAAATTGTTGGAAAAGTAAAAACATTATTGTGAATTAGAGCTTATGTAACGTTATATGGGTAAATGGAAACTAAAGATGGACCAGTGAATATCAGTGGAAGAATAGGAGCAGTAGATATGTATAAGTATATGGGAGTAAATAAAAGGTAGGATAAGATAAGGGTTGAGTAACCGAACTTGTGTATTTTAGCAGGCATTATGCAAAAGAAAGGTAAAGGAATCGCAGGGTCCTCAAAAGCTGAAGTTTAAGTTTATAGATGGACTATGAAGTGGAAATGTTAGATATAGAGGGGGCAAATGTAGAATATTTTATTGCGTAGTATAATTGTTTCAAGAAGAATTGATTAAAATGTGAGAAATGAAGAGGTACTCTCAAGTGGTAAAATCTAACGCATAGCTGAAATGATTGATAAATATGTTTTGAGATGGTTTGGATAGGCAGAAAGAATCTCAGATACTATGTTGATAGAAATATTGTACAATTCGAGAGTTTTGGAGAATGACCGAGATAAGGCTGGGTAGAGGCCATAAAAGGAGGTTTAGATAGGAGTTGGTGAATGATTTTAGCAGCTTTCAAACAGTGGTGGTAAACTATCTTTATAGATACATGTAGTGAGCAATGTTATGCAAGTGTTCCGCACAGGACAGTCACCTATATTTCAGAAATTGGAGTACGAATATAGCAGTGATTTATCCTTTTTTTTCTGAAGTCACCCTTTACGAAAAATTACAAGTTCAGCCGTATCTCTAGAGGTAAAACACAGCAACCGATGTAATATTCATACTTTAATTGATGAATCATAGACAAACCCTTATTACATGAAATACACAAAAGGTTCATCATTATTTCAAACCCCTCACACAAACTGAACCATTCCCCTCTGGCACACTCATTTGTTTCCTGGAGATAAAAAGTACTTCCTTCCTAACACCCTATTCGTTCCATCTACCCAGAAATAATCAAGGTCTTCCTCTTTTCCTCACTCTTGCACCTTCGAGTTATACACTTTTCACCAACATATGATTATTTCTCTCTACGTGAAAAATCCTATTCAAACCATTCTGACACATTACAATATTTTTACTAACTTAATGTCTCTATTCCTCCAGAACGCATAGATTGCGAACACAGTTAATTTCACCAGCTTTTTAGCTGCTCTTTTATTTGCATTTAACATAAACATTTCCCTTACTAAAGAAAAGTTGGCTGAATAGTCCTTTTATACAATTCCAGCTTTAGTTGTTTACACTACAAGCTTTTCTTGTTTTTTGTTTTTTCATATTCTAAGCTTTATTGTAGTGTTTTTTTTTTTCACTCCTTGCAATTTGTTTCCCTCACTTTTTTTTTCAAACTCCCCCTCTTGTCTCACTCTACTAGCATCCATTGTAGCTACTATCAAATACTCCCAAATTCCCCAACGCATTGAATGCTTCCATTCATTCACTATTCGCTGATTAACTTTCTTGGTTTCCAATAACCATCATTATAATATGCTCACACTCACAACGTTCTTTCATTGCAGACACTGTCACACTTTTTGTCCTGCTCGTGTCATTTTCCTCATTGTCTATAATCAGTAGTCCACCAACTATCAATCATTTCACATTTCATTTACGACTCGTACGTTTTGCTCATGAATTTAGCATATACATTTGGATTCCCCCGTTTTTCACACTATAGTCCATAAAGATACAATACAGCCATAGAAAGGAAACGTGCCCCTTTCTCAGACGCATTATATATATATATATATATATATATATATATATATATATATATATATATATATATATATATATATATGTGTGTGTGTGTGTGTGTGTGTGTGTGTGTGTGTGTGTGTGTGTAATGGGAGTATTGTTTCGGAAGTGTTGTAAACGTTTTAGAGGCTGTGCATATAGTGGTGCATACAGTGATATTAGACTTCTCGTAGTGGTGTAATAGATGTATATGTACGGTTTATAAATGCTGATTATTTATTATTACCTCCGCCAATTAGATTGTTTTCACGTCTGTTTCTGTGTTTGTTTGTTACCAGCTTAACTCAAAAAGTTACTGATGAATTTTGTTTAAAATTTCAAGATATATCAGAAAGGGACTAACTTAAAAGTGATTAGATTTTTGCTTTGATATGGATTACCATACGGATTCAGGATTTTTATTAAACTGTAAATTGATTCACCGTCAATATATGAAAGAGGGAAAACTTAGTCTGTAGACTTTAGTAAAATGATGCTGCTTCTTCTTATTCTTTTTTTTTTTTTTTGCTGAGGTTAAAAATAAGACTTTGTTAACGCATTTTGTTATTGTTACCGATATTATTTATTACAAATATTTATTGACCAAGACTTAAAAATTTTTTATTTTTTATTTATTAATCCGCTGAAATAAGAGAGTTGAAAATTCTGTTCACAAATGTTCTTTTACTTTTTGTTCGTTAGTCTATTCATAAGATTTTGACAAAGCTTCTTTTTTTAGTTTTGGTTTTATATAAAGTTCATTTTCGATTAGTAAAGATTTTTTTATATAGATTATGAATTGATTCCCTTGAATGAACGAATAATTTGAAATTTTCTGGCATCTTGACATCGTAGATCATTGACACCGATGATTTCCTTGAAGAGTGACAGTTTAATTACTGCTGAATATTATAAGGCCTTAAAATTTTTTATACAAATTGAAAAATTCCGTAAAATCCAAGTCTATTCTTAAAGACCATGACATGATTCATCAAAAGAACAATCAAAATTGCCATTTGGATTGCCGTTCATCCCAATTGAAGTTCTATGATACGAGTGTATTGACCTTTAGAACTTTGTAGTCCACATATATAAATATAATGAAAATTAGTAATTATCTTGCATATTCCGATGAGATTAAAGAAGGAAATGGTTGGAACG
>NC_090727.1:169727082-169737082 GCF_036898095.1 Palaemon carinicauda | reverse complement strand
TCAAGTCAGCTGTTTATTTTATTTAAAACGGTTTCCTTCGAAATTTTTGCATTGACCTTTTGTTTATTGTGAAACTTTATATGTTCATGCGAAAGTGGTCGGGTGGATTTATACACTTATTTGTACATTATGTTTTATTAGTATTAGAATACATTTTTCTTGTTTTTTAAATGCAAAATATGTCATTTAAAGTTCTTTATATTCATATTTTACGGTATTTGAATATCTTATGTTGCTAACAGCTTCAGGAAATACCAGTGTCATCTTCATGACCGGTAGATGCGTCCTTGCAATGCATTTGTTTTTGGGACGTCGAGTGAAAACCTGTTTGGAAGAGAATTAATGATCGTGCATGCAACAAGTGCATTTGTTGAGAAGAGGATTAAAGAATACTGTTCATATTGCATATACATATCCATGTATGTTTGTATGTGTGTGTGTGTGTGATGGGGAAGGTTGAGGGCGTAATTGATTAGCGTGGCTGGGAGGCAGCAGGGTAGCAGGGATGGCGGGACACCAACACACACTCTCGCTCGGGCGGCCTCACTGTCAACACCGACCTCCGCGAAACTCTCTCCTCCTTCACTGCAGCTTAACTGATTGCGCCTTCGCTCGTCCACCGACAGACAGCCAGCTAGCCAGCCTTTTCCCCGCTGCCTGCTCGATCCGCTGGCACCCTCCGGACACACCCGTCGAAGTAAGAGATTCCATCGACTTTTTTTTTTTTTCTTACGACAGCGGTTTATTTGTTTATTTTTTTCGACTGTTCATTTTGTACCGCTTTGACTCCTTTAGTGACAGTGCCTCTCTCGGCGCACGCGCCCCCTCCCTCTCCCCCCCACCTCTCAGCGCCACGAGTGAAGTGCCTGGAATTGGGTGCCGACACGTGCCCCCGCTGGGCCATTCGTCTTTGCCCTTTGTCGCCACTACCTGGGATCATTGGAAGTGTTCCCCCCTCGAGCTTTGCAGCTCTATTTATTGTTACAATACTTGCCGGTCTCAGAGCCCTTGCAGGTGTAGTTTCGCATACGATGAAAAGGTGATGAAATACAACCAGATATAAAAATCATATAATTGAAAGATTATTTCAGTTGTTTGATGTGAGAAAGAGAAAAAGAAAGTGACTTGTCTTAAACCTCTATGTTATTGAAACCCAATTACCTGAAGCCGAAGAGAGAGAGAGAGAGGGAGAAAGAGCAGATAATATCCTTTTGCATCGTTAAGTTATTGTGATAAATAGTGACCGACATCTCTCAGTTGTGTCTTGGAAGTCAAAGAAGCAATGGTAGATGAAATAAATGCCAGGTGGAAAGAATCATCGTGAACTCGCTGAAGTTATTCCTCCGAAGGGAACAACGACCGACAGGAAACACCGAAGAAGAGGAAACAGGGGTTGGCACTCTGTGGCACTCCCGCTCCAGTCGTCTCGCCGGTGAAAATCTCGCTTCGCTCTCTAAGTAAGTTTAACGCTGCTTCACGCCGCCGCTTCTCCCGGGTTTGAGGAATTCTTCCTGATTCGCCATATTTTTTTTTTTAATTGATAGGTATGAATAGAGTATATTAGTTCGTTTTTTTGGAATTGTTTTAGCCTTTAATTTTTAATAAATCTGTCTTGGTGTGAGGACGGTACATAGAATATCTTTCTTCGATTGTAATTATTTTTAATTCAACATTTTTTATTTTAATTGATATTTACGAATAGAGTACATTAGTTTGTATTTTGGAATTGTTTCAGATTTGGAATAAATCTGTCTTGGTGTGAGGAAGGTACAAAGTATATCTTTCTTCGATTGTAATTATTTTTTGTGAAAACAAATAAAATATTTTATTTTTCTCACCTGAATAACGCTTGTTCAGTATTTCATTTCGAAATATATCCTTTTGTCAAAATAATCCATCATCCGACAACTCCCTTTTGTTACATTTCTTGACGCTTATCAATAGGGTTTTAGTTCCTCATTGGTTAATATTATCGTATTTTTTTCATCATTAACCATTTCGGAAGAAGGGTATTGTTCCAATGCTAAAGAACAGAAATTTCAAAGCATTCCTGATTAACCGACTTGTGAACTTCATGTTCTGAAAATAATCGTGTTATTTAGTACAGCCCGGAATTATTATTATTATTATTATTATTATTATTATTATTATTATTATTATTATTACTACACGGAAGCTTCGGGCGGTAGTATACACCTGGGACGCATCGAGATAAATGAGATTTACCTGGGGGACAATGTACCTGCCTGTCGTCAGTAATGTTACCCGGGAATATAACTACCGGATTCACCATTTGTTGTATGAGTGTCGAGAATGTGCTGGAAAAGTAGTGACAATATTAGAATCAGCTATTTCTTTCTTGGAGGTGAATAATGTCCAAAGAAAAGTAATATTTAGAGAGTTTACTAAAACACCGATTAATGCATAGTATCAGTAATTAAGTAATGTGCTTTCTTTTTAAGATTCATTGGAATTGTGTTGAATTTCATGGTGAAAGTGTGTTAAGAATCACGCATTCTGTAGCATCTTCGCTTAGCGATTTAGACCGGGTGACTTTCATTCATCCCCTAAAGAATGGAAACCCAGACTGAATGAATTCCTCTTATGTCAAGGATTTTATCAAAGGATGGAGTAGTAAGGAATTTCTCCATACTAAAAGAGAGACATTACATTGGCGACGGTGTTGCTTATAGAGAAATAGAAAATAGTACTTTTTTTATATTTTTTTTAATCTCTTTGCTGACTGGGATGTGTTGTGTTTCATTAGTTCCAATTGAGGATTAACTCTCGGCCGTTCCTGTAGAGAATCACCGATATTGCCGTGGATTACTGTATCATACAGTGCGATGCGGGAAAGTCACACTCTTTGACTTCTGTTAGTAGACCTTATTGGATGGTATGGGAATAGTTTTATATATATATATATATATATATATATATATATATATATATATATATATATATATATATATGTATATTATATATATATATATATATATATATATATATATATATATATATATACACAGACATATATAGATAGATAGGCAGATGGATATATATATATATATATATATATATATATATATATATATATATATATATATATATATATATATAAAATATATAATATATATATAACTATATACATATATATATGTATATATAAATATATAAATATATATATATATATATATAGATATATATTTATATATATATATATATATATATATATATATATATATATATATATATATATATATATATATAGAGAGAGAGAGAGAGAGAGAGAGAGAGAGAGAGAGAGAGAGAGAGAGAGAGAGAGAGAGAGAGAGAGAGAGATATGTACAGTAAGGGCTTAGCGCCTATAGTGTATATAGATAACATCACTACTAGTTATAATTATATCAATAACGATAACAAAAAGACTTAGAGTAATACATGTTCTCAATCAAGAAAGGGTCTCTGATTAAAAGATTTTGCGCTTCACGGCGGAAGAAGCCGATGTATCAGATAACATACATCAACAAACAGTGTATACTTTTTTCACGCTCGGAAAGAAGGGAGAGGGGGAAAGAGGAAGTGTTGTTCGAATTGGAAGCAGAAGAAATGAAAATGATAGTCTTTTATAGTGTATATCCTCTCCGTGAAATAGTACTGTGTATCTCACTGGGGTGACAAAACCCCTAACTAATTATGCAAGTTTCATTGACGATGTAACTAAGATCTGGATGTAACCTATTTGCATATGAAATGTTGATTTAATCTGTGACGTGTTCATATGGCACGTGCATGAGTTATTTTGTAATGAGATAGAATGCTTGGAAAGACATAGACAGATAGGGTCGGAGGATTAGCAATTGGGGAAACAAGAACGGAGTGTTTTTTCACTCATGGGTAGTTTTTTTCCTCCCCCCTTTTTTTTGTGCTTGCAGAATACTTCACGATAACACCTTTACACGGGGGATATTTAGGAGGAGATTCGAGGAAGGGGTAATTGATTGATGAATTACATATAGTTTTGGGGTGCGCTAAAGGTTCGTGGTCTTCAGTGCCAAGTTTCAGAAGCAGCCATTGATGAATGAATGATTTGACAAATGTTTACGAGTCTGTGTATTGTTGCTCGCGTGAGGTACAAGAGTTGCTTTTGTGCTTTTGATTCATGATTCTGGTGTATTTGGTATTGTTTGAGTTTGATATTCTATATTGCAAGTGCATATGATATAATCTTGGTACTCTAAAGATTGTTCGGATATTGAGTTAAAGGAAACAGTATGTATAAACATTAGACCTTTGTTTTTAAATGCAATGGCGCAAAATGTGACAGATACCTGTGCATTTGATTTTGGTGTGACATTGATTTATTACAGTGGTTTTCTTTCTGTGGGTATTTTTAGGGTTATTTTTTTCCTTAGCTGTTAGTTTTATTAACCTTATTCTTTGCTCACATTTTATCATTACGCGTATTATTGGTACCGTTTTGCCATCTTTCATTTTATGAAGTTAAGAATTTTATTAAGTTTTTTTAGTTATATATTCTCGTTTTATTCGAGAGTTATTTTTTCTGCATAAGGCCTTGGTAAAGTAGTTATTTTCTCTCGCTTTTATTTGTAAGAAAACGTGGGTTAATTACATCACTAAAAGATTCATATTTCTTTTCTTAAGCAGTTTTATGTTATAAACGATCCTGGTGCTTGTGCATGGGCCAGCTGTCATAAACCAGATTTGTCTTAACCAATAATTTCATGTCTGAATTTTGGAATGTAATGGCAGTAGCTTTGATGCTGTATAGATACCGCAAGAGATTCACTATTACTCCATGCCAAAACGTAACTGACTCATGCAGTAAGTCTGAACTTATATATTATTGTCATGAGGTTGAAATTAGATTTTGCTCACCTGTTATAATGTTAACCCATTGCTTCACATTTTACCGTAGATTTATTTTTTATCTTTGTGTCGACCTGTGGTTACGTTGTTGGACGTTACTCATTTGGTAAAGAATTGGGGTTTTAAGATTTTTTTTATTGCGAAATATGTGAATTTTTGTATTGGATTGTTTTTCATCTTGAAGTGAAACTCGACTCTATCTGAGTGACACTAGTAATTGGGACGGCCGTAAATCGAGACCCGGTGTACCGGTTTCAAATTACCCCCTCCAAATCTTACCCCCCGGTAATTTGAAACCGGATTCAAACTACCGGGGGGTAACTTGATACCGGTTTCAAGCTACCCCCGGGGGTAATTTGAAACCGGTTTTATGCTACCCCCCTGGTTTCAAATTACCCCCTTCGTTTTTGCGCAGGATCTCATCATTTATGAATATTAATAAATTGCTTTTGATCAGGGTCAACACAATCATTAGGTAATATGTATATACATGTACTGTTTCACCTATTGGTATCGTTTGTTAATATCCAGCCTGTATCCGTCTTATGTTTGTATCTTAGCTAATAAATGTCGGATATTCCATTATCAGTCATGGGCGCATATTTGACCGAGACAGGAAGACGAGGTGAAATTTGATTTTGACGGTTATTTTTTCCATTATTTGAAATATTTCATAATCATATTGCAAGCAAATATTATATAAGGTATAATCAACATATTTATCATAAGTATATATGTATACATATATATATATAATATATATATATATATATATATATATATATATATATATATATATATATATATATATATATATATATATATATACATGTATATGTATTTGTATGTATGTTGTAAATACTATATCATGCATGATATCTGTAAATAATTGACACTTTTAATAAAGCAAGATTGTAAGCAATTATAACAGTTTTAATAAAACATGGTACAGTACATGCTGTATGCTTCTACTGTACTTACATTGGTTGTTTGTATACGAAAACACCTGGACTACGGAAAAGTCATTACACTTTATAGCCCTCTATGGATGACATTGAACACAGCTTGTGTTAATCTCACAACTGTTGTTACTGATTTTAGCCTAAAGGCAGGCAGCTGTGTGTTATCATGGGCTAAATCAAATCCTATTTAAACCATCTTCCAGAATAGTAATGATGGATTCGTGTATGGATTTTTTTTTCTCTGTTGTTGATCTCGAAATGGAAAATTATTGAAAAACGGTGTCATAAAATGTTTAAGAATTTTACCTGAAATGTATCATAAAGAAAAAAAAGACCTCGCCACATGGTCACCTGTACATTTCCATGCGGTTTATATAACACCTCTGCCCCTTTGTCATAGCTCCATTCTTTCTTATTACTCATTTCATCAAATGACAAAACAGCAATACCTAGTAATCGAGACTTCATACCATCTTTAATGTCCTCTGGTTTAAAATGAATCGAGCTAACAGTAGCTTACACAACGTTAATTCTGTCTGCACGACGACATGCATGTTGGTAATTTATATTTGAGCTTGTATTTTTTACGTGCATAGCATCCAAATACTACGAAGATACTATGCATTATCAGTGACAGAATAAACGAATAAACAAAGAGATATATGGACACAAGGAGTTCTATTGTTATATTGCAACTATGGGTATGGTCAAACCATTTTAAGAGCAAACTCGGAGCCCAATAGCGGCATTGCCAGTTCTCTTGGGTCATTTTCAAAGCACACCTGGCTTAGCCGCTTTAATCTATGGGCGAGCCAAGAATAGGAGAAAAGGGTCAACTAATAAGTCATTCACCCGGATTTGAACGGTCTAAGAATATAATTCTTTAATTTGATACTCTCCCTAAATTGTTTCCTTCGTTCTTTTTGTTTGCAACCACGTGGTGACAAGTTGAAACTCTTAAATATAACAAATAGCAAAATTGTTATAAAACGATTATCATACTAACAGAAATAATCTTAATTTTGATATCAAATGAATTCATTTCTCAATTCTGATTGATTATTAAAAGACAGGATTCTTTACAAAGGATTTAATTAACTATGTTTAATATGGTATATTTACGTAGGTGATTGTATTGTTTTAGATTTTATTTAATTAATCGACAAAATTAATTTCTTTACAACAAAGGTTATATTAGAAAACGTGGTTATGGTGACTTCGTCAGATGAAGTTAGTGCTATCACAAAAGATTCAATAAATTAGTTCATTCAGACCATTTTCATGTCTTCCTTTATAATGTTATCAGTATGCTTAATACCCTTGACCCAATTTATCTTGCAAATCTGAAACAGTCGTTTTTTATAAGTTGGCTGCATCTGTGACACGTTTTATTGTTTGGTCAATTCCAAATTTAACAATTTCATTACCATTTTCCCGTTTCATTTCTTAATATTTAATCTAGTAAATATTTTTTTCCATGTAATGCTAAAACAGGGTTCATTATGATGGTTTTGATTTCAAGTATTTTCACGGGTAATATCTATCTTTTTTACTAAATAATTGTTTTGTATAAAGTTAGATGCGTCATAGTTTGTGTTTAATTGAAAGATAAGGCCAGTTAATTAAGAATTAAAAAAATAATAAAATCTCGACAATCACGCGCACACTGAAATAAAATAAAGTTTTACCTCGCCGTGATCACTAAACATTAAATGAAAGTCTGTAACTTCAAATATTGTGAATTAGGGAATTATATGACACTTTAGGTCTTAAATACGAAAATATCAACAATTACACGAACAGAAATAAAATAGAATTTTACCTCGCCTTTATCACAGAACCTTGAATTACAGTCTGTGACTTTTAACGTGTCATATAATTCACTAATACAATATTTTTGGTCTTAAATACCAGATTAAACTACTTTTCCTACTGCTGCGAAGCCAACAATAAATGCATGATACATATTTGCGATGTCACATGAATTATTTATCATTCTGATGAGGGGGTAACTTGAAAACAGAGGGGGTAACTTGAAACCAGTTTCAAACTACCCCCCCGGTAATCTGAAACCGGTTTCAAGTTACCGGGGGGTAATTTGAAACGGGGGGTAACTTGAATCCTTTACACCGGCATTGTATACAGTATATAACTATGAGTATAGTTTTAGTGATGTCCATTCATTAGCTCTTTGAACCGTTTTGCACCGATCGCGAGATTTAGACTTTTTGCGTTGTTCCAATCAGTCTTTGGGAGCAAAACATAACGGCAATTGAATCCAAATTATAGAATTGTTCTCTTTTGAAGTCCGTTTGAATTTTCATAATGTGCACTGTCCCCAGACTTCACGCTTGGTCCCCATGATTACAAGGCACGATTGATATTTGCGTCATCATCATCATCATCACTTCTTACACCTATTGATGCAAAGGGACTCGTTAGATTTTCTCTATGCTTAAAATCAATTTTCAAGTTTATAGAATTTATCCCAGGTAGAATAATTATGAGAATTATCCTTTAGCTATGTATTCTTGTGCAATTTAGAACATTATCCTAAGTTTTGTCAATCCTTTATTCTTGGTGTCGTTTGATTAGCTGAAGTCCTGAATAATATCAAAATTGGTCTTTGAGAGAATCTTGAAGTTGAAATTTGAATGCATAGTTTTTGAACATTTATTAAAATCAAATTGTGTGTTTTTTTTTATAGAATTCGAATATTGAAGAATTAGAATTTCTTTTATATTGAGGATATTGGAAATACTGTATATACCTTGCAATGCCACTGTAGTTATTTAGCTTTGAATTTCTGAAGCATTTTCATTTAAGAACTTTTATTAAAATGTCTAAGAAAAGATTATACTTTAGGTCTCAGGTAAATAGAAATCAGAGTTTAGAATGAATATCTTTTTTAATTTTTCCCAGCCGACTTGAATTTAAGACTTAATATATATGTAGTACATCTTGATAACTCAGATAACGTATTTGTTATAAAGGAAATAATTTAGTTTTCTCAGATAAGAAGCATAAATACTTTTTGAATTGATGGATTTTTCTTGAGCCTAGTAATAGAAAGAATTATTTCTTGGTATTTTAGATAAAAGTTGACTTGATATGGTAGACTTTATACATAATGATTTTACCAATGGTATAAATGCCACAGACTTTATAGCAGAATAGTGATTATATAATTCCACTTTTCATTATGTGTACGTTTTGTTATAATTATCTCTTTTAAAGAATTTATGGAAGTGGATGGTATTAAATAAACTTTGTCAGAATGTTAAATCACTGAATGAACAAAGTTGTAAACCAATTCATGTAACGAACATCTCTCTCTCTCTCTCTCTCTCTCTCTCTCTCTCTCTCTCTCTCTCTCTCTCTCTCTCTCTCTCTCTCTCTCTCTCAATGAGTTTTCCTAACCGTAATAAACACCTATTAATCTACACGAGTATTTAGATTTTTTTTATTATATTGATTTTTCTTCTGAAGGCGATAATTTGAGAAACTGCACAAACACACTTGTGGCTGATCCAATTTACATTATGGTTTTCCATACTCGTTGAATTTTATTCAAAACGTTTCCTTGTAGGTGGCATGATGTAATATCTGTATCTGTATATTTTTATTGCCCTGTTAGTGTTTTAGCTTGGCCTACCTAAACGTTTGATCCTCTATAGACTAATTATCCCGAAATATTTTTCACTTGGTGATCCTGTGTGTGTGTGTGTTTTTTTTTTTTATGTCTTGAATCACGTTTGCATAATCCACAAATCAGTGCCTAGTCATACAGCATCTGTATAACTAAGCCTAAACTTCCTTTTTTATTGTGTATTTTGTTGTATTTTGCCGTTTCATGCGTTCATTCAGTGTTCTGTTTAGCCAATATTTAAATGGAAGGACCTTTTCTCTAGATGCTAGGGTGTAAGTCCTCTGTTTATCATATGGGAAACTGGTATTTGATTTCTCTCCTGACACTGGTTTTTAATTGCTATATTGACGCTGACATTTTATTGCTGTATTGACACTGGAATGGGATTGTTGGATTGCTCTTCTGACACTTGTATCTCATTGTTCTTTTGACACAGCGGTTTGATTACTCTATTGACATTTACTGCTCTACTGACATTCATTGCTCTACTGGCACTTGT
>NC_090727.1:169709582-169722082 GCF_036898095.1 Palaemon carinicauda | reverse complement strand
TTGGTTCAAGTCATTCTGAAGCATCACCAGAATTAGAACTTGGCTTAAGCTATTCTATAGCATTGCTGGAATTAGAAATTGACTCTTGTCGTTCTCAAGCATCACCAGAATTAGAACTTGAATCATTCCAAATCATTACCAGAATTAGAACTTGGCTTGAGTCATTCTGAAGCATCCCTAGCATTAGAACTTGACTTTTCATTCTAAATCATCACCAGAATTAGAACTTGAATTGTCATTCTAAATCATCACCAGAATTGGATCTTGACTTGTCATTCTGAATAATCACCAGAATTAGTACTCTACTTTTAAAACATCACTAGAATTAGAACTTGGCCTAAGTCATTCTAAAGTATTACCAGAATTAGAACTTAGCTTAAGTCATTCTAATCATCTCCAAAAATAAAACTTGACTTGTCATTCTTAAGCATCATCGGAATTAGAACTCGAATTAAGTCATTCTAAATCTTCTCTAGAATTAGAACTTGACTTCAATAATTTCAAATCATTACCAGAATTAGAACTTGGTTTAAGTCATTCTAAAGCATTGTCAGAATTAGAACTTTAGTCATTCTAAATCATCACCAGAATTAGAACTTGATTTGTCCTTCTAAAGCATCACCAGCATTATATAACTTGACTTGACATTTTAAATCATAACCAGAATTAGAATTTGAGGTTAGTTATTCTAAATCTGTACCAGAATTAGAACTTGATTTAAGCCATTCTAAATCTTTACCAGAATTAGAACTTGGCTTAAATTGTTCTAAAGTATTTTCAGAATTAGAACTTGACTTAAGTCTTTCTAAAGTATCACTAGAATTAGAACTTGGCTTAATTCTTTCTAAAGCATTACTAGAATTAGAACTTGGCTTAAGTTATTCTAAAACATTACCAGAATTAGAACGTGACTTAAGTTATTCCAAAGTATTACCAGAATTAGAACTTGTTTTAACAAACAATTCTTCACCAACGGGGTTACTGTATTGTAATTGTTCAGTGGCTACTTTCCTCTTGTTAAGGATAAAAGGGACTCTTTAGCTTTGGTAATCAGCTCTTCTAGGAGAAGGACACTCCAAAATCAAACCATTGTTCTCTAGTCTTGGGTAGTGCCATAGTCTTTGTTCGATGGTCTTTCACTGTCTTGGTTTAAAGTTCTCTTGCTTGAGGGTACGCTCGGGCACGCTGTTCTGTCTTGTTTCTCTTCCTCTTGTTTTGTTAAAGTTTTTATAGTTTATATAGGAGATATTTATTCTAACGTTGTTAATCTTTTAATAAAAATAATATCTCCTTATTTCCTTTCCTCACGGGGCTATTTTCCCTGTTGGAGCTCCTGGGCTTATAGCATCCTGCTTTTCCAACTAGGGTTGTAGCTTAGCATACATACATATACATATACCAAAGGCACTTCCCCCAATTTTGGGGGGTAGCCGACATCAACAATGAAACAAAACAAAAAGGGGACCTCCACTCTCTACGTTCCTTCAGCCTAACCAGGGACTCAAATAATAATAGTGATAATAATAATAATAATAATGATAATAATAATGATAATAATAATAATAATTAAGTTGTTCTAAAGCATTACCAGAATTAGAACTTATCTTAAGTCGTTCTAAAGCCTCCTCGGAATTAGAAAGTGTCTGAAGTCAATCTGAAACATTACTAGAATTTAGGAGTCACACAATCACGAAAGGAAAGCTAAGTAAGGGTACACTTATGTAAATGAAAGAATTGGGAAGATAAATGGAAGGAAATAAAGAGGTCTTGTTATACTTTTGAACAAGTATTCGAAGCCATAAGAATATGGGAAGCAGACTCTTAAGTCGGGTACGTTAGTACTTGTTAGCAATAGCTTAACGGTGTTACACACTACTTGTGGATATTGTTTCATTTGGAATGCTAGGGCCGGCAAAGGAGTCGCCTTGTTTGTATAGAGAAAAATTATACGATTTTCTTTTATTTTTTACCACAAAAAATACTAAAAATGAGTTTCAATATTTCTGTAGTTGAAGTTATACTTATAAAAACCTTAATGAATGGTTAGCTTAGAGAGAGAGAGAGAGAGAGAGAGAGAGAGAGAGAGAGAGAGAGAGAGAGAGAGAGAGAGAGAGAGAGAGAGAGAGAGCTGATATCATCACAAGCTCATGATCAAATGTTGGTTGATCATTATCATTATAATTTTTTTTCTCGGTTGCTTTCAGTAGCACCGCAGTTTGATATACAGTAGATTGTGATCCTAACAAAGAGTGAATGAAAGGATTATTTATTCATTTTATTCCAGGCTAATTTTAGGAGAGGCTCTCAATCGCCATTAACCCATTACTGCTCCTACTTACTCCCAATCGTTTGTTGCAAGTTTCAGTAGGTACTAACCTCTCTCTCTCTCTCTCTCTCTCTCTCTCTCTCTCTCTCTCTCTCTCTCTCTCTCTCTCTCTCTCTCTCTCTCTCTCAAGTTAATTTGTCATGAACAGAAATGTTGTGGGCTGTCCAATCTGCTTCCTTTGGGAACAGTCTTATGTGCTGATGCTTGACTTGGCAGACTATCATGTCTCTTCGACCCCTCCCCCACGCTAGCTGTATTGCTTTCTTTTAATTTTGATTTTCATCCGTATGCTTCATAACTCTCTGACTTGTCTGTCCATCTTCTTTAACTTTTCTTCATTCCAGTTCTCACTTCTAATTCGAGAAAAAATCCTATAAGTCATATGAGAGTTGCTATTAATGACCCATACACCCGATAGTCTCGTTGTTGACTGTACCCTAATTACTTTGTTGCACAGAAGTTCAAGTGGGACTAATTGCTTAAGGAAGCAGGGTGTAGAGAGCTAATAGCTTTAATCACTTAGGCCAGTGAGTGTACTAATTACTCAATGAAGTAGGATGCTTAGCAAACCTCGAGTGTCCACTCGACTGTGAGCTGGATTAGAGTTAATACGGTTAGACGAGGGGACTAAATTTCGAATGTTTTTCCGAGCCCTGGTGGGTCTAATTTTTTTCGAAAGAGTATCCAGTTAAGATAGGCTTCATTCACTGATCATGATATGGATCATTATTTTAATCATTGATATTATTGTTGTAATTATTACAATTATTATTAGTAGTAATGAAAATATTATTATTATTATTATGATTAATATTATTGTTATTATTATTTTTATTTTTATTATTTCAAGGGTTCATATATTTGTTCCAAGTAAAAATCCTCATGATTCCGTAGAGGTTCTGAGCAAGTGATATTCATGAAAGAAATGTTTGAGCCGTTTCTTAGGTCGATAGATCATTTGATTTATCAAACAGTTTTCTTGCGAAAGAGAAGTTTCTATAGATACATATAAAAGCGAAGAGAAAAGTATGCTGTTAAGCCAATAGACAAATAGGTTTAGAGGGGGAAATGCGAATAAGATATGCTAATATAGTCAAATCGCTGAAAACGTCAAGTGTCACTCTTCGTAATATACTTATTAGTTTGTTAAGCTTTGAATGATTTGCCAAAGCCTTCAGGCTTTTTGTGGGATGGATGATTTAATAAAGCATTTGGGCTTTCCTTTAGTTCAAACGAACAAGCAAAACTTCAAAAGGTTCTCAGTTTGTTAAATGCAATCGCTAAGTCTTGTGGCTTTCAATAGGGTTTAAATGATTCCCCAAAGCCTCGAAGCTTGCATTGTTGCGCAAGTGGTGTAGCAGTTGGATGTGAAAGTGTTAGGGTTTTCAAGTGATTTGCCGAAGAGAAAAAGAATCATTACCCACCTTATATTTAAATTAGGACCTACGAAAAAATTTGTGAGTTATTTTTCAAAAAAGTTTCAGATCAAAGAATTCCATCAACGTGCAAATAGCTTAATTCTATGGAAATTTCTATTCTAGATTGGTTTATTCTGTTTTAAAATGTCCAACTTGTGCTACTTCGAAGTGCACAGCTTACGCTATTTGATTTATTTTGCTTCGAAATTCCCAGCTTGTACTCGTTTGCTTGTTCTTCTTCAAGATGTCCAGCTTGTAAAACTTGGTTTCTTCTGCTTCGAAATTCCCAGCTTGTACTCCTTCTTCTTCAAGATGTCCAGCTTGTACTGCTTTCATTACCTTTGGGGTTTGTTGGCATGGATTGAATATCTCTCCTAGTTGATGGACCTTTTTAAACTCATTGTTAATGTGCTTGTAATTGGAAATGGAAAAGGAAATCAAGACCATACTAATATCTTGATTACTTTGACGGAATAATTTGGAAATTGACAACTACTCGGTTTCTATTTTTGAAAAAGTTATTTTCCAAGATAAAGAGTAAAGATATCATATTTATTCATTATATATATATATATATATATATATATATATATATATATATATATATATATATATATACTGTATATATATGTATATTTATGTATACACACAGGAAAAATTTATTTTAATGTTATTATTCTTAAACTACTCTTGTAGTTTATCTCCTTTCCTCACTGGGCTATTTCCCTAATTGGAGTTTTTCCAACTAGGGTTGTAGCATATATATACACACACACACACACACACATATATATATATATATATATATATAAAAGATATATATATATATATATATAAAGATATATATATATATATATATATATATATATATATATATATATATATATATATATATATATATATATATATATATATATATATCTGGGGCAGCTATGTGTAGGCCATTATTATTATTATTATTATTATTATTATTATTATTATTATTATTTGCTAAGCTACAACCCTAGCTGGAAAAGCAGGGTGCTGTAAGCCCAGGGGCCCCCACAGTGAAAATAGCCCAGTGAGGAAAGGAAACAAGGAAAAATAAAATATTTTAATAACAGTAACAACATTAAAATAAGTCTTGAATGTTGTCGCGTTCTTTAAAATATCATGAGGTCAGTTCGTTTTTATCGTTAAGGTATTCGCCCCCAAAGGTAACCCTTTCCCCTCCCCCTTTCCCTTCCACCCTCCAAGTGGGGTGCATTCATTCAGAACGATTAGTTTTTGCCTCGTATATTTCTGCAATTGCAACCTTTAGGAGCTCAGCTGCATGCATGCATGTTCTTATTGTTCATATATATATGTATATATATATATATATATATATATATATATATATATATATATATATATATATATATATATATATATATATATGTGTGTGTGTGTGTGTGTGTGTGTGTGTGTGTGTGTGTGATGCGTGTGTGTTTTTTTTATTTGTGTTAATAATACTCCAAAGTCGCTTTCATTGATCCATTCTATTGGTTGTGCCAGTGAATAATATTGTTACTAATATCGTAATCACTTTTCCCCGCGTTGCGTTCTTTCTCTATTTTCTAATAGAACTCGGTAACCATTCTCTTTTCTTTATTTGCTATTCTTCATTTATTTTTCTACTTGCCTATACATGCATGCTCCCGTTAAAAGAAAGGCTCACGAAGTTGGTAGTTTCCGGTTCTCAGCAAATATTTAAGAATGGCATTACCAACCCCAAGGCTTTTTTTTTTCCAAACCTGGTTGCGACTCGCCATCGTAGATTAAAAACCAGGTACGCAAGTCCCCGTTTATGGGAAAAAAAAATCTCGGTGGGCTAGAACTGCGCATGCCCGAGTTTCTCATTCATCCGCTTAGTAGATCATGTGTGAATCCCTTTTACAGTATGACTTTCAGCTCATTTGGAGGATTTCTTACATAGACACAAAAAAAACATACGCTCAATTTATAGACATACGCATGATGTATACCTTTCTGAGTATGGATACCTTGACGTGGTGAGAGGATTTGTGTATCGCCATGAGCAGCAAAGTTGTACTAGTTAGGGAAGCCCATACTAGGTTGGTTTGCGCCAATCTGCAATAGCCATTGCGGTGATGAAAATTTGCCAAATCACAGATGAGACCTTTGGCCTTCAGTGGACAAGAAACAGCTGCATTTGTTGTGCAATATATATATATATATATATATATATATATATATATATATATATATATATATATATATATATATATATATATATATATATATATATATATATTTTTATGTATGACGCATGGAAAGGATCGTTCTAAATTTTATGATAAGAACGAAAGTAAAATAATGATAATGTTAGGCCAGTCAAAGTTACATTGTGTATACACATTTCATGAAACTCCCCTGATAATTGTATCGATTAAAGATTCTAGAATGTCACGTCGATGCCAAAGAATCTCAAAGGGCTTTCATTTTAAAACTATGTTGAAGTAAAACATGAGGTTACTGCGAAATCAGACAGACACGGTTGTGACTTCGAATATATTTTTGTATTTTTTGAGGAGAAGGTTTTATTGATTTAATAAAATCGGAGATTTTTTTTTTTTTTTTTTTTTTTTTTGCGGGTTCCTTTGGCGTTTTTAATCTCGCCCTTGAATCTACAGTCACGTGAAGGCCTGTCTAGAGGACGATACGTAAGGGACACAGATTCTTAAACTATGTAGGATTTTAAAAGTCTGCAGAGTCCTGATAGTAATCACATTGACAGTATGCTCTTGGACTTGAAGGAGATAATCCTCCGTGGCTTTTCTAGGAGGACACTCCAAAATCAAACCATTGTTCTCTAGTCTTGGCTATTGCCATAGCCTCAGTACCATGGTCATCCACTGTCGCTTGGGTTAGAGTTCTCTTGCTTGAGGATACACTTGGGCACATTCTATCTCATTTTTCTTCCTCTTGTTTTGTTAAAGTCTATTTAGTTTATACTGGAAATATTTGTTTTAATGTTGTTGCTGTTCTTGAAATGTTTTGTTTTTCCCTTTTTCCTTTCCTCACTGGGCCATTTTCTCTAATGGGGCCCCTGGGCTTATAGGATCCTGCTTTTCCAACCAGGGTTGTAGCTTAGTAAGTAATAATATAGTAATAATAATAATGCGTTCGTTTTATCCGTGATGGGTTATTTTAATTTATCCATCTTCGATTACTATTGGTAATGCTAATAAGGACAATAATAATGTTCATCACTGTATAAGATAATGGTAGTGATAAAAGTGGTTGTTAATGAAGTGGTAGTTAAATGATAATGATGAAGGGATTCACACTTTCAGTGATTAACAATGTAAGGTCATTTCACAAATAGACCTATGAGCCTAGCATGAACGACAGTGGGTCTCCTTCAGATATAGTAAGTGAAATTTTAGTTTTTGAGATGACTATGTTACGCGTGTATCCATGGGGTTATTTAGCCATTCATTTCAAGAGCAACTTCTTGTGTATCATCCACATTATCTTGATTCTGTTCATATTATATATCATGTATCTTGTTTGAAAAGAAAAGGAAAAATGTACGGTGTTGGAATATTGTTCAATCTAGTAGTGTGAAAGTTGGTAATCCATTTTCTTTGAATATAAAGATCTAATGTTAGAAAATTTCTGGCATGATTTTACAATTCCGTCAAAGGTAATATTGAAAACTAAATATATATATATATATATATATATATATATATATATATATATATATATATATATATATATATGTATATATATATATATATATACATATATATATATATATATATATATATATATATATATATATATATATATATATATATATATACCATGGGATAGTAATTGCGCTGAAAAGGTAGAATTAGTTATGGAAAATATGGAAAGAATCGAGTTAAAAGGGTAATGGTAAAATATATTAGTGTTACGAAAAAGTATTGAAAGGATGGTTGGGAATATACAATATAGACAGTTTAGGTTGAAAAGGGGAAAACAAAGTAAGAGGGACTATGGTACATGTAGTATATTAGGACAGGAAGACAACTTGCGAGGATTTAAGCAAGAGAATAAAAAAAGTCCAAAAGAAACTACAAAAGTGACGTCTAAATATTTATGTAGATATGCACATACAAATATCAACCATTCCCACCCCCTCCCCTTTTCCTAACTACAACCCATAGTTCTGCAATTATTGGGAGAGGGCAGCTTCCGAGTGTACCTGTTGCGGGTACCCCCTCATCTCATCAGGGTATGACTATCCCTGTACCCCTGAACGTGACAGAAAAAATTTATATATATACATATATATATATATATATATATATATATATATATATATATATATATATATATATATATATATATATGTATGTATATATAAACATATATATCCAGACACTTCTTTATTATATAGAATAGATTATTTCAATAGAGGTTACTAAATTCGTCGGGGCATATTTCAAGTTGTATTTGCAATGCGTCTAGTTGGTTTGAGAGAGAGAGAGAGAGAGAGAGAGAGAGAGAGAGAGAGAGAGAGAGAGAGAGAGAGAGAGAGATTCCAAAGCGTCGCGTCGGGTCGAGTCAGATATGAGGCTTGTAATCACCACGGTAAATAAGATGATTTCTTTAGTTAGTGATTGTTAGATTGTTCCATTCTAACCTGGTATCTGTTCCCTAAGGTCTGTTGGGTCTGGTATTCTACAAAACTACCTTTTTATGATTAGAACAGATATTATTGTTTTAGCGGTCCTTTAATAATATGGTAATGATGACGTTTTATGTGATTGCTGATTGTGTGTGTTGCATTATTATTATTACCTTCGTCAACGAAGTTGGGAGGAGGTTATGTTTTTTTTCCGTTTGTCTGTTTATTTGTTTGTGAATAACTTCCTGGGATTAACTGTTACGTTGAGACGTGGAATTGATTCAATTTTGAAACTCCTAGGTCAAAGGTCAAGGTTAAGGTCAAGTTCGAGCAAAAGGTCGACTGAATTAACCCTAAGGCAGTCTGGTTTCGGGAAATAAGCTGCCGTGGCGGAGATCTGCATTCTCAGAGTGATTTTCTAGTCTATTATTATTATTATTATTATTATTATTATTATTATTATTATTATTATTATTATTATTATTATTATTGTGATTTGAGAGAGGACGCCCTATCAGATATGTAGCGTTGAAAATGATGGCTACATAAAAGTCATTGAGAAAATTCATTGTAAAATTAACTCCGTTGATTCATCAATAATTATCACCAACAACAATACTACTACTACTACTACTACTACTACTACTACTACTACTACTACTACTACTACTACTACTACTACCACCACAGAAGTACGCTATCTTGTTTTTCAAATAATACGAAATGTAGAGTTTGTAATTGTTTCACGGTATTTTCTGAAAGACAATAAAAATATATTTGATTATAATTCTTCATCCAGAAATGAAAATCTTCAAAAATCTATAAAAAAATTCTTATCATTCTACAGCTCGTTAGAAATAAACATCCCCGTCCTTTATATCTTAATAAGGTTCTTTAAGCCTAACCAATATGCGATGGTGGTATAGTGGTTAGCATAGCTGCCTTCCAAGCAGTTGACCCGGGTTCGATTCCCGGCCATCGCAGATTCTCCGTTTAATTCCCGATCACAATTCCTGGCGGAGCTAATTTTCCGAAACAATTAACGTCTATATATGAGATTGTTGCAACTGCTGAATGTTGCCTCAAATCTACCCTTGTCAAAGATTCAGAATGTTATAAGAAATCATTTCCATGCGTTTCGTAAGATTGCCCGTAAATGGTGTTTTTGCGTCAGTGCAAATCGGTTGGCTGGTCTGGGTTGAATGGTGAAATTTCCATTCGAATAATTGTTTAGCATTGCAGTTTTTCCATCAATTACTAGTTCAAGGAAATGATTTATTTTTTGGTTTGCTCTTCCCGTAAAATCGTCATTAATTTTGCTTTCCAGAAAATATATCCATCCATTTAACACATCTTACCAATTTATAATAAATACCAATTTAGAATAAATTCTTCGGATGATACAAGTAAAATAAAAGATATCTAATGAATATAAGTATCATATTCACGTATTCGATTGTACAAAAAGAAACAATTCAATGATTCGGATTCAAAGTCAAAGATTCTCAAGGGGTTACATGGTAGAATGATTAAGGATTTCTGTCCTCCGAAATACAGAAGTAAGAACCTTTACCCATTTGCAGTGTGGTATGAAATCCAAAAGAGAGTGCCAGTGTTAATCAAGAAATATCGACAGGTTGGGTATGGAAAACGTTGTCTATATCATATTGGCGTTACTCTCGATACTGTTGTCGTAAGTTTTTTTTTTATTAATAACTTTTATATATATTTGTATATGTGAATATATATATATATATATATATATATATATATATATATATATATATATATATATATGTGTGTGTATATATATATATATATATATATATATATATATATACATATATATACAGTATATATATATATATATATGTATATATATATATATATATATATATATATATATATATATATATATATATATATATATATATATATGGATATATATATGAATATATATATATATATATATATATATATATATATATATATATATATATATATATATGGATATATATATATATATATATATATATATATATATATATATATGTATATATATATATATATATATATATATATATATATATATATATATATATGAATTTTATGATATACATTGTCAGTGATATGGGTGTGGAAATTGATACTATACTTATTATCATCATCATTATCACTGTCATCATTATCACTGTCAATATATTATTTCTATTATTGTTATGCTTTCCACTCTCTATTCAGTATTTTAAGTAAAGTATTGTAACGACTCAGATCTTTGAAGTAGAATTACAATTCCTATCTAGGAATCCATTCGGATATTCTTGTTTCGCTTTCAATCTGGAGAAAAAAAAAAATTGTAATTGAAAACCGACAAACTTTTTTTAACGAAAAGAATTTTATTTATCCGAGTGGTTCCAATAAAATAATTCCAAGTCTGTATTTCTCAGGCGGAGAAGAGTTGTTATTTTGTAGATTTTGGATGATGAGCACTTATATTTAATCCATTAAACTAAAAAACTTTTATTTAGGTTTAGTAATAGAAGAAGAAAATAGGGTCTTATTTAGGCTTAGTAAAATCAGAACGTAGAAAAAGAACTTTTATATAGGCGTAGTAAAATAAGTAATTATTTTGGTGTAGTGAAATAAGAACTTTTATTTAGGGTCAGTAAAATAAGAACTCTTGTCTAGGTGCAGTAAATTAAGAACTTCTATTTAGGTGTAGGAAAAAAGGAATTATTTAGGTGTAGTGAAATAAGAACTTTTATTTAGGTGCATTAAATCAGAACATTTATGTAGGTGCAGTAAAATAATAATTGTTAAATTTTTAGCAATGGAAGGATTAGCAACTTTGATAATTGTACATGAAATAGGTCAAGGATCTATAATTGTTAATGCAGAATATAAGAACGTTTATTTCTAGGCGTAGAATGATTAGAAATTTTCCCTATATGAAGAAATATAAGGATCTTTTTTTCTAGATGTTAATAATAAAGGATTGCATCAAGGAGGGTTAAAATAGGGATTTTACTTTAAGATGCTGATTGGTAATTGTCCTTCTAGATGCAACAGTATGAGAATCATTGATTGTAAATGGAGATGGATAAGGAGTATCTTTACTTTTAGATGCAAAGGAACAGGCATATTTCTATATGTAGACTGATAGAAATTTTTATTTCTTTCTTTAGAAAGATAATTAGTTTTTATAGATGACTTTGCATATGGATTTTCATTCTTAGATGTAAAATAATCGGTGTTTACATTTCTAGATGTAAAGGAAAAAGTAAACAGCAGAGAATGGAAAATTTGAAATTTTTGGGTTAGAAAAAATTTAAATTAAGATTGAGTAGAGCGGTAACCCTTTGGCAGGTTTAAAAGGCAGAGGCAATGGACAGTGATATTGCCCTATCAAGCAGGACAATACCCTAGAGACTGGTCATATATACATATGATCATTGCCCAATCCCCCTCTCCACCCAAGCGAGGACCAAGTAGGGTCAGGCAATGACGGCTGATGACTCAGCAGATATACCTATAGGCTCCCCCAAACCCACACCCCATCCTTAGCTCGCAAGGATGGTAAGATTGCAGCAACCAAAGGAACTAACAAGTTTGAGCAGGACTCGAACCACAGTCTGGCACTCACTTGTCAGGGACGATTCCACATCGGCCATCACAACCCCAAGCCTTAATTGTTTATAGTCTTTAAATTTGACTTCAAAATGCGCGGAATCTAGAAATTCACTTGCCGGGTTTTACCAGAAACATGATTTCAGAAACCGCCCTTAAATGATGATTATACCAATCGTGTAACCAGTATTAAACAGGAAATTACGAATTGAAAATAAGTAAATTTTCAGTTTGTGTGTGTGTGTGTGTGTGTAAAAGATTGCTAATCGGTTTAATGTATTCGAAATTAATCTCTATAATAAAATATAGTATTTGGTTAAATTAACAAAATCCAGTGAAAAAGTATCAAAACAAGTTCATAGGATGCTGTGGTCTTAAGGCTATAAATTTTTTTTATAGCTGTAGGTTAATCTATTTCACCGCAAAGGAACCGATGATATGCATTTTTTTCAGATTTCTGGTT
>NC_090727.1:169702082-169704582 GCF_036898095.1 Palaemon carinicauda | reverse complement strand
ATTTTTCATTCAGTGTTACAAAGGTATTAGAATGAGAGGTAATTTTTTTATGAACAGAATGAATGGTCAGATTTTTGTATGAATAAAGAGAGGTAATTTTTTGTATGAACAAGAATGAATGGTCAGATTTTATATGAATAAGAATGAGACGCTCAGTTTTTATGAACAAGAATGAGAGGTCATAACTTTTGTATGAACATGAGTAAGAGGTCTTTATTTTGTAAGATCATGATAAAGAGATCGGATTTTCATGAGTAAGAATGAAGATTCAGTTTTTTGGTATAAGCAAGAACAAGAGGTAGGGAATCTTTCATTTATAATAATAAGGGGTCAGTTTTTGCATGAACAAGAATAAAAGTTTATGCTTAAACAAGAATAAAAGTTGAGTTTATTATGAACAAGAATTAGATATTAGCTTATAAAAAAGAAAGGTTATTTTTTATGACCAAGGATAAGAGTTCAATTTTTTTTTCTTTTTTGTAAGAAAACAAATGAAAAGGTACCTTTTTTTGTATATAAAAGAATGATAGGTCAGTTTTTAAGAATGTGACATCGGTTAGATGATATGAAATTTCATTCTAGAAAGTTTGAAATAACAATTGTAAAAAATTACTGAAAAATTCTCAATACTTTAAAGCATCGTTCGTGTAAGCAAGAGGAAGAGCAGCACGTTATAAATCTGCCTTCCTCTCTAATCCCATGATGGGAATCTCATAGGAAAATTAAATGGCGGTAATTTGTACGAACGCGAGGAAGAAAATATTGCGCAATTTTGACAAGTGCTTCCGAGCGGCGGAGGGAAAAAAAATGTATTGGATAAACTTGAAAGTGACATTAGCTAAAGGAGAAGGGGGGAAAAATAGCCAACTTTGAAGCCAGCCTTGTAAGCAGAATTAATCTCGCGCTGTGGCGCCGGATGAGGGAACATTTAAGTAATTAGAATCGTGTTGAAAGAGCTTATGGCTTGTATTTATCATAATGGTAATAACAGAGAAAGGTTTTTATTCTTTTTTTTAATTTTTTTTCTTGAACGTTATTAACGAGGAGAATTAAATAAATTATATAAAAAATATATGTTTTATATACATACATATATATATATATATATATATATATATATATATATATATATATATATATATATATATATATATATACTGTATATATATATATATATATATATATATATATATATATACTGTATATATATATATATATATATATATATATATATATATATATATATATACAGTATATATATATATATATATATATATATATATATATATATATATATACAGTATATATATATATATATATATATATATATATATATATATATATATATATATATATGTATATATATATATATACTGTATATATATATATATATATATATATATATATATATATATATATATATATATATATATATATATGTATGTATATGTATATATGTATAAAATATTTTCATCATGTATTCACATGTTTTGTTTAATCATTCGCTTGTGTAGGTGTGTGTGTGTGTGTGTGTGTGTGTATATATATATATATATATATATATATATATATATATATATATATATATATATATATATATATATATATATATATATATATATATGATGTCAATAATACTAAAACGTTATATATACACATGGTTGGTTTAAACATTCACTTATATATATATATATATATATATATATATATATATATATATATATATATATATATATATATATATATATATATATGTATATATGGTGTCAATCATAATAAACGTTATATATACACATGCTTGGTTTAAACATTCACTTATATATATATATATATATATATATATATATATATATATATATATATATATATATATATATATATATCAGTATATATACTGTTTTTGCCACCTGCTAAGAGTATGGATTCCTATGTTTCTGAATGAAACAAGTTTCATATTTTTATTATTCCATGTAAATAAGGTAGTTTGAAAATACGAGGTCTCTGTCCTAATATGCGTGTATGTACATAATAGGATTTTTCCCCCATGAAATTATATGTTAATGAGTAGCTTGCGCCGACAATATTTTATTAATCAAACAAAGGCAGAATTATTTCATGTGGGACCAGGGATGTCCACTTTATAGATTTGCATTCTCTCATTTGGATACATTTAAAGGCCGCTCATGAATGGCAGAGGAATGGGACAGTGACATTGCCCTATCAAACATGACAGTGCCCTAGAGACTGACCATATATACATATGATTAGTGCCCAAGACCCCTCTCCACCTGAGGTAGGACCAAGGAGGGCGAAGCAATGGCTACTGATGACACAGCAGGTAAGCCTATAGGCTCCCCAAATGCTCCCCTTCTTAGCCCACAAGGACGGTAAGATTGCAGATACTAAAGGCACTAATGAGTTTGGCGATCCCCAGGCAGACACGTTACCTATAAGGTCACAACAAGGCATTTGTTTTACTCCCTTTGCTTTCATTAAGGAA
>NC_090727.1:169684582-169697082 GCF_036898095.1 Palaemon carinicauda | reverse complement strand
ACTCTGTGGCGGTAGTATCTCAATGGGTGGCTGGTGCCTTGGCCAACCTATTACCTGCCTAGTCCTTTACAACGTGAAATTCAGTATATGATACTTATACTACCAATGTTTACAATAAAATATATAGTTTTCCGTTAGACCTCGTTTTTTTTATTTTATTATTTTTTTTTTTTTTGCGTATTTTCCTTTATTATTATATTTTAGTTGAGAATATATGACGTTTTCGATTTGTTTGCTAAATGGGTGTTTTAGTTTGCTCCATTAGGGCACGGTTTTAACTATGAAGATACTATGAAAAGTAAGAAATAGAAGAAAGAATTAAATTTGTGAAATTTTTTTGCATATGACATGAACGTTGGGAATTAAATGAAAATCTTACGAGCACTGTAGTCACGACAAGGGTGAAATAAACAAAAGAAGTATTGTTTTTCTTACCTCGAATTTCTAATTTGGAAGATCCAATCATCCAATATATTTCTGTTTCATATCTTTATGAAATTCTGTTTTTTCTTCAATTGCCTGAAAGTATTTGGGACCATTGTATTCAATTATTGTCTTTTTTGTCATCAATTAAATGTTTTGATAGTACAATATATGTTCTTGTAGATATTCAATTTCATTCAATATGGATTTATATTTGTAATGTTTTAATCACACGTTAGGCAGAGACTTGATTGATTTGCTAAACTTTTCATGATGTCATAGAAATTTAAATTAATCGGTCAATAAATCGATTAATGTTAATACTTTAGTTTCATTCATCAATGGCCATTATTGTTGCTACTGGTTTGCGCAAGATTAAGGTTTTTAGTCTTCGAATTTTTATAACGTAATTTTCCTGATTTCATGATGTTTTAACTAACAAGTATTGAATCATTTCAAAAGCTCCTTAAGGACACAGTCTTGAAAACTATGCTAAAGGTCTAGGTGTAGTGTACAAGACTGAAAATACTTAATATCCGGATGGATGTTCTTTGCTATTGCATTTGATAATATCATGTTTGACCCGTTATCAAAGACTTCTATTTATTTTTTTCATTACTTGTTTATTACCTTGGGTATGGGCAAGACTTTCCTTCGTTATAATTTCTTTGATAGAAAATTTATAAGATATATGACGGGTCATTTTTTTTTTGTTGAAATTTCCTTTGAAACTGAAGTTAATATCAATTAAATCACTTTTCATATTTTATTTATCTATGGAGTCACGTCTTAAGTTTCACATTCAGCATTGGGTGGTAATAACCTCTTTCATAAAATATGATATTAATCACACTAATATAGATCTTTAGTTTCAGCGCAAGGAATTATTTAACGTCCTCTTGATGTTTGGATTCTTGTAGTTTATTTATTTCTTTGTTTCTTTTCCTCACTGAGCTACTTTCCCTGTTGGAGCATTGGTTTTATAGCATCCAACTTTTCCGACTAGAGTTGTTGCTTGGATAATAATAATAATAATAATAATAATAATAATAATAATAATAATAATAATAATAATAATAGCATCCAGCTTGTCCGACTAGTGTTGTAGCTTGGCTAGTAGTAGTAATAATAATAATAATAATAATAATAATAATAATAATAATAATAATAATAATAATAATAATAATAATAATAGCATCCTGCTTTTCCAACTAGGGTTGTAGCTTGGCAAATAATAATAATAATAATAATAATAATAATAATAATAATAATAATAATAATAATAATAATAATAGCTGATCGGTATGATTAATGGTAGTTTAAGGGACTAGATATTATTTGGTTGGCTGATTTTCTTTCACCACCTTCCGGTACCGTGTACCGTACCACACGCGTATCACACACTCGTACACAGTAACGGTATATATTTATTATTATTATTATTATTATTATTATTATTATTATTATTATTATTATTATTATTATTATTATTATTGTCGTTATCGCTCTTCCCTCGCACTGATAAATTGTTTCTGTCTGTATGTGCTTGTATTAATCTGTTAGAAATTTTATGACCTTCTTTCACTGAAACTGTTGTCATAAAAGCTCACTGTCTGCTGAGATAAAGTTAGTTGCAATTACGTAGTCTATTAGTACTGTGGTTATCGACGTAAGAAAATTATAAAAATTAGTATCGGGTGCATACTTTCAATGAATAGAAAAGTTTTACTATAATTGAGAACTGTTTTGTGTTCGAGATCTCCGGAAAGATGATAAATTACCTTTTTCATATTAGCCAATAAATCTTGCTGTTATTGTTTGGTTCCCGTTTATTTCTTTGACAAATAGATGTTCTGATAAGTGAAAGCTTGCTTAACAAGTTACTGGCATTTGTGGCTTCATTTTGATAAGTATAAGAATATTTTGAATAATAACGACAGTACCAATAACACTATTTACCTTGAGGATCATTGCAAGTTTCTTTAACACTTTTTTTTTTTCTTTTTTTTTTAGCCAAACATTGGTTTACATACGGCAGATAATAATAATAATAATCTATTTATAATGAAGCAAAATGTATATTAATATATTTTTCTGTGTATAACTATAGTGTGTAAGGGTAATGAACTCCTGTTTATAATAGCTCTGTCTACTGCCTGGTCACAGTATAATGATGATGTCTTGGTCCAAGGCTTGAGCCGGCAATACTGATTTGACCCTATCATGTTAATTAGTAACAGTGTGTGTAGTCTACTGTGATCACTATTATACCTAGAATAAACGTTATCGTTTTACTTCATGACAGCAAAACTAACAATCATTGTAAATGTTTTGTGTCTTGGCGATGAAATGACGACCACTGTTACGTGATGAATGATTAAGAAGGCGAATAATAAAGGCGATTACTGCACGTCATAACTCGCAGTGCCTCGAAGTGCGTGAGCAATTTCCGTCACGGACGCATAATATTACACTGCATCGACAGGTTGTTTCTTCAAACGTTTTCACTCTCAAGAAAAGAATTCGTGGCCCTTTTTGAGGGAGCCATTTGGTCTGTCTTCTCGACGCTTCCTGATCCCTTCATCCCGATATTGTCATTACCTCCGCTAACGAAATTGGAAGAAGGTTATGTTTACCCTCTGTTTGTGTGTTTTTGTGTATGTGTATGTGTTTGTTTTAATCGTAGAGTAATGAAACTTGCAGGGATTAACTGTTCTGTAAAAAGCTGGAAATGATTAAATTTTGGAAGGTCAAGGTGACGGTCAAGTAAAATGTCCAATTCACGCAATCAGCCATAATTTTGGATATCGTTGTCACAGAGACTTCAAACTTGCTTCATATTTAATAGTATGAAAATCCACGCCAATTAATACATGTTAAGGTCGAGCAAAAGGTCGAGAAATAAGCTGCCGCGGCGGAGGTCTGTGCTCTACTGAGTGCCCCTCTAGTTATTTTTGTTTTTAGAGTTTGCCTTAAGAATGTTGTTGTAAAATGGTCACTACACAGGAACGTATTATTATTATTATTATTATTATTATTATTATTATTATTATTACTACTACTACTACTACTACTACTACTACTACTACTACTACTACTACTACTTACTAAGCTACAATCCTAGTTGGAAAAACAGAATGCTATAAATCCAAGGGGTCCGACAGGGAAAACTACCAGTGACATAATCACTGCTAAGGTTAACAAGGCACGATTGGTTGATCCCATTCTTCTCGTGCTTGCTTAAGAATCAAACCTTTGCTTTAACCTTATTTTATTCAAAATTTCCAGCTCACTAAGAACACTACGAATTTTGAAAAATTTTGTGATATGCAAAGTAATTAGGAAGAATTTAAAAAGTGGGTTGTTGGGGAAATAAGCCTATGTCACTAAAATTTATTATTTAAACAGACGCACACATGCATAAATAATTTTATACATACATACATACATATGTATATATATATATATATATATATATATATATATATATATATATATATATATATATATATATATATATAATGTGTATGTATTTTTGTTTATAAATATGCATATAAATATACATACATATGTATATATGTGTTTATATGTATACGTGTATATATATACATATACAGTATATATATATATATATATATATATATATATATATATATATATATATATATATATATATACATATATATACACATACACACACACATATATATATATATATATATATATATATATATATATATATATATATATACATATATAAACTATATATATATATATATATATATATATATATATATATATATATATATATATATATATATATATATGTGTGTGTGTGTGTGTGTGTGTGTTGTACTGTGAAGATTGTCAATTTCACTGTTTAACATTTCACGTGTCAGCATTTGAGATAGGTTCTTGACCTCATCCAATTTCATTTGATGCAAACATCTTTCTCGTGGCCAAAGTGCTTTGTGAATAATGGAAGACTTCTTTGGCACGAAAGGAAATTCTGCAAAAAGCTTGGAAGGTTTATTACTTTATCCTTTTTTTTCGACTGCTGAAGATTAGTTAGTTGTGAATTTGATGTTCTTATTTGTTCTTTTTGGGAAATTGGTAATAATATTGTTTTTTTTTTCTTTTTTTTTTTGTCTAGATTTTATTCCAAACTGTTGTAAAAACCCGTAATTTTAATTGGAAATTTTCCGTAAAAATAAACTTCTCAATCGTATTTCAGTAAAATACAGGCGACCGTAATTTTAACTTGCTTTGTTATTATCTTTTACTGGTTGGTGACCATAATATCACTATTTTACGTCAATATAACCGCCTTTGAAATGGTAAAAATCCTGGGGAAAATGTTGCCTAACATTACCATTTCTATAATGCAAATTTTTAACTGCAGTTCCCCACTTTTGGAGTAGTAAAATTATACTGTTAGTATCGCAGTAGAATTGATACGATACATGACTAGTTTTTCTCTGGATATCCCTAAGAACCCTAGCAATAAGATAGACCCTCGAAAATGAAATAATTATTTTTTTTTAAGATTATCACGAAATGCGATATCCTTGTCAGTGACAGGTCTGCTTATAAAGTACGCTGTATACTGAATACAATAAAATAACCTTTTATAAACGTTACTTAACCGTTGGGGCTGTATAATCTATCACAGCATTTCCTTTCATTTTATTCATCATATCCTCACAGCCTATTACCAGTAATTTTTCAGACTATTTTAGCAGCCTGTTACCATTCATCTTATGCCCTATAGCGTATTCTGACCTTATATCACAGTTTATTTTACGCGCTATACCTTAAGAGTCTTTTACAATTATATTTGGCACTATACCATAACGGCATATTGAAATTAATTCTAAGCATTCTTCCTTTTCAACATAAAAAATACTATTTTAGGCACTATACTCTTGACATTATTTTGCCAATTTGTAGGCTCTATGCCCTGACAATATATTACATAGATTTTAGGTACTCTACCGTGATAAGATATTACCATTAATTATAGGCACTACCGTTACAACTTATTACCATTGATTTTAGTCACTATACTCCAACAACTTATTACCATTAATGTAAATCACTGGGAACATATCACCATTCATTTAAGGCACTATATCTTGACACATTACCATTAATTGTAAGCACTAAACCCTGACACTGTATTATCATTAATTTTAAACACTATTCCATGACCCCCTTTTTCCATAACATATTACCATTCATTTAAGGCACTATACCCTGACACCATATTACCATTAATAATAGGCACTATATCTTGAGAACATGTTAACACTGATTTTAGTCATTAGCCTATACCATAACAAATTATTATAACCTGCAATTTTAAACACTTTCTCTCACCTGTAAACATTTATTAACTTGTCTTTATTTATGCAGTCTCTTACAGTGTTATTTACGCGTAATTCCACACGTTGCTTCAGTTGTTTACAGATTTTCACTGCCTTTCTGCAGTCCATTGAATCCACATCAGACTTGACGAAGATTGAAGCGCGATAGAGAGAGACTTACCGTTTACGTCTAATTCAATATCACATCTTCATTTGCGACCCCATTAAAACTTTTCTGAACTGGGGCATCTGATTCTCCAAGATGGGGGTCCAGGATGGGGGAGCCCGGGTATGGGTTACATGGGTAGGGCGGTGGTAGGGGGTTTTTAGGGGGAAGGGACCCAGTCTCACAGAATTCCAGGACTGTTAAAGGGCCATTTAAAGGGGAGACGAGATAGCATCAGTGGAGGGATGAATGTAGGGGAGAAACGGGAGTAGAATAAAAAAAGAATAATAAAAAAGAGAATTTGGGTGGGGGAGACGCACACATACACACTGAAGATTGATTACACGAGGGGAGATGGAAAAGTGAGGATGGGGGTGAGGGGGTGGGTCACTGTATGAGTGTATAGGAGGGGGGGTGAGTAGGTGGGTGACTGTATGAAGGGGGCGGGTGTTGCAAAGAAGGTGAAGTTATCGATGTTTCTTTTCGTCAATGAGATCTGTATGCATTTTCTTGGGTGACATGAAGGCCTCGCGAGTAGTTACGCCATTTAGCCAGATCAAGAGTCTCTCTCTCTCTCTCTCTCTCTCTCTCTCTCTCTCTCTCTCCTCTCTCTCTCTCTCTCTCTCTCTCTCTCTCTCTCCTCTCTCTCTCTCTCTCTCGGTTTGAAGAACACCGCGAAATATCATAATGCTTTTATAGCTTTCGTGTATGATGTAATGTTTAGTTAAGCCAAGTCATTACTTAAATATCTTCATCAAAGCTCGCGCAATATTTTAAAAGAAAGCCTAATCTCATGTGAATGATAATTTCAAAAGCACTTAGATGATTTGGACTTTGTTGAGTATAACCTTTGTTTTCGTTGTGATATTGTGAAAATTCAAGTTACCTATTTTGTTAAAAAAAGAAATCTAAAGTCTATAATCCATCTGAGATTGGAATATATGTTGTTTTTTGTGTGTGTGGAAAACGTGAGTGATTTTCGTTGAGTTTTCCCTAACGTGTTCTGAGATAACAGCCCATATTCCCTAAAAGATAATACGCTGTAAAGCTAAAGGGCCGTAAGGTGGTCATCAAGGATGAAGTAGGTATTAGAATTTGGAAATTATCCGATGGGAAAGGTTAAGATCATATTTTCTTTGGTCTTGGACAGCTTTAATTTTTTATTTTATAAGGATTTCTTCATAATTTATTTAAAATTCCTTGGTTGTTTCGATATTGTGGTCACAGGTTTTGTATCATTTAGTGTTTTTTTTTTTTTTACAATTACGGATGCAGTTTGTCTTGTAGTATTAGTAGTAATAATAATAATAATAATAATAATAATAATAATAATAATAAGATATAGTTTAACCCTAAAAGGGGCTTAGCATATAATTTATGTTATTTATGTTATAGAATTAACGGGAGTATAATCGGTACCCCGCCAGTAGTATGCCTTTACATTATTTAGCCCTACCAGAAAGTAAAACAAGACAGAAAACAAGAAAAAAAAAAAAACATCATAATTTGTCAGCCAATGATTTACGTTGGTTGTCTTTCGGAAACTCCAGAAAATAACGACCAATGTGCGGAAAGGCCACTTAGAGAGAGAGAGAGAGAGAGAGGAGAGAGAGAGAGAGAGAGAGGAGAGAGGAGAGAGAGAGAGAGAGAGAGAGATTGTTTACTTGCTGTCCGAGATTTTTCATCATATGAATCGAAAGTCTTGTTCATCAGTAATCGACTTTTATTACCAAGATAATAATTTGGTCTTTGGATAATTATTTAGACTAATTATATATTAATTCACTTGTAAGAAAATAACAGATGATAGTGTATTTAACACTATTTAAACTAAAATTCATTCAAATCCAATCACAAATTAAGTATAATAGAGAATCAAATTGTATGAGAATTTAAAGATAAAATGGATAAAAGTACCAAACTATTGTATAAAAAATAAAACCATTGGTAATTCTATTTAAAGGATAAGGGTGTTTTAAAAGGAGTTCTTTTTTAAATATCAGCTTCCGATGTTCTTTGAGTTTATACCTTAAAATATTAATGATTTATCCAATCATCTGAAATCAAATTATGTCGTCGGTTTTTGTTCAGTCCCAGTTCTAGTAAATAGGTCATTAGATTCAATATCCACAATTGAGAATTTTCATTTTTCATTTTGTGGGTAAACTGAATTATCATTGACCTTAGCAACACGATGTAACTGAAAAATCAGGGTTGTACATTATCGGAAAGGTCATGAATAATTTATACCAAAAACGTATTGAAGTAACGGATCATCTCTAGCTTAGAAAAGCAAGAAATGTAGGTGGACTAAGTTATACGGTGTATATCCTAGCACTGGAAATAATCTTTTATTTTTGTTTAATGTACATAGAGAAATATCCAGGCTCGCATAAATGGTGATTTAGAAATATTATACAAATGTATATATGCTCACACAAATACATACAGCATGCATACATACATACATACATACATACATACATACATACATATATATATATATATATATATATATATATATATTATATATATATATATATATATATTATATATATATATATATACTGTATATATATATATTATATATATATATATATATATATATATATATATACTATATATATTACTGTATATATATATTATATATATATATATATATATATATATATATATATATATATATATATATATATATATATATATATATGCAAGCAGCAGCTGTTGTGGCATTATATATACTTATTGTTTAGTGAGAGATTCCCTTTTTTGCTTTTTTGTTTCCTTCCAAGATCTCCTGCACATTAGTACGACGTAAAGAAATTGAGAAACGCTTTCCCAAAAATCACGACATACCACAATCAGCATCTATCGGCAAAGGGCGTCATAAGAATGACAGAGCGATAGACCATTGAGTCGAAATTCCCGCCGAAGTTACACGCAGCGGGCGCCCTTACTTAGCCCGGTCGCTACACAGCGGCGGTTTTCTCCTTGCGGGCCGCCGCTGCTGAAGAAGGCCACGCCCAGCCGTTCGTCTTCAATAATGCGTGAGAAAGTAACAGATATCCGGACGGGGATTGCGGATGATGTACGGGAGACTAAATTGTTCGCTTGCATGACTCAGGTGCTGAAGGCGCCGCGAGATGGCGGTAATTAGCGATAGGTTCCGAGGGGGCCAAACTACCGGTCACGAATTAGAGGAAGAAACGAGGCTGGGGGAGCAAAGCAGTGCTAGTGTTGTTCCTCTGACTGTCTTTAAGATGCGTTTGTGGGTGATTCAGTTAATCATATGACATTTTCGTCGTGATAAGTTTAATTGGATGTTATCTGTCTCTCTGTCTTGTTCTTTCGCGGAGTGTTGTATTTCCATCAGAGATCGCTCGTGTATTGAATTGAATAAATTAGTTAACTAAAAAAAAATCATCACAACAATATAGATCAGTGAATGATCAATATAGATTCAAATGTTCGTGCCTGTAATATATTAGTTTGGCTTTTACGGAAACCGTTCATATCATCCTTTTCAGATTGCAATTTCTCTCTCTCTCTCTCTCTCTCTCTCTCTCTCTCTCTCTCTCTCCTCTCTCTCTCTCTCTCTCTCTCTCTCTCTCTCTCTCTCTCTCTCTCTCTCTCTCATATATATATATATATATATTAATATATATATATATATATATATATATATATATATATATATATATATATATCAACAAATACAGCCGTTTCTGGTCCACAGCAGAACAAAGGCCTCAGACATGTCATGTTCATGTTTGGGGTTAGGCCATTTTAATCCGCACGCTGACCACTGCAGATTGGTGATGGAGGGAGACTTTGCTCACAGCAAAACCAACCTAGTATTAGTGTCCCTAACTAGTATGGCTGCAATGATTATGGCGATACACAAACCCTTCCACTAGGTGAAGGTATTCCCACTCAGAAAGGAATATATATATATATATATATATATATATATATATATATATATATAATATATATATATATATATATATATATATATATATATATATATATATGTGTGTGTGTGTGTGTGTGTGCATATATATATTTATGTATGTATATATGTGTGTATGTATGTGTGTGTATATATATATATATATATATATTATATATATATATATATATATATATATATATAATATATATATATATGGTGTGTGTGTGTGTGTGTCTGTGTGCGTGAAACCATTAACCTTCAGCGTAAATAACAAAGAAATATTGTCCATCATCTTGATGCACCGGATGTTCTGTTAAACCTTCATTTGCGACAGTAATTTATCTATTTGAAGAGGAGTATATTTCTTTTTCTATTATCGCATATAAATAAGCAAAATCTATTGAAATTTCACTATGCACAATAATTATTTGGATCTATTTCATCCAGGGTAGCTTTCCTGTTGTAGTTGAATATATATATATATATATATATATATATTATATATATATATATATATATATATATATACATACATACATATATATATATATATATATAATATATATATATATATATTTATATATATATATATATATATATAATATATATATATATATATATATATATATATAATATCCTTTGCTAGCTATTATTGTTGTTACGCTTACTGTTGATTAGTTGAATATGTTGATTATATATATACATATATATATATATATATATATATATATATATATTATATATATATATATATATATATATATATATATATATTCATCTCCCTTGCTTGCTATTATTGCTATTAAGCTTACTGTTGATTAGGTGAATATGAGTTCTTACCAAGTCCTCATTATTTTGCCTTTAGTAAGTAACTTTTTAATTGATTTCTTGACATTACATTCGAAATTAGATTTATCATTTAACGAAGACTCAATCATCAATAGAGAAACGAATATGTAACTGAATGAATAATTAAAACAATTGCAGAAAACATGGCAGATACTAAAAAAATAATTAAGACAAGAATAAGAGAATATTCGGATCGTAAATTGATCTGGAGGAAGACAAAAGAAACAAATGAAAACGACTATAAAAACCTATTATGAGAAACATTATTAGTTTGATGCTTAATGCTTCGCCCACAGGTATGAAAAACCAGCAACACATAATACCAACATAATGTCAATTATAAGTGTCTTGAGAAAGTCTTTTATGAGATTTATGCAAAGACCATCTTTATTTATTAAGTTTAGAGGCGTTACGCTGTGTTGCTTTCGTTGTTCTTGATTGCAATCTTCTGACCAATATTTTTTTTTTTTATGTTGAACAGGCTGACAGAAGTCTTCTTCAGTTTATATATGAAATAAATGTTTTAATTTTGTTAATGTTTTTAAAATATTTTATTATTGATTGTTCATTACTTTTATAATTGTTTATTTATTTCCTTTCATTTTCCCTGTTGAAGCCCTTGGGCTTAGAGCATTATGCTTTTCCAACTAGTGTTGTAGCTTAGCTAGTAATAATAATAATAATAATAATAATAATAATAATAATAATAATAATAATAATAATAAATTGCCTAGCAAGATTTCAAACGCTCCCCTGTGTCAATTTTCATAATAAGATTTGACGGGAAATTATTGAGGATTATGAAGCGACATCTTTCCCTGAGGCTTCGAGTATTTATGTTTATCATCTTATATATATATTTTTTTATCGATAGGAGTTTCATGAAATATGAAATAAAGCGATTCATTGTGATATTAACAAAGGAAGCGATAAACGCAGTAAATTCTTATTATAAGATGTATCAGCTTCTCTGATCGGTGATATTTTTTCTAGTTGGACAATCTGAAAACTACCAGTTCTACGTAGCTCTGTAAAAGGGTAAATAGGATAATTTTCGATAAAAGTGCTAGTAAAGACTTTAAGACTTATTTTTACTTCATAAGATATGTTGCTAGTGTGAGATATTTTTCAAACCTTAGGATATGTAAGGTGAGGGAATCGAACTATTTTGCTTCCCGGGATTTTTCTCGTGATATTTAAACATTCTTTTGTATTGAAGCTGTGTTTTATTTCCAAGATTTATTTTTTATCATTTGGGTACTGATCATAACTATAATATCAGGTAGAATATTCATTAGTACCCATTTATTTGTCATCGAAGTTCGTGTTTCCCTTTCTGTTCTATTACCTTTTTATTAAATTCTTATTTTTTTCAACCTTTTTTTCTATTTGTGTTCGTATTCGCATTTCATCTCAGCCTACAGAACATTTGTTCTTAGGATTGTCAATATGTATTTTTCCTCTGGATTTGTTTCGCTGTCTGTCTATCTGTATGTCTGTCTGTCTGTCTATGTTTTCTCTGAAAACTCCTCCCCCCCTCTTTAACTTACTTTTTCACTTATACTCTTAACCTGCTCCTCGCAGAAACATACCATCGTCCTCGCTCTCCCCAGTTTTATCATTTGCTTCATTTTTATGCAACTCCCTTCTCTTAGAGAGAGAGAGAGAGAGAGAGAGAGAGAGAGAGAGAGAGAAGAGAGGAGAGAGAGAGAGAGAGAGTCGGACTTTCGATTAGCTAATC
>NC_090727.1:169671888-169679388 GCF_036898095.1 Palaemon carinicauda | reverse complement strand
AATATGCGGCCATGAGACTATACAATAGGCTACCACGAGACAGAAATTAAGGCTTTCAAAAGGGAATTGAAGACTTTCTCATTCTGCGAGTATTTTGACATTGATGATTAAACAGTAAGCGAACAATATGCATTGTGAAATGTTAAATGCCCCGAAATGAACATCATAAAACGACCGTGGAGGTCCTGTAGAGAGTAGGGTTCCAACTAATGTACAGGACCAGATAAGCAGCCCTTCCAGTAAAGTAAGTAAACCCCAAACAAGCGAAAGCGAAGATGTTTGAGCGCATGCTTAATCTCCTGTTTCAGAAGAGTTACGTTACACTTAGAAATTTGCCGTAAAAACGGTAAAAATCCTGGAACAAATGTTGCCAGGCATTGACCGTCTTAAAAAGATACGTTGACGTAAAGGAGTGATATTACGGTCACCAACACGTAAAATATAATAACAAATAGGCTGAAATCTACGGTTGCCTGTATTTTACTGAACTACGTCTGAGAATAGTATAGTTTTACGGAGAATTTCTGATTAAAATGACGGTTTTTTATACAGTGAAGAGAGAGAGAGAGAGAGAGAGAGAGAGAGAAGAGAGAGAGAGAGAGAGAGAGGAGAGAGAGAGAGAGAGAGAGAGAGAGAGAATTGTTCTCGAAACGGATACTGTGAAATCCACTAATGGATTCATATTGAAAAATGTAATGTACTCGAAGGGTACATGTACATAAATTTACATATGAAAGCCCCCTTTACTCTGGCACAATAAATAAAGCCCGTGACGCGATCTCTCTCTCTCTCTCTCTCTCTCTCTCTCTCTCTCTCTCTCTCTCTCTCTCTCTCTCTTACGGTCATACTCCTGTTTATTGTTAGGTTGAAGACACCATCAGATTTTATATATATATATATATATATATATATATATATATATATATATATATATATATATATATATATATATATATGAATATATAAAATATATGTATTTATACATATACATATATATATAAATATGTATATATATACATATGAATTATATATATATATATATATATATATATATATATATATATATATATATATATACATATATATATATATATATATATATATATATATATATATATATATATATATATATATATATATATTCAGACACTTGCTGAATTATTATATAAGGGACATCTATCATAAACTGATTTATTCTCCCAAGGTGTGGTCACGAAAACCCATATCAATGGTCACAACCGCATTCATGCCTGAATTGCTGAATAGCATATTAACACCACAATCAGAAATGCTCCACAAAGATATTTCATTAGTAGCGCGTCTAATCTCGTACTTATGCCATGTTTCTTTTCTTTACCATTTGACCAAACCACCTCAAAACTCGTTGACCTATCCTTTTATACAAGATTATTTTTTCAATAATGTAACTTTAGTTTTCCCTGCATACGATTGGGTCGGTATCTACATATTCATTTCTTAAAATCATTCAGCATCAACATTCCGGAAACCAAGTCTCTCCTTTTACAATGTGAATTTTTGTTTTTCTTATTCTGTGACTTGAATTTCCTTTCATCCATCACCTTTACTCCCTTCCATACTAAATTACCCTTCTTCATCTCCTTATTTTTTTTTTTTTATATATTCTCGCAGCCTTTTGCAAACCTGGTATCTTTAAGAAGTCCAATTTTGAAGGAACGTGAGATCCAACCTTTAAGAAATGGAAGGCAATAAGTTTGATGGAAAAGGTGAGCGAAGTATAGTTTTCGGAATGGCTATGTGATCTATTCCGTGATTAAGTACCGTATGTTAATTAAAGAATTACTGGGTTTACTATTATTATGCTTGAATTTCTTGTCGTCGGAGGGAACATTGACACTGAATGTTTTTTTTTTTTTCTTCTTATAAATTCCACTAATTTGTACTTGCAGCGTAACTTCACGATAATCGCTTGGCAGAATAAAGTTATAATACTAAAACAGGACAACTCATTTAAATAATTGTGCATTTCTGAGAGAGAGAGAGAGAGAGAGAGAGAGAGAGAGAGGAGAGAGAGAGAGAGAGAGAGAGAGAGAGAGAGAGAGAGAGAGAGAGAGAGAGAAATTAGGATGCCAGTAAAAAAAATAATGTCATGATTTTTGTGCATATGTATGAAAGTTTGTACGCTTGCTGAAAACTTCTCTGTTGGTTAGGCAGAATATAGAGGCCTACACTAATCTTCCTTAATTTCAAATCCGGCTGATAGGCATCAGACCTCACATTATCATCAAGCCGGCTTAATGACACCTCCCCACCCAAGACCAGAAATCCTTTGCTTAAAACCGGAGTTTTATGGCCGTAGAGTTTGGTAAACACTGAATTCTATCCAATATTGTATATTTCCTTATTTCCTTTTCTCACTGGGCTATTTTTCCCTGTTGGAGCCCTTGGGCTTGTAGCATCTTGCTTTTCTAACTAGGGTTGAGGCTTGGCTGGTAATAATAATAATAATAATAATAATAATAATAATAATAATAATAATAATAATGATAATAATAATAATAATAATAATAATATTTCAATTTGTGGTGAGATGAAATGGTTGATATTCCTGTACCCATTTCTTTTATTTCGGAGTATATGAGTCACCTGAGTGGCAAAACTATGCCCTACTCAATCGTCAAAGTTTTTTTTTTTTTTTTTCAAGAATAAACATTACAGTTTTATTTTCATTGCTAAAGGTTAATCCAATTATCTGACACTGACTTGAAAGGAAAGAAGTATTTTTAGAAATGAAGCATCAGGAACACAACATTGAAGGAGTTCATAAACTGACGTTTCAAAAATGGAAGACTGTAGGAATCAAATGAAATAAAAAGCAGGGAGGGGGAAATTATCAATGCTGGACATAAGGCAAAAATATGGAAATACGTTTTATGAGCCCTTCTACGAGAAATATGGACTCTCCCTGCATTTCAGTGGAACACCATCTGAAATAATAATTGTTGTAAGACGTCAAGACGAACATAATGTTCAGAGAATGGATTCTGAGTTGAGCGGTTTTATTCTCAGTTCAGGAATTTCCTGTTCTCCAGTCTCATTTAGAAATAAAAAAAAAGGAAGAAACACACCAGCATAATAGAGTAATAATAATATTTTAAACATAGACGTTTAAACCAAATGCGGCGTGAGACATAATGGGGTGGGAGAGAGAAAAACTAATCAATATACCAGACTAAATGAACACATTGTTCAATGATCAGATTTTGGTAATTTGTGTTGGGAAATATGGGAAAGAGAATTTTGAAGTGGTATACAGAGCTCTTATTTTTTTTTTTTTTACATAAAAAAAGATATATTTTATATTGTCGAATTCATTTCAAAACATATCGCAAACTCTCCCTCGTTTTATGATATCGTTGTGCAGATACCTATTTTAATAACTAGTAACCCCTTTTTAGACACAAACGAAACATATTGGAAAGCTCAAGGTGACATTTCTTTACGTATGTGTAAAACTACTTGGTATATTATTATTATTATTATTATTATTATTATTATTATTATTATTACATGCTAATCTACAGCCCTAGTTGGAAAAGCAGGATGCTATAAGCCCAAGGGCTTCAGCAGAGAAAATAGCCCAGTGAGGAAAGGAAATTAGGAAAAACTACAAAGGAAGTTTAAGAGTAATAATAACAATAAAATAAATCTTTCATATATAAACTATAAAAACCTGAAAATAACAAGAGGATAAAAAGTTCAAAATAAAAGGAGTAAGAGAAATTTGATAGCTTAATGTGCCCGAGTGTACCCTCAAGCAAGAGAACTCAAACCCAAGACAGTGGAAGACCATGGTACAGAGGGTATGGCACTACCCAAGACTGGAGTGTCCTTCTAGAAGAGCTGCTTACCATAGTTAAAGAGTCTCCTCTACCCTTACCACGAGGAAAGAATAATTTCTCTGCAGTAGTTAACCACTTGAGAGAAGAATTGTTTGGTAATTTCATTGTTGTCAAGTGTATGAGAAAAGAGGAGAATGTAAAAAATAGGCCAGACTATTCCGTGTATGTGTAGGCAAAGATGAAATGAACCGTAACCAGAGAGAGGGTCCAATGTAGTACTGTCTGGCCAGCCAAAGGACTCAATAACTCTCTAGCGGTTGTATAGAATACCTGCCAGTTCAAGATTCCTAAATTGGGCCTTTCCAAATTATATTTAGAATCAGCCTAGTGCTGAGAGACCGCCCTTATTCTCTAGTCAAGTGTCTGTATGGCTTGATTCCCAGGGTACACACCAGAGACCTTACATACCAGGACCTGCTTCTTGCTTACCCTGGGGCGTCCAATTTTTAATCTCGTCGACTTATTCAGTTTCTCACATGTAAGAAATTTTATATTCTCATTGCCGGTAATACTCCCAGACCCTTTCCTCACCCTCGAGGGAATAAAAGAAACTTGGTGAATATATTATTAATAATACGGATATTATATAAGTCGCCTGGAGAGGAATTGTCATTAGGAGGGTTGGGAAGTTTGAGATAATTTACTAGCTTTATTTATATTTTTGGGGGTGGGGGTGGGGGTACTAGACTCCTTTCGTTAAATTATCCACCGATTTAAGAGCTGTTGAAAGTGATGCTTTCAAGAAGGGCGTTGGAAGAACAAGAAAAATATTGAAAAAGTTATATATATTTTGTAACTGTAGCTTTTCAGTAAACAGGAAATTAACCATTGATGAGGATAATGTTAGGTGGACGGGCTGAGAAAAGCTGAAAATCATCTGATAATCCATTATATTCCATTTGTGGTAAATTTATTTTGTTATAATTGATTCGATCCTTGGAATGGGCCGTTGACCCAGTTAGGCGGTTGGAGGAAATATTTATTTATTGTCTATTGTCTATATCTTAATTCCTTAATTTCTTTTGAAAACATACAAAGTTTTTCTCTTAGGTGACACTTGCATTTATACTGCCAGCTTTTAGCAAGTATCTGCGGGGTGAGGTTGCTTGTCTCACGTACTGTTCCATGGATTTTGATACATGTAGTCTTTAGAATGTATAGTATAAGAGTTGAAGAGAGGGACGAAAATGCTCTACAATGGAGGCGAAGCGTCTTGAAATATGTAGATGACAGGATCACAATTTTGCTTTAAAAATTGGTCTGTGACGACTGTGTCATATCTACATTTTCAATATCTTAGTGTGGATGGAGCAGTGCGAGAAGTCAGAGTAAGAACTGACGTAGTTGTAATATAGAATATGTAAAGTGAATCGTGAATGACCTGTGGCATAGTAAATGTTTTCAAATGGTATGGTTCTTATTAGGATTAGTTAAGGAGCGTGTTAGTGAAGCAAAACTGCAAAAACTAGTAAAATAATTTTAAAAGTATTTCTAGAGGAGAAAGTTGAGGGTAATTCAGGAAGAGTAAGGCTGTGGGTAATTGAAAATTAGGAAGATGGAGTAATAAATGTAAATATGGATTGTGAAAAAATGAAAAATCGGAAGATGGTTACATGAATATTGATATGTATTGTGAAAGAATGAAAATTCGGTGAGGTGGACCAATGAATATTAATATGGATAGTGAAAGAATGAAAAATCAGGAAGATGGATTAATGAATATTGATATGGATGGTGAAAGAATGAAAGTATTTGGTAGTATATTTAAAATGTTATAGAAAGGATGAATCATAATATAAGGGACTCAATAGAGGTACCAGATTGTATGATGAAAATTAGGAAGAGCCTGGAAAGGTGTATGGACCAAATTCTGGAACGAATTTAATGGCTGTCAACCTTATTTTAGATTGAAGTATGGATGTTGAATGTGGATAGATGGTGTGAAAAAAGTACTAGAAATGTAGGAAACCGTAGATTTTGTACAGTAATAAGCAGAAAGCGTTCTTCGTTAGCATACGAAAGCGTGTGTGTTAAGGAAGATTTTTAAGCAAAGGGGTAAAAGATTTTTAAGCAAAGGGGTTTATCCATGATTAAGTAGTTAAAGTTTGAATGTGACAGTGACCATTTTGCCGTTTTCTCTCAAGAGACAACAAGCATACAAAGATGACGATTCTGACAGTATTCAGTAAAATGCTTATAAGAAATGCAGTCTCATAAATCGTTTACATATCCATTATTCTGACATTTTCTGTGCGCGATCCAAAAATAATAAAGTTATACTGAGGTATATCACACGTCATTATGATAATAATTCTTGGAGAATATCCCCAAGACAGCACTCATTAGCAAATGAGAAATCTTGCCTCACTTGTAAAGAAATAGTTTTGACTCGTGAATTTTTTTACCACTCTTCCTGAGTTGAATGTCCTAGTTTAGAGCACTCTAAGAGAGATTAGTATATTGATGACATGAGAGAGAGAGAGAGAGAGAGAGAGAGAGAGAGAGAGAGAGAGAGAGAGAGAGAGAGAGAGAAGAGACATTATAGCAGAGCTTATGAGTTCAAGGATTGAATACTTTATCCAAGATACGTATACTTATCTCTCTCTCTCTCTCTCTCTCTCTCTCTCTCTCTCTCTCTCTCTCTCTCTCTCTCTCTCTCTCTCTCTCTCTGTAATACCAGACACATTCAGTGCACAAAGACTTCACAGTCGTCCTTCTTAGTATGGTGATGTCTTCCGACCTCCTCCATGAGAAGTCCTCGCGCAGAAATTTTAGGGTACCCTCTGGTTGTAACCGACAATGATGAAGAGGGTATTATTATTATTATTATTATTATTATTATTATTATTATTATTATTATTATTATTATTAAGTTACAACCCTAGTTGGAAAAGCAGAATGCTATAAGCCCTGGGGCCCAACAGGGAAAAAAGCCCAGTGAGGAAAGGAAACAAGGAAAAATAAAATATTTTAAGAACAGTAACATTAAAATAAATAATCACTATATGAACTATAAATACTTTTAAAACACAAGAGGAAGAGAAATTAAATAGAATAGTGTGCCCGAGTGGTACCCTCAAGCAAGAGAACTCTAATCCAAGAGAGTGGAAGACCATGGCACAGAGGCTATGGCACTACCCAAGACTATAGAACAATGGTTTAATTTTGGAGTGGCCTTCTCTTACCATAGCTAAAGTCTCTCTTCTACCCTTACCAAGAGGAAAGTAGCCACTCAACAATTACAGTGCAGTAGTTAACCCCTTTGGTGAAGAAGAATTGTTTGGTAATCTCAATGTTGTCAGGTGTATGAGGACAAAGGAGAATCTGTAAAGAACAGGCCAGACTATTCTGTGTATGTGTAGGCAAAGGGAAAGAACCGTAGCCAGAGGGAATGATCCAATGAAGTACTGTCTGCCCAGTCAAAGGAACCCATAACACTAGCGGTAGCATATATACAGCAGGGGATTTTATAGCAGATAGGGTACCTAGCTCCCTTTAGATTTTGGCAAAATATAGAAAAAAAAAAAAAAAAAATAGGTCAATTATAATCGCGTTACTACAAACTAATAGCAAAATTAAGTTTAGTCAATAACTACAAGGTACTATTCTACATGATTTT
>NC_090727.1:169641888-169659388 GCF_036898095.1 Palaemon carinicauda | reverse complement strand
AAACAGATATATATATATATATATATATATATATATATATATATATATATATATATATATATATATATATACTGTACATATATATATATATATATATATATATATATATATATACACAGTATATAAATTATATGTATGTATATATGTGTATATATATATATCTTTATATATATATATATATATATATATATATATATATATATATATATATATATATATATATATATATATATATAGTGTATGCATGTATGTCTGTATATTTATGCAGAGATAAAAAACTAGGAAATATTAAACTTTGAACTCGGACAGAGTATGCCTTCTATATTTTCAAGACATCTTCAAGGGGATATATATATATATATATATATATATATATATATATATATATATATATATATATATACTGTATATATATATATATATATATATATATATATATATATGTATGTATACATATACATATATATATATATATATATATATATATATATATATATATATATATATATATACATATATATTTATTTATTTATTTATTCATGTGTGTATGTGTGTAATTATAATCTTGCACACATGCCTTGTAGAGCATTTATATATATATATATATATATATATATATATATATATATATATATATATACATACATACATATACTGTATATATATATGCATATATATATGCATATATAACGGATTTTGAGCGAAGCGAAAAATCTATTTTTGGGTGAGATGGCCATGTCGTCCTGATGGAAGTTCCTATAGGGTAGCTTCCTAGGGTATATTACAACTACGGCGATATTCCCAGAGAATTTACCTTAAGGTACCAGAATTCTAACTCCTGGAGCGAGTATCCCTCGTAAAAGGGATATCGCGACATATCAGAGGACGTATTCTAGACACGTCACATGGCAATCTACATCCTGGACAGAGATTTCGTCTCGTAGGAGGTGATTGACGAGATACGAATTCGGGAAAGAAAAAGGGGAGCCGCTCCCAAGGCTTCCCTATCCCCCGATTCGTATGCGTGCCTGGCGCCAATCCTGGCGCCATCTGTATTCCTTGTAGCGTACACGAGGTGCTACAGATACTGTATGTAGGGAGGGGTCCTACAGCCCTTTCTTAGAAAGGCAAGGGCGGGTCCATCAGGACGACATGGCCATCTCACCCAAAAATAGATTTTTCGCTTCGCTCAAAATCCGTTTTTTGGGCTCAAGCCATGTCATCCTGATGGAAGTGTACCAGAGCATTACTGTATCTGTGGATTCTCAGAACGTGCCGTACTCCCCGGAGGTAATTTTTTCCCGGTCGACTAGATCTAGAGACCTAAGATGTTACCGTTATACATCTTTTCAACTAACTATAAACTATGTTAGAACTTCCTGCCCCCTACAGGGAAGAGTCCTACTAGACTCTGGAAAAGTCTCGAAGAGTACATATATCTATGTATGAATACCAGGCAAGCTAATATAGTGGTCTCGCCCTATATTAAGTAAAGCATAGTTTGTAAAGGACCACTGCGTCAATATGAAATATCGACCAGTTTTCCGCACAATACTTGTATTGGACAAAGGTTTTATATCTGCATAGGAGGAAAACCAATGCAACATAGCTTGCATAAAGGAACAATTCTATTAGAATTATCCCAGATAAGGTACATAGAATGAATGCTCAATTATACCAATAAATTGACACAGGTGAAGGAGACGCAAGGTTCTCAAGAACCAGATTATTGACAGGCAATAAATAGACAGGTTAACCACAATTATATATATATATATATATATATATATATATATATATATATATATATATATATATATATATATATATATATATATAAGAAGAGGATAACCCAAAACTATAAGCATAAGTATGATAGTAAACAGAGCTTGTTTGTCTGAAAGAAAAAACATTAGATGCCACTTTTAAGATACCGAGGTATCAGAGTCATAAAAGCCTGTATTACAAATCAATGACATTAGCGTTAGAAACGCTCGGCACACATGTCTGCACTTATGCTAGGTTCACCTTCGGAAATGGAACAGTCTGGATGGGCAACACAGTGCCCTCACTTAGTTTGTAGTACAGTATGTAACTACTCACTCACCCTGGAATTAATCCTCGCAGAGTTAAACAGTAGGGTTAACACCGCCACCCACTGCTACCACAGATCTCTTTTAGTTCCTCTACTTGCTTCGCATAGTGGCGAAAGAACACTCTGGAAGACTTCCAGCCAGTGTATGAACGGAGATGTTCAAAATCCATACAATTAAAGAAATTTAAGAATGAGGCAACTTTCCTCGGATCGTGACCTGCGGGTGTATTGTCAGGATCCGCTCTGCGAATAAAATATGTGATTTTCGCTCTGAGTTGATTCAGAGATAAATTTGAGCCTGATGTTTCTCCCCTGAATAGTTGACCACCCTTGAAGTCTGAAGTTCTATGAAGATAGACCTTTAGGCATTCTACTGAACATAGAGATGCATCTTCTTTCAGAGGGCAGATTCTCCAGGGACCCCACCTGTTGGTGGGTAACTCATTCTTGGCGAGAAACATAGGATCCGGAAACAGGTTCAGTTCTTCCCCATCCAGGAACTGAACACGACCTGCCTCTCTCGAGAGGCTACAATCTCACTAACCCTGGCCCCGGACGCGAGTGCAAAATAGGAAAATAACTTTTTGTGTCAAATCCTTTAACGCACACTCTTCATTGCTCAACAGAGAAGCGAAATGAAGAACTTGTCTAAAGACCATGAAATGGGCTTTGGAGGTGCTGAAGGTCTGAGCCTAGCACAGGCTTTCGGGACTTTATTAAAGATCTCGTTACCTAGGTCGACCTGGAAGGCATATAGAATGGGTCTTGTCAAAGCAGACTTACACGCTGAAATCGTGTTCGCTGCCAACCCTTGACCATGGAGGTGGGGAAAAAAGATAAGCAGAAGTCTGTCAAGATCTCCTGCGGAATCTTCGCCTTGACAAAAGGCCACCCATTTTCTCCAAGATGACTCATATTGCCTTCTAGTAGATTTGCACTTATATTCCTCAAGGAAGTCTATACTGGCTTTCGAAATCCCGAAACGCTCTCTCACCGCTAGGGAGAGAAAATCATGAGCTGCAGGGTCCGGGTTTTCTGTAATGAAGCGCAGACAGTTGACTTCTGGGCTCGCTGGGTCAGAACTGGATCTGGTAGTGGTACAAACTTCAGCTACAGTTCCAATGCCAGGAGGAACCACGCGCTGTTCCCACTATTGCCGCTACCCTTTGAAGGATCTCAGTTTGTTGAGGACCCTCAACAGAAGGTTGTGAGGAGGGAACAGATAAATCTTGGACCATCTGTTCCAGTTGAGGGACATCGCGTCCACTGTTTCCGCTAAGGGGTCCTCGTACGGGGCACGTACAGGGGCAACTTCTTGTTGTCTTTCGTCGCAAAGAGGTCTATCTGCAGTTCTGGGACTGATTCAGAATGAAGGAGAATGATCCTGCGTCTAAGGACCATTCCGACTCTATCGGTGTGAACCTGGATAGAGCGTCCGCTGTCACATTGCGGACTCCTTGAAGGTGAACTGCCGACAGGTACCACTTCTTCTTTTCCGCCAATCGGAAGACGGCCAACATCACCTGGTTGAGAGGTGGTGACCTCGATCCTTGTCGATTCGAGTATCTCACAACTACCTCGCTGTCAATCACCACCTTATGTCGATCGAATGACGCAGGGAGACTTTCTTTAAGGTAAGGAGCACTGCCCTAGCTTCTAGAAAGTTTTATGTGAAAGGTCTTGAATAGCCTGGACCAAGTCCCCTGGACTTTTTTCCGATGAGAGTGACCTCCCCATCCCTCCTTCGAGGCGTCTGAGTGAATCGTCACCGACGGGGGAGGTGGCTGAAGAAGAACCTGACTTCTTTAGATGTCTGGCTTGGGACCAAGGCCTGAGAAGAGTACTTAGCCGAAGCGGCTGGTCTTCTCAGATCTCTTCACGCGTTTGATGCATAACTTCTCCAAACTCCGATTGCATCCTTTAGCTGTGCTCTTAGCACTGGGTCTGTCACCGAAGCAAACTGGAGAGAGCGCAGTACTCTCTCCTGCTCGTGTCTTGATATCCTTTCGGAATCTTGAAGTCTCTTGACAGAACCCGCTATCTCCTTCCTTTTCTTCGCCGAGGTGGAGAAACGGTGTGACAAAAGGTCCCAGTGGATGCTCAGCCACTGGAACTTTTGAGATGGAGAAAGTCGAGACTTTTTCTGTTGATCTTGAGCCTAGGTACTCTAGGAACTGGATCACTTGACTGGAAGCTTGCAAGCATTCTGTCTCGGATGCTGCCCACACCAACCAGTCGTCCAGGTAGGCTACTACCTGAATTCCCTTTAGGCGAAATTGTTTGAGAGCTACGCTCGCAGTCTTCGTAAAAATCCTTGGGGCTATGTTTAGCCCGAATGGCATGGCTCCGAAGGCGTATAGTCTTCGTTGTAGCCTGAACTCTAGGTAGGGGGAGAGTCGATGGCTAATTGGAATGTGCCAGTAGGCATCTGACAAGTCTATAGAGACGGAATATGCCCTCCTGGGCAGTAAGGTCCTTATGTGTTGCAGTGTTAGCATTTTGTATTTGCAATTCACTATGAACTTGTTAAGTGGCGACAAGTCCAGAATGACTCTGAGCTTTTCCGAGTCTTTCTTGGGAACACAAAACAGCCTCCCTTAGAAATTGATGGGCTTCACCCTTTTTCTCCAACAGTTCTTGAACGTACTCCTCCATAACGGGGGTGGAGTGTTGGAAAAACCCGAAGGCACGGGGGTGGAGTGCTGTACCAGCTCCCGCCCAGTCCATTCTTGAGTAGGCTGTGGGCCCAGGGATCGAAGGTCCACCGATCCCGAAATTTCAGAAGTCTCCCTCCTACCGGTATCACCTCGCTTGGACTGCAGTCCTGAGGTCTTGCCTTCCTGACCATGACCACCCCTGAATCCCCTTCCCCTTGAGGGGCGTCTAGACGAGCCTCTGGCTGCTCCTCTAGGCTGTGCTCGAAAGGAAGTAGACTGCCCTTCGAACGCTGAGGTGAATGCCGTGGACTGTGTCGACACGGCCTGGGGTACCCACTGAAAGGTGGTCGGGGTTTGTGCCACGATCTGGGGCACTGGGGGCAATGGCAATTGTAGTTGCTGTTGCTGTCTAAGAGGCTTGGCTGGCCGAGACGGTAGCCTAGTCCTCATAGTCTTCTTCTTTGGTTGAGAACCCTCATCCGGGGAAGACTTTCTTTTGATAGCCAGGCCCCACCTCTGGAGAAGGTTTCTATTCTCCAAGGCGGCTTTATCAACAGCTTCTTTGACCAAGTCGGTAGGGAAAAAGGTCTTTTCCCCAAATGTTGGAGGAGATTAGTTTCTTTAGCTCGTGCCTCACCGTAGCCGAGGTAAACACGAACTCCCTACAAGCTCTCCTTGCCTTGACGAAGCCATAAAGGTCCTTCGTCACTGTGGCCAGATGAGGCTTGGCCACTACCATGAACATTTCATGGACCTTGGGGTCACTTGCCATCGTCTCGAGAGTAGTCTGAAGAGACATTGAGGCAGTCAGTCTTTCTTTTGTATCGAACTCACTTCGCAAAAGAAAGTCAGACAGCTTAGGGGGGGTCCTTGCCGAACTGACGTCCGGCAATATCAGCCTCCAACTTTCCCACTGAGAACGTAAGATGGACGTTCTTCCAGTCTTTGTGGTCCATAGGCAGGGCCAGCGACAAGGGTTTACACTCCTCTAGGGAGGGGCAAGACTTGCCGGCCTCGATTGCTTTTAGTACAGCCAGAAACCTTTTCTGTAAAAAGGGGAAGGCTCTAGTAGGCGAGGACACAAAGGAAGGGAGCTTCCTATTCAATGCAGCTACCTTTGAGTTAGAGAAGCCCCTCTCTTTCATCGAGGATGAAAGTAGAGCTTGAGCCTTAGCATGGTCCATCACTATGACCTCCTTCGGCTCTGTCTCCTCCTTTGAAGCTGGTTCCTTCCTCAGCCGGACATAACAGTCCGGATATGATGCCTTGCTGGGCCAGAATTCCACCCTCCAGGGGAACTGAGCCCAGCTTATCCGAGATGACGATCTTTCCAGTTGTCATCGGCATGTGCTCAGCATACCTCCATGGGTTAGCATCTGAGCACAAGGGAAGGTCTTTCACATTGAGCTTTTTCTGGGGCCCATGTGATTCTGCAAGGCACTGCATTCGCAGTTCCATTGCAGCCGCCTTCCTCTGATTTTCCTTCTGCATTTGTTGGATCATTCCAACAATAGAAGAGAGGGCCTGTCCCAGTTTTCCTGAGGCTAAACTAACTAGTTTAGCTTTTCGATCTCGTGAGATTAAAGCTCTGTTGATGGACCTTGATGCTTATGGAGGTGTAGACCCAAATGGTATTTTTCCTTTGTTTTTTATAAAGACAGCAGATTTCTTAGCTCCAAAGTTATCTGTTATTTTGCGCAAGTTAGCAAGAAGAGGAGCTTTTAGCACTAGTTGGAGAATTGGTAATGTTACTCCTCTATGTAAATGTGTTTGTGGTAGCTCAAGTCCCACTGATTACCGCCCAATTTCCATAACTCCCATATTATCTAAAGTTTTTGAACGTCTTCTGGCAAAACGTCTTAATAGGTTTGCTGAAGGTAATCATCTACTCCCTAGTTTGCAATTTGGTTTTCGTAAAGGCCTTGGAGCATGTGATGCCCTTCTTACAATCTCCAATGCTGTACAGAAATCCCTTGATTGTGGTCGGGAAGTTCGTATGATTGGCCTTGATTTTAGTGCTGCCTTTGACCGTGTTAATCATGAGGCCCTTGTTTTCAAGCTGAAACAGTTGGGAGTGGGTGGGTCGTTTCTTAGCATTATTATTGATTTTTTAAGTAATAGATCTCAAAGAGTTGTTGTTGATGGGCACCATAGTGATTATAGGAATGTGATATCTGGTGTTCCACAGGGTAGTGTTCTTGGCCCATTACTTTTCATACTATATACACATGACATGTGGTTTGGCCTAGAAAACAAGCTTGTTGCATATGCAGATGATGCTACTCTCTTTGCATCAATTCCATCCCCTGAATGTAGATCTAGGGTTGGTGAATCCCTTAATAGAGATTTAGCTAGAATTAGTGCATGGTGCAAATTATGGGGTATGAAGTTGAATCCTAACAAAACTCAAAGTATGATTGTAAGTAGGTCAAGGACGGTGGTTCCTCAACATCCGGATCTCAGTATTGATAATGTTTCTTTAAATATGTATGACTCTTTCAAAATTTTAGGTGTGATTCTCGACAGTAAATTTACTTTTGAGAAACATATAAGGTCTGTGTCTTCTTCAATTTCACAAAAAAATAGGCTTATTGAGAAAGTCTTTCAAGATTTTCGGTGATCAATCTATTCTGAAGAAGTGTTTTAATTCTTTCATTCTACCTTGTTTTGAGTATTGTTCTCCTGTCTGGTCTTCAGCTGCTGATTCTCATCTTAATTTGTTGGACAGAAACTTACGGTCTATTAAATTTCTTATTCCTGATCTAGATATTAATCTCTGGCACTGTCGTTCAATTAGTTCATTATGTATGTTGCATAAGATTTTTCACAACTCTGACCATCCTTTACATTCAGATCTCCCGGGACAATTCTATCCTGTTCGTAATACTAGGCAGGCAGTTAATTCTAATAGCCAGGCCTTCTCCATCACGAGGCTCAATACTACGCAGTACTCTAGAAGTTTTATTCCAGCTGTGACCAAGTTGTGGAATGATCTTCCTAATCGGGTGGTTGAATCAGTAGAACTTCAAAAGTTCAAAGTTGGAGCAAATGCTTTTTTGTTGACCAGGCGGACATGAGTCTTTTTATAGTTTATTTATGACATATTTGTTTTTGATGTTGTTGATAGTTTATTATGACATGTCTGTTTTGACGTTGTTTCTTATTTTAGAATGATTTATTGTTAATGTGTTCTCTTCATTTATTTATTTCCTTATTTCCTTTCCTCACTGAGCTATTTTTCCCTGTTGGAGCCCCTGGATCTGAACTTAGGGGATCTCCTCTTGAGGCTGGGGAATCACTGCATCAGCTGATGCCTTAGGGAAAGGATACGCCCTCATCTTCTCACTTGGAAGATAAGGGCCAGAAGTGTTCTTTTGGAAGCCCCTTACCCAGGTACGAAGCTTCTTCCTAGCTATTTAATTGTCTCATTAATCAGGTTAGTGCACACAGTACATACCTGAGGGTCCCAATACCGGAGATCATCCTTGGAGACAGCGTATGCTGCGTGTCTCCTAAAAAACTCATGTCTGCAGAGGTTCTTGCTGCTGACATTGCAGAAAGCACTTCCCCACTTCGGAGTGTCCTTCTGTAAAGAGAAGAAATTTCCATGAGTATCAAGTGAACTATGTATCACTGGATATGCTTAGTATAGCATAACAATTCAGAAAGGAAAGACACACACTTGTGTTTCCCTCACAACCCATTGTTGCCGCCTTCCAGATAATAAAATCAAAAATGGTTTATCTCTTCTAGAGTAACCAATGCAAGGTTTCCAGAGGAAACAGGTGGAGCTCACACCTAAGCAATGATTTTAAAATCTTGGATAATAGACAGGGAAGAACTCAGCTTCCTATCTGAGGGCAACAGCAAAGGGGTGTGCAAGAAAACACAATAGTGTTAGAAGATACAGTGCTGTACCAAAACCCTTACTATAGTTTTCTTCTTACTGTATATGCTATACAGAAGAATACTAGTACATTATAGGGGGATGTGTGCCGGCCTGCCTTTGCCGGCCGGCACACACCACAACTAGCTTTAAAGTATACTACTTAACAGCTGTAGGGCGGCATCACTCTGGTTCAAATGCCTGTGCCGGTCGGCAGCAACTGCCAGCCGGTAACAGCCAGTGTTGGCCGGCAATGGCTGCCGGCCAGCAACTACACAAGGTAGTACCCAGCTGCCGGCCACACTCTTGGTGCCCGGCAGACAAGGGCTGACATAAGCCGGCCGGCAAAGGTACAAGACCGATGCCAGCCGGCAGCAAAAGAACCAGAAGACTACACCTGCCCGGCTGCCGGCCTCATAGGCCGGCAGCCGGGACAAGTACAGCACTTAGAAGAAAAATAGAATGGATGCCGGGATAAGAGTGTACACAACCTCCAAGCCCGGCAACCGAAAGAGTGCATATAAGGAAGGGGAGAAACTAATTCAGGCTTCCTTGACCAATGCCGTCCGGCTCTGCCGGCAGGCATGGATGAGAGACCAAGAGAGGTCCGGGCAGCACTCGAAAACATAAGATCCTTGCCGGCCAGCAGCTCTGCCGGCCGGCAAGGGGCTGAGTCAATTCCACATCCAAACCTATACTAGGTCCAGAAGTAGAACGACGTACAGTACAGTAAGACCCCTGCCGGCCAGCTCTGCCGGCCGGCAAGGTACAGTACAGTAATGGCTAGGCCATTACGGAGATAGAGGGGGAAGGGACAAGAGGGTCCTGCCAACCTTGCTTTAGTGACAGATCACCCGCAGCCAAGAAACTTATCTTAGCCTAAGGGAGATCTAAGGGGAAAGGCCAGCAATACTTGCCAGCTTCCAGAGCACCAAAGCAAAGAAGGCGTTGCTACTCCCAAGGGAAGAACTTATCCTCTCCCGAGAACAGCAACAGGACTAGTCTGGTAGATCACAAAAGAAGGAATCATAACTACAGAAACCTTCGGTAGTGACCTAAGGGAGCTAAACTCCCTTTGTATGTGTTAGGTCAGCGAGGGGGACTCTGCCCCAAGCCAGACAACACAGACTCAGACTAAAAACTCTGTTGTTCTGTCCCTCTTGAACCATAACTACAGGAACAGGAAGGTACAGTAACACCCTAGTATAGTTTTATCGAAAATAAATTTGGAAAAAACCACTTAGGGATAAGCCCAAGGCTTAAACAGAGGGAAAGGGATTGCATACCTTCTCCGAAGAAAAGAAAGCAACCGGGGAGTATGATAAAGTATACTAAGGCTCCATAAGCAATTAGCCTAGGCACCAAGAGAATCGATTACCTAATTCACCGAAACTCACACGTATACAATCTTGGAAATATTCCACACAGTCTAAAATGTATAAAATATAGCCTAAAGCTTCAATAAAATTTTAATTACACTCGGAAAAACCAAAATCATGCATGAAGTACTAGGACCAAACGACTAGGCTACATGGCCTAGCGTAGGCCAGAATGGCGAATACTTCGCCAAATAATACTAAGCACGAAAGGAAATCCTATGTAAAGCTAAATAGCTAAAATTTATTAAAGCAAAACAACCAGGAATGTCGCTCTGACTAACTAATTTATACCTAGCGAGCGACAGTGTCCAGGACACCTCTGGTAGGCTACGGCTCTTGTATCAAAGATTAATCCTATTAATCACTCAAAATTTTACCAAGAGCCTACATTTATACATAACAGACACTATACTCAACTTATCAGAGGCCAACGAAGACGGAGAAGCCATGAAAAGCCGAATAAATCCAAGATTTGCGAGAAAAACAGGAAAAAACACCGAGTTGTTAAGCTACGCAAAAAGGAATACAGATGGCGCCCGGATTGGCGCCAGGCACGCATACGAATCGGGGGATAGGGAAGCCTTGGGAGCGGCTCCCCTTTTTCTTTCCCGAATTCGTATCTCGTCAATCACCTCCTACGAGACGAAATCTCTGTCCAGGATGTAGATTGCCATGTGACGTGTCTAGAATACGTCCTCTGATATGTCGCGATATCCCTTTCACGAGGGATACTCGCTCCAGGAGTTAGAATTCTGGTACCTTAAGGTAAATTCTCTGGGAATATCGCCGTAGTTGTAATATACCCTAGGAAGCTACCCTATAGGAACTTCCATCAGGACGACATGGCTTGAGCCCAAAAATATGTATATATATACACATGTATATATATATATATATATATATATATATATATATATATATATATATATCACATATGGTTATACATAAATTACATCCATGTATAAATTGTACCATACGATGAAAAAACTTCAAGTACTAGCTTCCCCCTCGCAAGTGTGTTTCCCACATGTACTCGTGGCCTTACATAAGGAAACATGCATTGGGAGTACAGATGCGAATGAAAATACAATAGGAGCACACACACGTAGCATCGTATGGTGCACTACTCGAGCGATTACGGTCGGACAACCGTGGTGCCTGTGCCACACGTTTTTGTGCAGTGCCAGATGTAATGGGCTCTTATGGGAGTGTGCGTGACTCCCAGACGTTGCTATGAATGGGGTATTCGTCTGTTGGGTGAAATAATAGTCGGGGAAATGCAGTTAGGTATTGTTTGGTTGTTTGTAATGATACTCTGTTGCTTGTTGTTAACGAGATCTCGTTTTGAATTCGATTATCGATATCGGCAACGCTTATAGATTCAAGAAAGATTGATAGGAATGGCTTTGGTGTATTCATTGAGAACTTTAAAGGCAAAAAAAAAAAAAAAAATGATCGTTCTTAACGTTGAATTTTTTGGACACGAAAGGTGATTCAGGTGTTCTTTGAAGAGGCGTGTGGGAGAAGTACGTCTCTAAATTTCATTATTTAATTCGGCAATTTGCATTTCTTCTTTGTGTAATTCAAATTGGCATTTCTGCGACTATTGTTTCTGAAGAAAGTGGAATTATATATTAGAAGGGAATTTTCTCCATTTAAATGTGTCATGTTTTTATTTTTTTTTATTTCATCATTAATTCTCTTTATCTGATTTATTAATGTTGTACAAGTCGCAACAAAAATATAGCGGCCTAATGAACATATTGTGTGATTTGAGATTGTATATATGGGCAAAGTTTTTCTATTCATATGTGATGGTAATTTAGCTAATTAAAACAATTTTCATACCATGATTCTTTTTGCGCAATTATTAATGACGAATAATCTTAGATATATCCTGATAGGTAGAAAACTAACGTATAATCAAAATTTGATGTGTGTGTATATTCGTATACTGTGTATACTGTGTATACTTATCAGTCTATTGTTAAAATGGAAGGTAGGTTGATTTCAGCGTTAGAGTTGTGGTAGCTTATTGGAAACGACCCTGCGGGCGACCTGCTGCTCAAGGTCGAATGTTTTTTGTAGTGTCTGTAACCTCACCATCCTTTTTGCTAAGGATGTGGGTTTTGGGAGTGCCTATAAATCTACCTACTGAATCATCAGTAGACATTGCATGGCCCTCCCTGGTCCTATCTTGGGTGTAGAATTGCTTGGGCACTGATCATATGAATCTATGGTCTGACTTTAGGACGTTGTCCTGCTAAGAGATTGTCACTGTCCATTGCCTCTGCCATTAAGGACTAACCTTTAAGGAATCTCGCCTTGGTGGCTAGACGTTGAGGGTTAAAATGAACTGTAGGATCAAGTCCATGGATGTGAAAAGAGAACTGCCCAATTTTATTATACTTTTTTTGTAGTTACTCATAAGGAAAACAAGAGGTTAACAAGTCAATGTTTTATGAATATTAGTGGTTGATATTGCTTTACTGGTACTAAAACTGATCTATTTTCTGCTCTTTTGCGTAGTTTTAAGGTCTTTTAAATCTATTCTTACTGATATATGTATAGTTGTTTTTTCCCAATTACTAGATGTATTTATATATGACTGTATATATAATTATAAAAGTATATATATATATATATATATATATATATATATATATATATATATATATATATGTATATATATGTATATATGTGTGTGTATATATTTACATATATATGTGTATATATATATATATATATATATATATATATATATATATATATATATATATATATATTATATATGATAATTTTGTGTATACGCACATACATACATATATTATATATGTGTGTGTTTGTGTATGAATAAAGTACCGTATGTATTTTATATTATACGCATGCATACACTAATTGCTACTGAATGCTATTCATGAATAATACTTTCAACGTCACTTCATTTTCCTTCCATTGGTCCTTCTCTTATTAAATCTTTTCTAATCCCTACTCCGTGTCCTTGCATAGTTTGCATAATGGAGGAGCAGTCGAGGAATGTTTAGTTAAGTTGCTTACTTTGGCTCTCGATGCTTCATTACGCAATGCCTTAATGGTTTTCTCGACCTTTAATTCTCGTGTAGAAGAGGCGTTATTGTTAGAATGGGATATATAAGCAGACGATGAAATTTTCAAGTTACTAAGTGTTTACTTGTTTAGGTTTGGTCTATCTAAGGCAACACATGCACGATATATATATATATATATATATATATATATATATATATATATATATATATATATATATATGTATATATATATATATATATATATGTATGTATGTATGTATGTATGTATGTATATATATATATATATATATATATATATATATATATATATATATATATATATATACACGTATATAAAGCTACGGGAGTGTGTCTAAAGTTTCAAGTACTATGGTACCAATTTGATATTCTCGTAACTTTCACCTTAATTTACTATTAAATTTTATAGTTTAAAAGCAGATATTAATAAAGATCTGTTGCATTATTTTAACTTACCATTAAAATTCCTTTTTTTCTCATTATATATAAATAATCCCTTATATTGTGATTTGTAATAAACATTTCATGTTATCACCATGAAATATTAAAATTAGTTTGACTATTCTAGGATAGTTGAAAATTCTCTTAATAAGAAAAACAATAAAATACTACCCCTGTTATATAATATGAAATATTAAAAAAACTCAACGATAAACTACACTGAAACTTTGATAAGATTCTTGTGTGTTACCCGGAGACTTTGTTATAATATTAATGTACGACACGCTCCTACGTCTTACGTCACGCTTAGATCGAGCATGTCTTCTTTTAAGATTACTTTCGGAGACAAATGGATAAAGGGTTAATTTATATTTTATTAGGAAGTTTTATTGTTAAGGTTTTATGTAGAGGCGTACATCTCCTGTGATGTTTTACACTAATGTAAATTGCGTTATATTTATCTGAAAGCTCCATCTTAAATTTTCTTTATCTTACGCGTCTTGTTTTTTAACCAACCTCGTATACTTCACCTAAAGTTATTCATCTTTGTTTTTGTTCTTCAATCCCTCTACATAATCACGCCTTGCATTCCGAATTAAAACAACATGTGTCACAATTACTCAAGGGGGAGGGTTACTATTTTACCGCCCGCTCTCTCTCTCTCTCTCTCTCTCTCTCTCTCTCTCTCTCTCTCTCTCTCTAAATATTCTTGTTCATGATGTACTAACACCTTAAGATATGAGAATAACTGTCTAAGATGAGTTTTCTTTTATTATTTTTATTATAATTTTCTTTTGTTTCTTTTGAATTCATGTTTTAGTAAGCGAGAATAGAGTGAATGATTTGTAATTGTAAATAATTAAAAACCCCTTGAGCTTGTAGTGGCATTTTTTCAGTATACATACATACATACATACATACATACATACATATACTGTATATATATATATATATATATATATATATATATATATATATATATATATATATATATATATAGATAGATAGATAGATAGATAGATAGATAGATAGATATATGTATATATACTTTATATATATGTATGATTATATAAATAAGTCTGTATGTTTGTATATGTTTAGATATATGTACACGCAAAAACATATACATAATGTACATATGAAAACACACCCACACATATATATACAGCTGTGCACATACATGTTTGTGTTTATATGTATATTTACACTCATATGCACACACACCTATATAACTATATAGGTATGTATAAGAGTTGTGCGTTTGTGTTGCATTTTCTTAGGAATAAAGAGAAGAAAAATATTTTCAAAAGTCTTCTCGTTATATATTGAACATTATTGCACCATTCATGCCGTGATTATAAGGTTGGATTTTATCGATATACTATACTCGTCGACTTAGCATTGTTCGTTTTAATTAGATGTTGCTGGCAATATTGCAACTTTGATTAGATTTGACAAGACATTGTCGAGTTTGATTTTATTTTTATTTCCTGTAAATATGTTTCATTTTGAAAAAAAATTTCCAGGAAAGATTAATTTCATATTAATGAGCCACTGTTGAATTTTCCCTTTATAAGGTCATTCTTATTTGTGTTCAGCGTCATTGAGATCGGTTACCGCTGGAAATAGACCGTTGAAGACTGTTGCGAGTTCCGTTACCGCTGAAAACAGACCTTTGAGGACTTTTGCGAGTTACATTTGCAATTCTTAGTGTTATTAACCACCATGTTAAACCTGGTATTTTAACGTGGGTTGGGCTCTTTCCTTAATGCTTAGTTTAACGCTAATATAAGAAAATATGATTCTGAAAACTAATTTTGATATGATTTTCATGAAGTATGGCTGCCTTGTTCAATCTGCTATTTTAAAGTAGGTTAGGCCCTTTCCGTTTGCCTTGTTCAATCTGCTATTTTAAAGTGGGTTAGGCCCTTTCCTTCTTAAAAACACAAACTTACATCGCTTATACGATTTTTAGATAATTTTCCGCCTTTATAGAGTCTGACAAGCTTCTTAGATGTCTAAAAGGGCATAGGTTTTCCATATTTTTAAATCCAAAGTTATGCATAATATCAATTCTGAAAGTTTAATTCGAGATTGTACAAGATAATATCTCTGGGGTATAAAGCAGAGATTGCTTTATACCACCATATATTTACTTGAGTAAATTTTCTTTCAAGTTGAGTCGCAAATAGCACAAAAGACTTTTTCTTGAAGTGCAATCTGAGGTTGGTCAATGAGACCTATCCAGCTGCTGTATCTGAGATTACACAAAATAATATTTTTCTAGGTTAAATCCGATCAAGAAATAGCACAACGAAACTTCTTTAGAAGAAGAATAACATATTGTGTGGTATGACTTCACAAAAGGTTATGTAATAGATTCCTCAAGTAATTTTGTGGAAGTTAGATCAGAAATAGCATGAAAGAACTTCCTTAAAAGTGAAATCGAAGAGGCTCAAAGGAATTTTTCGTGAAGTTGTATCCTAGAGTGCACAAAAGAACTTTTCTGAGGGTTAAATCAGAGATTGCTCAAGTAACTTCTCTGGAAGTTAAGTCAGTAATAATAAAAAAGGACTCCCATTTAAGTAAATTCAGAGATTGCCAAAACAACTTCTCCGGAGGTAAAGTCAGAAGTATCACAAGAGAACTCTGAAAGTTGAATCATAGGTTACTCAGAGGAACTTGGTAGGAAATTAAATTGGATATTGTTCAAAATAACGTTTCTGGAAGTTTAATCATAGATTGCTTTGTTTGAATTTTCTGGATAGTAAGTCAGAAATAACACAAAAGAACTTATCTTGAAGTGGAATCAAGTGTCTCTTTTTCAAAAGTACTTACCCGTATGTAGGATCCGTAATTGTGCAAAGTAACTTTCTGAATGTTAAATCAGATTTTTGTTGAAATAAATTCTGGAAGTTACGCCAGAAATAACACAACAGAACTTCTCAGGAAATGGGATCAGAGATGGGTCGAATGGATTTTCTGGAGGATAAATCCGAAATTGGGAAGCAAAATATTCCTGGAAGTAAAATCGGAGATTGTTCGAAGCAGCATTATAAGATTTTCATAGCAATCGGTCGTCTTTCCCCTTCCATAATAAATTGGGTATAATGCGTCTCTTCAAACATCAGGATTTTTTCTTTTTTATTGCCATCAATGATTTTGACAACTAGATCAACAATTTTGCCTTTAAATTGTGTGAACGAATAGGCAGACATTATGATTGACTTGCACAAGTATAATGCACAGTCTATACATGATATCTGTATCTTCATTATCACTAATGCCATTACACTTTGTTACAGAAATTTAAGCCTCTGTACCGTCACAAATTTTTAGGCATAGAAGAAAGTTTAGCTGTGGCAAGCGGCTCTTTTAGGAGAGGGACACTCCAGAATCAAACCATTGTTCTTTAGTTTTGGGTAGTGCCATGGTCTTCCACTGTCTTGGGGTAGAGTTCTCTTGCTTGAGGGTACAGTCAAGCATACTATTCTATCTTATTTCTCTTCCTCTTGTTATTTTGAAGTTTTCATAGTTTAAATATAATAGATTTATTTGGATATTGTCATTATTCTTAAACTTCTCGTAGTACATTTCTTTATTTCCTTTCCTCACAGAGCTATTTTCCCTGTTGGAGCCCTTGGGCTTATAGCATTCGGCTTTTCCAACTAGGGTTGTTGCTTGGCAAGTAATAGTATCTTTGCTGTTGCAGGCTTGATACATATCTTTGCCGCTATTTTGCCCAGCCTCAGTTGCAAGTGAACTTGGTTGGAGTATCATACATGCTCATTGTTTCGTAAATTTTTCTGGGGTAATTTAAAGCTTCGTTAACGTATAAAATATATCTGACAAAAACTATACAACTTCATTTCTTATGATTAAAAGAAAAGATAAATGGCAGCACTTTCCACATCTGCACCCGATCACATAATGCGTGTAAATTTACACAATATACT
>NC_090727.1:169631564-169641388 GCF_036898095.1 Palaemon carinicauda | reverse complement strand
ATGGTTGATATTTCTGTGCCCATTTATTTTATTTTGGAGTATATGATTCACCTGAGTTGCAAAAATTTGCCCAATTCAATCGTCAAAGTTTTGTTTTTCAAGTATAAACATTACAGTTCTATTTTCATTGCTAAAGGTTAAATCCAATTATTTGGCACTGACTTGAAGGGAAAGAAGTACAGTATTTTGAGAAATGAAGCATCAGGAACACAACAATGAAGGAGTTCATAAACCGACGTTTCAAAAATGGAAGACTGTAGGAATCAAATGCAATAAAAAGAAGGGTGGGGGGGGGGGGGAAATTATCAATGCTGGACATACTGTAAAGGCATAAATATGGAAATAAGTTTTATGAGCCCTTCTACGAGAAATATGGACTCTCCCTGCATTTCAGTGGAACACCATCTGAAATAATAATTGTTGTAAGACGTCATGACGGACATAATGTTCAGAGAATGAATTCTGAGTTGAGCGGTTTTATTCTCAGTTGAGGAATTTCCTGTTCTCCAGTCTCATGTAGAAGGAAAAGAAAAGAAAGAAGAAGAAACCCACCCGCATAATAGAGTAATAATATTATTTTAAGCATAGACGTTTAAACCAAATAAAGGGGTGGGAGAGAGAAAAAATAATCAATGTACCAAACCAAATGAACACATTGTTCAATGATCAGATTTGGTAATTTGAGTTCGGAAATATCGAAAAGAGAATTTTGAAATAATATTCAGAACTTTTATTTTTATATATACATAAAGAGATGTATTTTACATTGTTGACTTCATGATATCGCAAACTCTGTCCCTCGTTTTTTGACATCGTTGTGCTAATATTTACTCGAATTGATAACAAGTAACCCTTTTTCAAGTTCAATGTTGAATTAACTAATTTTATTTCTCTTGGTTTTCCCCATCAGAATATGCTCTTAGACACAAACGAATCATATTGGAAAGCTCAAGGTGATATTTTCTTTGCGTAATGTGTAAAACTACAAGGTATAGGCTTACTATAGAATACCTGCTAGTCTAAGATTCGTAAATTAGGCCTTTCCAAATTGTATTTAGAATTAGCCTAATTCTAAGATACCGCCCATATTCTCTAGTCAAGTCTGTCTTGTCTCTGTATGTCTAGATCAGCTGGGTACCACACCAAAGACCTTGCATACCAGGACCTGCTTCCTGCTTACCCTGTGGCGTCTAAATTTTAATCTCATCGATTTATTCAGTTGCTCTCATATCAGGAATTTTATCCTCCCATCGCCGATAATACTTGCAGACCCTTTCCTCACCCTCGAGTGAATAAAAGAAACTTGATGAATGTATTATTAATAATACGGATATTATATAAATCGCCTTTAGAGGAATTGTCATTAGGAGGGTTGGGAAGTTTTAGATAATTTACTAGTTTTATTTGTATATATATATATATATATATATATTTTTGTGGGGGGGGGGAGCTTACTAGACTCCTTTCGTTAAATTATCCACCGATTAAAGAGCTGTTGAAAGTGGTGCTTTCAAGAAGGGCGTTGGAAGAACAAGAAAAATATTGAAGAAGTTATATATATTTTTCTAACCGTAGCTTTCCAGTAAACACGAAATTAACCCTTGATGATGATAATGTTAGGTGGACGGGCTTAGAAAAGCTGAAAAAATATCTGATAATCCATTATATTCCATTTGTGGTACATTTATTTTGTTATGATACAGTAGATTCGATACTTGGAATGGGCCGTTGAACCAGTTAGGCGGTTGGAGGAAATATTTATTCATTGTCTACTGTCTATATTTGAATTCTTTAATTTCTTTTGAAAACGTACAAAATTTTTTACTTAGGTGACACTTGCATTTATACTGCCAGTTTTTACCAAGTATCTGCGGGGTGAGATTGCTTGCCTCACCTACTGTTCCATGGATTTTAATACATTTAGTCTTTAGAATGTATAGCATAAGAGTTGAAGAGAGGGACGAAAATGGTCTACAATGGAGGTGAAGCCTGTTGAAATATGTAGATAACAGGATGACAATTTTGCTTTAAAAATTGGTCTGTGACGACTGTGTCATATCTACATTTCAACATCTTAGTGTGGATGGAGCAGTGCGAGAAGTCAGAGTAAGAACTGATGTAGTTGTAAAAATATAGAATATGTAAAGTGAATCGTGAATGACGTGTGGCGTAGTAAATGTTTTCAAATGATATAGTTCTTATTAGGATTAGTTAAGGAGCGTGTTAGTGAAGAGAAACTGTAAAGAGTAGTAAAATAGTTTTAAAAGTATTTCCAGAGGAGAAAGTTGAGGGTAATTTAGGAGGAGTAAGGCTGTGTGGGTAATTGAAAATCAGGAAGATGGAGTAATAAATATAAGTATGGATTGTGAAAGAATGAAAAATCGGGAAGATGGTCATATGAATATTAACATGTATTGTGAAAGAATGAAAAATCGGTGAGGTGGACTAATGAATATTAATATGGATTGTGAAAGAATGAAAAATCAGGAAGATGGACTAATGAATATTAATATGTATTGTGAAAGAATGAAAAATCGGTGAGGTGGACTAATGAATATTGATATGGATAGTGAAAAAAGGAAAAATCAGGTAGATGGACTAATGAATATTAATAAGGATGGTGAAAGAATAAAAAATCAAGAAGATGGACTAATGAATATTGATATGGATGGTGAAAGAATGGAGGAGATAGCGTTTTTAAAAGTATTTGGTAGTATATTTAAAATGTTATAGAAAGGATGAATCTTAGTATAAGGGACTCAATAGAGGTACCAGATTGTATGATGAAAATAAGGAAGAGACTGGAAAGGTGTATGGTGCCAAGGCTGGAACGAATTTAATGGCTGTCAACTCTATTTTAAATTAACGTATGGATGTTGAATGTGGATAGAGGGTGTGAAAAAAGTACTAGAAATGTAGGAAACACGAGATTTTGTACAGTAGTAAGAAGAAAGAGCTTTCTTTGTTAGCATATAAAGGCGTGTGTGTTGAGGAAGATTTTATGCAAAGGAGTTCATCCATGATTAAGTGGTTAAAGTTTGAATGTGACAGTGACCATTTTGCCGTTTTCTCTCAAGAGACAACAAACATACAAAGATGACGATTCTGACAGTATTCAGTAAAATGCTTATAAGAAATGCAGTCTCATAAATCGTTTACATATCCATTATTCTGACATTTTCTGTGCGCAATCCAAAAATAATAAAGTTATACTGAGGTATATCACACGTCATTATGATAATAATTCTTGGAGAATATCCCCAAGACAGCACTCATTAGCAAATGAGAAATCTTGTCTCACTTGTAAAGAAATAGTTTTGACTCGTGAATTTTTTTACCACTCTTCCTGAGTTGAATGTCCTAGTTTAGAGCACTCTAAGAGAGATTAGTATATTGATGACAGGAGAGAGAGAGAGAGAGAGAGAGAGAGAGAGAGAGAGAGAGAGAGAGAGAGAGAGAGAGAGAGAGAGAGATAGCTTATTATAGTAGAGGGATTGAGAGAGAAAGAGTGAGAGACATTATAGCAGAGCTTATGAGTTCAAGGATTGAATACTTTATCCAAGATACGTATACTTATCATCTCTCTCTCTCTCTCTCTCTCTCTCTCTCTCTCTCTCTCTCTCTCTCTCTCTCTCTCTCTCTCTCTCTCTGTAATACCAGACACATTCAGTGCACAAAGACTTCACAGTCATCCTTCTTAGTATGGTGATGTCTTCCGACCTCCTCCATGAGAAGTCCTTGCGCAGAAATTTTAGAGTACCCCCTGGTTGTAACCGACAATGATGAAGAGGGTATTATTATTATTATTATTATTATTATTATTATTATTATTATTATTATTATTATTAAGTTACAACCCTAGTTGGAAAAGCAGAATGCTCTAAGCCCAGGGGCCCCAACAGGGAAAATAGCCCAGTGAGGAAAGGAAACAAGGAAAAATAGAATATTTTAAGACCAGGAACAACATTAAAATAAATAATCCCTATATAAACTATAAATACTTTAAAAAAAACAAGAGGAAGAGAAATTAAATAGAATAGTGTGCCCGAGTGGTACCCTCAAGCAAGAGAACTCTAATCCAAGAGAGTGGAAGACCATGGTACAGAGGCTATGGCACTACCCAAGACCTTAGAACAATGGTTTAATTTTGGAGTGTCCTTCTCTTACCATAGCTAAAGAGTCTCTTCTACCCTAACCAAGAGGAAAGTAGCTACTGAACAATCACAGTGCAGTAGTTAACCCCTTGGGTGAATAAGAATTGTTTGGTAATCTTAATGTTGTCAGCTGTATGAGGACAAAGGAGAATCTGTAAAGAATAGGCCAGACTATTCGGTTTATGTTTAGGCAAAGGGAAAGAACCGTAACCAGAGGGAATGATCCAATGAAGTACTGTCTGGCCAGTCAGAGGAACCCATAACACTCTAGCGGTAGCATATATACAGCAGGGCATTTTATAGCATAAGGCCAGATAGGGTACCTAGCCCCCTTTAAATTTTGGCAAAATATAGAAACAAAAAAAATATAAAAGAATATGTCACAATTATTATCGGGTTACTACAAACTAATAGCAAAATTAATTTTAGTCAATAACTACAAGGTACTAATATACATGATTTTATTATAAGGAAGTGCTCAACCTGGAGAAGCATAATTAAATAACGGAGTAATCCATAAATCAAGTAAAATTTCTTGTAATATTTCATTTACTTCTTTAGCAATGTAAGGGATGCAAACTGCTAATTATTATCGTAAAATAGGTCTGAAATTGCTTTCAGGGGATAAGATATCGTTGGACCCCTCTTTGCCTGCTTATTCAAAACAGTTTTTATTTTCCTTTCTTCGTGAATAAATTCATGTTTCATAGTCTATTTGTTAGATGTTCTGTATTGTAGTTTTTTAGAATATATTCATTGACGTTATTGTTTTTTATTTATTCTTTACCTCTTTCCTTTTCTGAACTTGGTGTGAAGACTATTGGGCTATTCCAACTACGGTCGGAGCTTGCTGTGCAATAATAACGATAATAATAATGATAATTCCCCCATGAAAAACTGTCATCATTGCATTTTAGCAACATTGTGCACATTGCATCTGCTTTATATGTATTTGAAGGTTTAATATGTGAGCAAGTAAACCCATGCAGCATATTGTCTTTGTATTAGAAATTTAACGTAATTTATTTATAAAGATCTTCTTATCTGCATATTTTCTTCTTTGTTTGATACCCACTTATTTGTCCCGCATCAGTCCAGTTATCTGTTTAACTTCTTGAACCAAAATCATTGAATATATGACGATGCTCTTGCAGTACACCAAGTAATGCTATTTCATTATGTTTATTTTAGTTACTGTTATTCTTTTTCCCATACGCACAAAGGACACATAGTAATTTTGCCTAATCTATTGGAATCTTTTCTTACTCGGACAAACCTTACACATCCTGGTCAGAAACTCAATTGCACTGTCATCATTGTACAGTTAAATCTCAGTTGTAATCTCACCAAATCTTGGGGCCTTTCTAATTATCCAATATATGTTAACTCCTTTATATTCTCATATTATTCATGTTATTTTCATTCGTTTCTCAATTTTTAAGGTATTTTATATTATAGAAATTTGAAATTTGAAAAAAGAAATTTACTTCAAATAAAATAAGACTTGCGTCAGCCTGCTCAACCAAAAAAAAAAAAAAAAGAACTAGAAGCAAGAGTATGTGAAAATTATAACGTAGAAGCGACGTACTAAAGAAAAAAAATGGAGGAGGAGAACATTGTAAAAAAATAGTGTAGAAAGAGGTTTGAGTGATTGTATCCCTTAAAGAGATTAATGATTAACGTTGTGTGATCACTGTGTAGCCACACACATACACTCACACACACATACACCAAGCTGTCGCCACGGAGAAAGGAGACAATGGGAAGGATGAGGGACTAATGGGAGGTAGAGGGAATTAGAGTAGGAAGAGAAAAGATGAAATGGAAGGAAGAGGCGGAAAAAAAAATAAGGAAGGGATTGGATGAAAGGTACGTAGAAGTGGAATAAGGGTAAAACGAAGATTTGATATAGAAACGAATGGTGATAAAGGAAGAAGGAATTGCATGAAGGAAATGACGCAATGGAATTAAAGGAAAAGAGGTAGAATGAAGGATTAATATTAATTCGCTGATTATCTCATTTTCTTCTCATGACTAATAAACCTCCCTCCCATTTTTACTTAACATCGTCTTCTCCCTCTGCTTTCCAATTGATTTTCCATAATATTTCGAAATTTCCTCACTTCATTGCCCATGATCTTATTCCAGTCCTCCCTTCGCTAGCCCCTCGTCATTCTTTATCCCTTCTTCTTCCTGAGCAAGATTCTTCCATTTATCCTTTCCCTTCCTTTTCGCTTCCCCTCTTCATTCGTTACTGATTTTTGCTCTACGCCAGCCTGCCTCCTCATGATCTATTATCACTGCATATGTCATCACACTTATTCCCATTTTTATCTCTTATTATATATTCTTGTTTCGTCTTTTCGTCCCAAGCATCGCCTGCCTCCTCTTATTCTAATTTATTATCAATGTATATGTAATCACACATGTTTCTATTTTTATCTCTTATATATTCTAGTTTAGTGTGATTGTCCCAAGCATCGTCATTATAATGATTTGAATTTAATCTGCTTACTGTTTTATTTTCTGTTCCCTCATTCCTTCCTCAAGCAAATTGTACTTCCCTTGCTTTTTAAAACATTCAATTATTCCAGTCCTTCTTTTGGAATGCTTGTTGATATCATAATTATCATTTACTCCGTTGATTTTTGAAGTAGAAATAGTAAAAAATAGAGATAAGGGGACATTAGAAGCGGAGAGACATCAGAATGTATCGAGGCTAAAATGCGAGAATTTCCCCCTTTGAAATAAGGAAAAAGTCCAGAAATAATAGGGTGACTTGGCTGCATAGCTAAAAATCTTATTCTTCTTCGTAATGCTTTTATGCAATGTACATTTTCTTTTATCTTTTATTAGAATCACCATAAAACTATGCATGAATACATGGTCGCTTATCAAATTTCGCAGGCATGATGTAATACAGCAGCGTGCATATATATATATATATATATATATATATATATATATATATATATATGTGTGTGTGTGTGTATGTATATATAATATACATACATACATACATACATAAATATACAATAAAGCACTAAGAAGAAGGAAATACTTTGTGAATCCTGACTGAGTTTTTTTTTATATAAGTCTTCATCTAAATGTGTGATACATCGATAGAGATTTTTAAATTTTGTATAATACAACGAGACATGCATACATACATACATACATACATACATACATACATGCATGCATACATACATACATACATACATACATACATACATGCCAGAATTTGTAAAAGAAAAAAAATGAGATAAGCATGTCCAACTGTTTTCGACAACAGGCCTTGGCCAGGTAGGAGGAGATCATATCTCATTAGCAGTAGAAGAGGAAGCCTCTTGAGTGACAAGGCAAATGTCCAGGTATTTCCAGACCTTCAGGCAGTAACCTACAATGTGTGTATGCTAATAATTTATTTTTTAATGAATAATTTTGCCTATCTGTTTATACAAAGCACAAATATATAAGCACGTGTACAACACGCACACATATTTTTGCAGCATATATATATATATATATATATATATATATATATAGATATATATATATATATATATGTGTGTGTGTGTGTATACACACATATATGTATATATTTATATATATATATATATATATATATATATATATATATATATATATATACATATTATATATATACTGTATATGTATACGCACATATATATGTATAGATATAATTATATATATATATATATATATATATATATATATATATGTATACACATATATATATATATATATATTATATATATGTATACACATATATGTGTTTGTATATATATATATATATATATATATATATATATATGTGTGTGTGTGTGTGTGTGTTTATATAAATTATGCATATAAGCTTACGGGCATACATTTTGCATACCAATACCTATACCTAGAAATCCACATATAGATAACACTTAAACATATGCAAACATGCATTTACAGTATGAGGGCACATAAATCTTAAGATAGAAACCAGGTGTCAGTAAGGTCAGGTTTTCTTAAAGAAATTACGATCAGTTTTATATAGGTGGTAAAAGCAGATACCCTCTGCTTAAAAAACAAAGCGTCAATTAATTTATGCATTTCATCAACATAGGATCAGCATCAGCTATGATAGGGTTCTGAAATTGACTAAAAGATTGGGGGAAGCAGTTATAGTAAGGGTTCTGGAGGAAGTAAAACTTTGTCCAATTACACTAAGAAAAGGTCTCTTTATAACTTGTGCTATTGACAGTCTGAACTGTAATCAAGCACCCACAACAGTACAAACGTCCTTCCATGGGGCAGGCATAACTTTGTTACAGTATCTGAGTGCTCATGAGGACACAAACCTGAACTAAATCATTTCTTGCTTCTTTTATCCAGCCCTTTTCAGGTATTCCACTCATCCTACTTCCTAGCGCTTGTGAATCATCAACTTTTTCTCAGCAATATATCGTCCTCGAAATTATCAATATCTTCCAAAATAATGATCTATCCTTTCACTTACTTTCCCCCCAATTCTATTTTATCTTCTCGTTTCTTACCTTTTCATAATTTTCATCTTATTGTACATTTACTAAGTAAAAAGATTCTTCTGAATGGTCTCAGTGTTTGGTCTCTCATTCAAGTACAGCATCCACACTTGACTGTATTTACTTTGAGAGGTACTTTTAAGTCTCCAATTTCTGTAATCACTTAACTGCTGTCTTTGTAACTATCATTTTCTCATTTACATCTGTCAATGGTTTCTGCATTTTCTCATCACTAAAACCAATGATTGGATATATACCTGTATATATATATATATATATATATATATATATATATATATATATATATATATATATATATATATATATATATATATATATATATATATATATATATAATTTGATTGTGTCTCTGTGCCTGTAAACTTGTTAGGGTTATGGTGGCCTATTTGATAGCGGCCCTGACAGGTGTTCGGGTCCTGCTCAAACTCGTTAGTTTCTTTAGTGGCTGCAGCTTCACCATCCTTGTGAGCTAAGGTTTAGGGGGATTGATAAAGCCTATAGGTCTATCTGACTAGTCATGAGCATTCATTGCCTGTCCCTCCCTGGTCGCTGATCATTTGTATATATGGTCAGTCTGTAGGGCATTGTCCTGCTTGCTAGGGCATTGTCACTATCCCTTGTCTCTGCCGTTCATGAGCGGCCCTTAAACCTTTAATGTATGCATTTTTGCAAACTCAAGATTAAGGTTCATTCAGTCCCATATTTTGGTCTTGAAACAAATATCTCGCAGAAAGAACCTTTACGTTTTTTTTTTTCTTAAAGACATCCTCTCACAAGTACACAAAAAAATACATTTCCTCTACACTGAATCGCCTGGAGGAAATGACTCGAAGTGTGAAGGATACAAGAGAGATTTGTCTCGCCATACGAGACGAAAGGAAATGCTATAGGAAGTTACCTACTTTTCCATCCCGTAGTAAATGTTTTTATTTAGTGGAAAGCATTGACTGTTGTTTCACAATGATGCACTATAAAATATTATTTGCAAATAATCAGACTCTCTCTCTCTCTCTCTCTCTCTCTCTCTCTCTCTCTCTCTCTCTCACACGCACACACACACATATATGTGTGTGTGTATTATATATATTGTGTACATGAATATACATAT
>NC_090727.1:169599064-169624064 GCF_036898095.1 Palaemon carinicauda | reverse complement strand
GTTTTTTTTTTTCATCATCATTAATTCTCTATATCTGATTTTATAACGTTTTACAAGTCGCAACAAAAATATAGCTGCCTAATGAACATTTTGTGTGATTTGAGATTGTATATATGGGCAAAGTTTTTCTATTCATATGTGATGGTAATTTAGCTAATTAAAACAATTTTCATTCTATGATTGTTTTTGCGCAATTATTAATGACGAATAGTCTTAGATATACAGTATCTTGATATGTAGAAAGTTGACGCATAATCAAAATTTGGTGTATGTGTATAAATTCGTATAGACAGATCTGACACATAAAAATGGCAGACCACTTTTCAGTCTGTAGCTAAAATGGAAGGTGGGTTGATTTCAGCGATAGGGTTGTGGTAGTTTATGGGAAACGACCCTGCGGGTGATCTGCCGCTCAAGGTCGAATATTTTTTGTAGTGTCTGTAACCTAACCATCCTTTCGGCTAAGGATGTGGGGTTTGGGAGTGCCTATAAATCTACCTGCTGAATCATCAGTAGACATTGCATGGCCCTCCCTGGTCCTATCTTGGATGTAGAATTGCTTGGGCACTGATCATATGAATCTATGGTCTGTCTTTAGGACGTTGTCCTGCTAAGAGATTGTCATTGTCCATTGCCTCTGCCATGAAGGACTGACCTTTAAGGAATCTCGCCTTGGTGGCTAGACGTTGAGGGTTAAAATGAACTGTAGGATCAAGTCCATGGACTTGAAAAGAGAACTGCCCAATTTTATTATACTTTTTTTTTTTTTTTGTAGTTACTCATAAGGAAAACAAGAGGTTCACAAGTCAATGTTTTATGAATATTAGTGGTTGATATTGCTTTACTGGTACTAAAACTGATCTATTTTCTGCTCTTTTGCGTAGTTTTAAGGTCTTTTAAATCTATTCTTACTGATATATGTATAGTTGTTTTTTCCCAATTACTAGATATATTTATATATGACTGTATATATAATTGTAAAAGTATATATATGTATATATACGTATATATATATGTATATATATACATAAATATGTGTGTATATATATTTACATATATATGTGTATATATATACTATATATATACTGTATATATATATATATATATATATATATATATATATATATATATATATATATATATATATTATATATATGATAATTTTGTGTATACGCACATACATACATATATTATATATGTGTGTGTTTGTGTATGAATAAAGTACCGTATGTATTTTATATTATATGCATGCATACACTAATTGCTACTGAATGCTGTTCATGAATAATACTTTCAACGTCACTTCATTTTCCTTCCATTAGTCCTCTTATTAAATCTTTTCTAATCCCTACTCCGTGTCCTTGCATAGTTTGCATAATGGAGGAGCAGTCGAGGAATGTTTAGTTAAGTTGCTTACTTTGGCTCTCGATGCTTCATTACGCAATGCCTTAATGGTTTTCTCGACCTTTAATTCTCGTGTAGAAGAGGCGTTATTGTTAGAATGGGATATATAAGTAGACGATGAAATTTTCAAGTTGCTAAGTGTTTAGTTGATTAGGGTTAGTCTGTCTCAGGCCAACACATGCAAGCATATGTATATATATATATATATATATATATATATATATATATATATATATATATATATATATATATATATACATACATACATACACACACGTATATGAAGATACGGGAGTGTCTTAAGTTTCAAGTACTATGGTACCAATTTGATATTCTCGTGACTTTTACCTTAAGTTACTTCTAAATTTTATTATTTAAAAGGAAATATTAATAAAGATCTGTTGCATTATTTTAACTCGGCATTAAAATTCCTTTTTTTCTCTTTATATATAAATAATCCCTTATATTGTGATTTTCAATAAACATTTCATGTTATCACCATGAAATATTAAAATTAATTTGACTATTCTAGGATAGTTGAAAATTCTCTTGATAAGAAAAACAATAAAATATTACCGCTGTTATATAATATAAAATATTAAAAAAACACTACGATAAACTACACTGAAACTTTGATAAGATTCTTGTGTGTTACCCGGAGACTTTGTTGTAATATTAATGTACGACACGCTCCTACGTCTTACGTCACGGTCAGATCGAGCATGTCTTCTTTTGAGATTACTTTCGGAGACAAATGGATAAAGGGTTAATTTATATTTTATTAGGAAGTTTTATTGTTAAGGTTTTATGTAGAGGCGTACATCTCCTGTGATGTTTTACACTAATGTAAATTGCGTTATATTTATCTGAAAGCTCCATCTTAAATTTTCTTTATCTTACGTTGGTTTTTTAACCAACCTCGTATACTTCACGTAAAGTTATTCATCTTTGTTTTTGTTCTTCCATCCCTCTACATAATCACGCCTTGCATTCCGAATTAAAACAACATGTGTCACAATTACTCAAGGGGGAGGGTTACTATTTTAACGCCCGCCTCGTAGTAGGTACTATCTCTCTCTCTCTCTCTCTCTCTCTCTCTCTCTCTCTCTCTCTCTCTCTCTCTCTCTCTCTCTCTCAGCTTTCTTGTCTATGATGTACTAACACCTTAAGATATGAGAATAAATGTCTAAGCTGACTTTTCTTTTATTATTTTTATTATTGTTATTTTCTTTTGTGTCTGTGGTACTCTGCTTGAACAATTTGAATATTGATATTGTTTTTTATTCATGTTTTAGTAAGCGAGAGTAGAGTGAATGATTTGTAATTGTAAATAATTGAAAACCCATTGAGCTTGGAGTGGCATTTTTTCAGTATGTATGTATATATATATATATATATATATATATGTGTGTGTGTGTGTGTGTGTGTGTATACTTTATATGTATATGTATAATTATATAAATAAATCTGTATGTTTGTATATATATGATTAGATATATGTACACGCAGAAACATATACATAATGTACATATGAACACACACCCACACACATATATATACAGCTGTGCACATACATGTTTCTGTTTATATGTATATTTACAAACATATGCACACACACATCTATATACTGTACGTATATGGGTATGCATAAGAGTTGTGCGTTTGCGTTGCATTTTCTTTAGGTAGAAAGAGAAGAAAATTATTTTCAAAAGTCTTCTCGTTATATATTGAACATTATTGCACTATTCATGTCGTGATTATAAGGTTGGATTTTATCGATATACTATACTCGTCGGCTTGGCGTTGTTCGTTTTAATTAGATGTTGCTGGCGATATTGCAACTTTGATTAGATTTGGCAAGACATTGTCAAGTTTGATTTTATTTTTATTTTCTTTAAATATGTTTCATTTTGAACAAAAATTTCCAGGAAAGATTAATTTCGTATTAATGAGCCACTGTTGATAATTTTCCCTTTATAAGGTCATTCTTATTTTTGTTCAGCGTCATTGAGATCGGTTACCGCTGGAAACAGACCGTTGAGCACTGTTGCGAGCTCCGTTACCACTGGAAACAGACTGTTGAAGACTGTTGCGAGTTCCGTTACCGCTGGAAACAGACCGTTGAGGACTGTTGCGAGCTCCGTTACCGCTGGAAACAGACTGTTGAAGACTTGCGAGTTCCGTTACCGCTGGAAACAGACCGTTGAAGACTGTGGGAGCTCCGTTACCGCTGGAAACAGACTGTTGAAGACTGTTGCGAGTTCCGTTACCGCTGGAAACAGACCGTTGAAGACTGTTGCGAGTTCCGTTACCGCTGGAAACAGACCGTTGAGGACTGTTGCGAGCTCCGTTACCGCTGGAAACAGACTGTTGAAGACTGTTGCGAGTTCCGTTACCGCTGAAAAACAGACCGTTGAGGACTGTCGCGAGCTCCGTTACCGCTGGAAACAGACTATTGAAGACTTGCGAGACCGTTACCGCTGGAAACAGACCGTTGAAGACTGTTGCGAGCTCCATTACCGCTGGAAATAGACTGTTGAAGACTGTTGCGAGTTCCGTTACCGCTGGAAACAGACCGTTGAAGACTGTTGCGAGTTCCGTTACCGCTGGAAACAGACTGTTGAAGACTTGCTAGACCGTTACCGCTGGAAACAGACCGTTGAAGACTGTTGCGATCTCCGTTACCGCTGGAAACAGACAGTTGAAGACTGTTGCGAGTTCCGTTACCGCTGGAAACAGACCGTTGAGGACTGTCGCGAGCTCCGTTACCGCTGGAAACAGACTATTGAAGACTTGCGAGACCGTTACCGCTGGAAACAGACCGTTGAAGACTGTTGCGAGCTCCATTACCGCTGGAAATAGACTGTTGAAGACTGTTGCGAGTTCCGTTACCGCTGGAAACAGACCGTTGAAGACTGTTGCGAGTTCCGTTACCGCTGGAAACAGACTGTTGAAGACTTGCTAGACCGTTACCGCTGGAAACAGACCGTTGAAGACTGTTGCGATCTCCGTTACCGCTGGAAACAGACTGTTGAAGACTGTTGCGAGTTCCGTTACCGCTGGAAACAGACCGTTGAGGACTGTTGCGAGTTACATTTGCAATTCTTAGTGCTATTGACCACCATGTTAAACCTGGTATTTTAACATGGGTTGGACCTTTTCCTTAAAGCTTAGTTTAATGCTAATAAAAGAAAATATGATTCTGAAAACTAATTGTGATATGATTTTCATAAGTATGGATACCTTGTTCAACTTGCTATTTTAAAGTGGGTTAGGCCCTTTCCTTCTTACTTACATCGCTTATAAGATTTTTTAGATAATTCTCCGCCTTTATAGAGTCTGACTAACCTTCTTAGATGTCTATAAGGGCATAAGTTTTCCATATTTTTAAATCCAAAGTTATGCATAATATAAGTCTCTTTCAAGTTGAATCACAAATAGCACAATTCTTGAAGTGCAATCTGAGGTTGGTCAATAAGACCTATCCAGAAGCTGAATCTGAGATTGCACTAAATGATTTTTTGTAGGTTAAATCAGATGAAGAAATAGCACAACGAAACTTTTCTAGAAGAAGAATCACAGATTGTGTGAAATAACTTTACAAGAGGTTATATAATAGATTGCCCGTGTCCTTTTCTGGAAGTTAGATCAGAAAGAGCATGAAAGAACGTCCTTGAAAGTGAAATCGAAGATTGCTCAAAGGAATTTTTCGGGAAGTTGAATCCTAGAGTGCACAAAGAAATTTTCTTAGGGTTAAATCAGAGATTGCTCAAGTAACTTCTCTGGAAGTTATGTCAGAAATTATAAAAAAGAACTCCCCAGTAAGTAAATTCAGAGATTGTCAAAACAACTTTCTTGAAGTTAAATCAGAGATTGAGGAAAAATAGGTTTTCTGGAGCTAATAACTTTTCTGGTGCTTAAATTGGAGATCAGTCAAGTAACTTATATAAAAGGTAAATCTGAAATACCACAAGAGAACTTCTTTGAAAGTTGAATCACAAGTTATTGAAAGGAACTAGGTAGGAAGTTAAATTTGGTATTGTTCGAAATAACCTTTCTGGAAGTTAAATCATAGATTGATTAAGTAAATTCTCTGGATAGCAAGTCAGAAATAACACAAAAGAACTCATCTTAAAGTGGAATCAAGTAATCTCTTTTTCATAAGTACATACCCGTATGTAGGATCCGTAATTGTGCAAAGTAACTCTCTGAAGGTTAAATCAGAATTTTGTTGAAGTAAATACCCTGGAAGTTACGCCAGAAATAACACAACAGAACTTCTCAGGAAATGGGATCATAGATTGGTCGAATGTATTTTCTGGAGGATAAATCCGAAATTGGGAAGCAAAATATTCCTGGAAGTAAAATCAGATATTGTTCGAAGCAGCATTGCAAGTTTTTCACAGCAATCGGTCGTCTTTCCGCAATCGGTCGTCTTTCCCCTTCCATAATGAATTTGGTATAATGTGTCTCTTCAGACATCAGAATTTTTTCTTTTTCATTGCCATCAATAATTTTCACTACTAGATCAACAATTTTGCCTTTAAATTGAGTGAACGAATATGCAGACTTTATGATTGACTTACACAAGGATAAAGCATAGTGTATACATGATATCTGTATCTTCATTATCATAAATGCCATCACACTTTGTTACAGAAATTTAGCCCTCTCTGTACCGTCACAAATTTTTAGGCATAGAAGAAACGGCTCTTCTAGGAGAGGGACACTCCAAAATCAAATCATTGTTCTTTAGTCTTGGGTAGTGCTATGGTTTTCCACTGTCTTGGGGTAGAGTTCTCTTGCTTGAGGGTACACTCAAGCATACTATTCTATATTATTTTTCTTCCTTTTGTTATTTTGAAGTTTTTATAGTTTAAATATAATAGATTTATTTTGATATTGTTATTATTCTTAAACTTCTCGTAGTATATATCCTTATTTCCTTTCCTCACTGAGCTATTTTCCCTGTTGGAGCCCTTGGGCTTATAGCATTCTGCTTTTCCAACTAGGGTTGTAGCTTGGCAAGTAATAATATCTTTGCTGTTGCAGGCTTGATGCATATCTTTGCCGCTATTTTGCCCAGCCTCAGTTGCAAGTGAACTTGGTTGGAGTATCATACATGTTCATTGTTTCGTAATTTCCTCTGGGATAATTGAAAGCTTCGTTAAGGTATAAAACATATATGACAGAAAACTATGCAACTTCATTTCTTATGATTAAAAGAAAAGATAAATGGCAGCACTTTCCACATTAGCACCCGATCACATAATGCATGTAAATTTACACAATTATACTAAAATATCCACGCTTTGGCAGTCCAGTCACGGTAAATTTGTTTTTAAATTTTTGAAAATCAAAGCCAGGAACGTTACCTTTCTACAAATCAGATTCGAAATACCACAAAATAAAATATCTGGAAATGAAGTCAGAGATGGCTCGAAATAAAATCTCTTAAAGGCCTAGATTTGTCATTACAATTGTTTTCTGAATTTCATGTAAATCAGGAGTTGCATTAAAAAACCAGGTATTGTACATTTTAAGATATTTATAGGTCTAACAGTCATTGTATGTCATGGAGGTTCATTCATCCCTCCTCCATTCGAAGGCTTATTTAGCGAGAACTGAATAAATTTCTTGACTGATGAAATGGATTGAAGATTTAGTTTGCTGTGCTAAAATCGAAAGTTCTATTGGTTTTGTAAAGAACAGCATAGGCTTTCTTTAGTACATGTGAAAAGAACTACTCCCTATATATATATATATATATATATATGTATATATATGTATATATATATGTATATATATTTATATATATATATATATATATATATATATATATATATATACATATATATATATATATATATATAGAGAGAGAGAGAGAGAGAGAGAGAGAGAGAGAGAGAGAGATCAGTTTTTGCGCCATGGTCTGTTGTAAAAAGAACTACTCCATGGAAAGAGAGGGAGAAAGATCATGTGCTCTTTATTTTATTAAACAAAAGAACTACTCAGAGAGAGAGAGAGAGAGAGAGAGAGAGAGAGAGAGAGAGAGAGAGAGCAATATTTGTCTTGATTAGTATCATCAAGATAATAACTGTCATAGAATTTTCTACCCGAGCTAGCTACTTGATTATATCAGTTGAAAATACCGAAATAACTGTGTACAACAGAAAGAAACGTTAACAGAGCCACTGAAGAAACCCTGTCTACCTGAGTGTACGTTTCCTGACGACTGCAAGTATTGAGAGTCATGATAACTGCAAAAGATATTGACTCTTTAGATATACGTGTTTTTGCCCTTACATATTTGATGAATGATGGATCTTCATATATATAATTTTTTTCTGCGATGTTTCATTTTTTATTAGACGATTGTGTTCATTGCCCATTTATTTGGCTATTTTTTTCTTTTATTGTTTTATTCATTCACATGGCTTTGAATAATCTATTGGTTGTAAATCAAATATTAATTGCAAAGATTAACGATGCTGTCGGTACCGTTTTGTGTCCCTTTTTAAATTCTTCGACTTTTGTGTTTCTCTCTCTCTCTCTCTCTCTCTCTCTCTCTCTCTCTCTCTCTCTCTCATTCTTGTGGTTTTTTTAGATACCTAATAATCCATATTTGTAAATACACTTTTCCCTCTTCTTTCTCTCCGTCATAAACCTCTCTCTCTCTCTCTCTCTCTCTCTCTCTCTCTCTCTCTCTCTCTGATAGCAAAGAGAGAGAGAGAGAGAGAGAGAGAGAGAGAGAGAGAGAGAGAGAGACTAGCTACAGTATATCCGGTAGCAGATAGATAGCAGGTTATAAAAAAAATAGGCTGGTCTTTAAATTCTTCCCTGTAAGGAATTTTAGACTATTTTTTCTGGGTTTCTTTTTAATGAGATGGTCTTAAAGAGATAAAGAGACTAGATAATAGATAAAAGAAATCAGAAATGAAAGACATATTTACTCATAAGAAAATATTGGTAACGTCTCTGCTTGGTGTTTGTCAAGACGGGGGTTTGAGTCCCGGTCAAACTCGTTACTGCCTTTAGTGTCTGCAACCTTACCCTCCTTGTGAGCTATGGTTGGGGGTTTGGGGGAGCTTATAGGTCTATCTGCTGAGTCATCAATAGCCATTGTCTGGCCCTCCCTGGTCCAAGCTTTGGTGGAGAGGGGGGTTGGGTGCTGATCATATAATATATGGTCAGTCGCTAGGGCATTGTCCTGCTTGCTAGGGCAGTGTCACTGTACCTGCCTCTGCCATTCATGAGCGGCCTTTAAACTTTTAAACCTTTACGATTGTCACATTGAAAAATAAATGGCAACAGGAATAAGAAATACCGAAGTGGGTGAGAGAAAATTTATTGCATTGATTGCGATAGTTTAATGCTAATATAAGAAAATGTGTTTCTGAAAACTATATTTCATATGATTTGCATGAAGTATGGCTGCCCTTGGTATTGTTATTGGTTGAAATCATCCAGGGAACTGTATCCCTCTCATCCAGTCTCTTGAGGCTAACCGATGTCCTTCCTTCAGACGTTAGAAAATAATATTGATAAAAAACATTAGTAATTATAGGTATGCAATGAAATATTTATATTTGTAAAAAAGAAATATTAAAATTGTAATGATAATAGTAATAATAGTAATAATAATAATAAGATTTATTATTATTATTATTATTATTATTATTATTACTAAAGTATTATTATTATTGTTATTGTTATTATTATTATTATTAATATTGTTATTATTACTAAAGTATTATCATTATTATTTTTATTATTAATATTATTATTATTATTATTATTATTATTATTATTATTATTATTATTAACTGTGAGGATGCTGAAGTACACGATTATTCATCCAGTAGAAGTATTATTCCTTGTAATGTCCTTACTTTACTCTGTAAATTGAAAAGGACCAGGATTGTCATTAAGCGCATATATTACTCCAGAAATCCTTTCATCTTGATATACCTTCAGAGACTTTATATTTCGTGCATGTTTAGATGTTTAAAGGCCACTCATGAATGCCAGAGGCAAGGGACAGTGATATTACCCTATCAAGCAGGACAATACCCCATAGACTGACCATATATACATATGACCAGCGCCCAAGGCCCCTCTCCACCCAAGATAGGACTAAGGAGGGCCAGGCAATTGCTCCTGATGACTCAGTATATAGACCTATAGGCTCCCCCAAATCCCCCATCTTTAGCTCACAAGCATGGTGAGGTTCCAGCTACCAAAGAAACTATTAAGTGTGAGCGGGATGAGAACCCCAGTCTGGCGATCATCAGTTCGGGACGTTACTACATCGACCACCACAACCCTTAAAAGACATTCTCAACGGAGTAGCAAAATATTTCTATCACAGTTATTTCACTACATCATTTGAATATGGAGTTAATCTCCTATAATCTCTGATTTCATTCAATCACACAGATTTTCTGATTCCATATTGATATCTGCGTGCCTTTCAACATTTCCTAACCAGCGCAAATTTCTAAGCATGGTAGGATTAGTTCTTTTATGGTCCATATTCTAAGGCTGTGCTAACTTACAGAAATGTTTGTTCTTGGAATAAACCCAGCTTTGAGTTATCTCTTTTGTGAATAATCTGAATGAGCGAGGTGTGAAGGTATGGATGGCCATTAAATTGTACAAAGTTATCTAAGCTATTTTCTTAGAAATCCACGGTCATGACAATGATATTTTTTTCGGGTCGAAAGTATCACTATTATTATTATTATTATTATTATTATTATTATTATTATTATTTTTATTTTTATTATTATTATTATTATTATTATTATTATTATTATTACTATTATTAATCGAGGGAGAAAAGGGAATGAGGAAATAAAGAAAACATTTTAAGAACAGTAACAATATTAAAAAATAAATCTTTCATTGATAAACTTTAAAAGCTTCAAAAAAAGAGGAAGAGAAATAAGATAGAATAGTGTTCCCGACTGTACCCTCAAGGAAGAGAACTCTACCCTAAGAATGTGGAAGACCATGGTACAGAGGCTATGACACTACCCAAGACTAGAGAACAATCGTTTGATTTTGGAGTGTCCTTCTCCTAGAAGAGCTGCTTACCATAGCTAAAGAGTCTCCTCTACCCTTACCAAGAGGAAAGTAGCTACTGAACAATTACAGTACAGTGGTTAACCCCTTGAGCACATACGAAGTATTTGGTAATCTGTGTTGCCAGGTGTATGGTGACAGAGGAGAACATGTAAAGAATAGGCCAGACTATTCGATGTATGAGTAGGTAAAGGGAGGGAAAATTACCCGTAGCCAGAGAGAAGTATCCAATGTAGTACTGTCTGGTCAGTCAATGGACCCAATAACTCTAGCGGCAGTATCCCAACGGGTGACTGGTGCCCTGGCCAACCTACTACCTTTAACGTAGGTGCGATTCACCAGCCGCAGTGTTAGGTTAAAAGCGTAGCTCACGTCATAACGCTTGGTTTTCGTTGATAGTGTATTTCCTCAACCAAATATGGATGTTCAGAAGTCAATTATTGAGTATCATGTCTTTTGGCGGCGCCGTTCAGGTGAAAATTAGTTCATTACCGAGCATAATATGCTTCTCCAATTGTCTGCTTTGCATCATTACTTACCATTACACGGCAATCTTAATGTCTTTGGACAAAATTGACCTTAAGCATTGAAAATAGCTATGTAAAATATGTAACGAATTACATGCAAAAATAATGCTGCTTCCTTTGGGTTCGTGATGAAGAAAATTTGAGGAATTTATCGCAAAAATCCGCTTGTTTTATGTTACGATTTTTTTTCACCGAGTTTCACGGGTTTTCTCCTTTTGACTTAGATCATCGTACTGCAGGAATTTTTTGTTCAATGTATGATCGATGATAAACATTTCCCATTTATGATGGAAGTTCGTTTTAGTGAACCTGTGTTCTTTAATGGGTACAAGATACCTTAGGAGCAACTATCCAATGTCTTCTCAAAATTGCTAACTTAATTGATATTGAAAAATTATATGGTAAACTAAAGTTACTCATGTTAGGAAGATATTTATAATGATGAAAAACCGTACATATAAAACTATTCGGTTTTTTTGTCTACAATGTCATTTTTTTATGTATTTTATACTCAACATCTTATATGCGATATATATATATATATATATATATATATATATAGATAGATAGATAGTCTGTGTATGTGTTTAAAGATCCGTTTCTGTTTTTCAAATATTTTATTAATTGTTAATCATTTCTCATATCGTTTATTTATTTCCTTATTTAATTTCCTCACTGGGCTGTATTTCCCTGTTGGACTCCTTGAGCTTATAACATCCTGCTTTTCCAACTAGGGTTGTAGCTTAGCTAATAACAATAATAATAATAATAATAATAATAATAATAATAATAATAATAATAATAATAATAATAATAATAATTAATGTATTCAATGTATTTACAAACAAACAGCAACTTTATCTAAGCAGAGAGAGAGAGAGAGAGAGAGAGAGGAGAGAGAGAGAGAGAGAGGAGAGGAGAGAGAGAGAGAGAGAGAGAGATGAATATTTCCACCATGTGTTGTTGCAAACTTCATTCCGCCACATACATCAATGCATCTGCCAGTGTGGTATGTCGTGCATATGCTTCTGCTCTGCAATGACAAGAGTTTTTGCTGGATTTTTTTTTCTTTTTTTTTAGCTTTTTGACAATGTTTTGTATCACATTTCAACAGGACAGTTAAATATGACCAGTGCTGAAGTGTGTGTGTGTGTGTTTATTTATTTGGTGTTATGTCTTTCCTTAAAGATCCTCATTGTTTTGACCAGATATATATATTTTTTAGGCTAGGGCGGGATGACATAATTATGTACTAATGTTTTGTAAGGTGTTTTGCTTTGATGTACTGTTGGGGTGTCTTGGGTGATTTTTTATTTAATAGGTGATGTACAAGTGAACATGTGTATATATATATATATATATATATATATATATATATATATATATATATATATTTATATATACATATAAATATGTATATGTATAAATATGTATATGTATATATATACAGATATATATATATATATACATATATATATATATATATACACACATACATTATTCTATTCAGTTATATATTAGTTCATTTGTTGATATATCTCTTCTCTCTTCTTCGTATACCGTTAAGGCCTAGAACTTTTTGTTTTGCAAAAATAATTTTTTTTTTTCATTATAGTATATAATGTAGGTCTGATAGCACCGTTGGGTGAATTCAGTTGCACACAATGAAATTAATCTGCCTTCTCATCCCCTTAGTGCAGAGGGAGCTCGGGTTCATATGCTAAAAAAGTGACCGAGTAGAGAGTACAGTCCAGAGGCCTACTCTGAGAAGCCCCAGCGGTGCCGGGCGGTTCTTCCTAATACTCCAATAATCCCAATGTGTGACTTCCATAACATCATCTTTAAACCTCTCTTCTTGATTTAATTTCAGAAATGAGCTTACAGCATAATGAGATAAGAGGGAGGGGAACCACATTGAATGGAAATAACACGTAACGGCTTGTCGGGGATATTTTCATAAGGGTAATGTAAGCTATAATGACCGCATGTTAGCGTGATTATTCAACCAACTTTGCGATTCTTACGTAAGTGTAAATAGCTCATGTGGTGTTTGTGCTTGTCTTTGGTAGGTATTGTTTTGCGTCCTTTTCGGTCATGTCGCTCAGTATGTTAGTTTAGTACACACTCACGCACACAGATATTATATATATATATATATATATATATATTATATATAGTATACTATATATATATATATATATATATATATATAATAGTATATATATAATTTCGTCTATGTCACGCTCAGCTGGATTCCCAAACGCATGACTACTCGGCCTCTCCCCATCCCTTTGGGTAGTGGGAGAGGGAGTAGTCATACGCTGCTGAGAGGGGATACCCTGAGAGGTACATTCGGAAACCATAATCTCCCACAAATTGATGAAACTGCCAGATTTTTGGGGGAGGAAACAGGAAGGGGTTGCAAGGGTTAAATATGCGCGTGCGCGCTCTCATACTTATCTACATATTTAGCCGGCATTTTCACGGTTCGCGTACACTATTGTTTGTGTGTGTGAGTGTAATGTATATATATATATATATATATGTGTGTGTGTGTGTGTGTGTGTGTATATATTGTCTGTGTATGTATATGTGTTTATGATATATGCATATATATGTATATTGCATATATATGTATATCGCATATATATATATTATATATATATTTGATTGTAGATGAAACATGCGTACTTATTAAAACAAAATAAAAATGCAAAATTCCTTGGTATAAATATAAGAAAAATCAAATTCAGTATGCCTTAATCGAATCGTCAGAGGCCTGAGAGAGAGAGAGAGAGAGAGAGAGAGAGAGAGAGAAGCCCAAAACTGTTTAGAGCAAGAAGAGAAGCGAAACCTTTGTGATATCCTTTTTCTTTATCCCATGATCAAAACATTAGCATGAAGGTTTTGCACGCTTGTATCCCTAGCATTCTTTAAAGCCATCGAGCTGGGTATCGTCTCGGGATTTGTACGGGATAAGGAAAGGTCAAGTGCGGGACATGAAGACGTTCTAGAGTACTTGGCGTGATACGTTGCTTCTGGGAAGTTGGGGGAAATTAATGGGCTTTTAATGAGCAGTTTAATGGCGTCGTTAAAGTTGTGCGACTATTTCGTAATTTGATATGCCGCTGGTTTAATTTTGTTCTTATGTAATTAGCAACTAGTAGTGTTTGTTATAGACAGCTCACACGTCTCGAACTGTTGACCTAACCGCGCCGTAACTACTTGCTGCTGGGAGGAAGGACGTGGGTGACTGGTACAACACCTGAACATATGCTACGGCAGTCTAAACGATGTCAGGCAGGGCAGTCAGTCGATCGGGACTACGGTCTACCCACAAGAGGCCAAAGCAAAGTCCTGCAGACAGAAGGCAACCGTGCTTACCCCCCATACAAATGAGAAAAAAAAGCATGTTAAAAGTAGGAGTGTTTGATACATCAACTCTGCATAAAGGTAGACACAATACCTCTGATATTTTGAAAATGTTCGTCTTGTGATATATTTGAAAACTCACGCGGTACTAAATTTGTTTAATCAAAAACACTTACAAGGCAGTATATCATGCAATGAGGATTTTCTTTGGTTCAGGGTTCATAAAATGTTGTTAAGAAAATGTTCATAAAATATTGTTGAGAAAATTTTCATAAAATATTGTTTAAGAAAAATGAAACAGTTGATTCCGGTAACACTGGGATACAACATATCCTTTACCATCTCCTGCAGGAGCTTAAGTATAAAATCTCCATTAAGAGACTCATCCTTAAGCTGATGCTGAGACTGAGGCAAGACAAAATCTCGGTAACGAAAAGAGAGAGAGAGAGAGAGAGAGAGAGAGAGAGAGAAATTCATGGGACAGCTGTGCACTGGGATTATGGTCAGAGCTTATTACCTCCGTTCACTTCTCAGTCAGTAGTCCTCTTAACCCTTCACCCCCCCCCCCTTCCCCCCGCCCTGACCTTCTAGTCTCTACCTCCTTCTTCCTCCTTTTTCTCCTACTCATCACATGTCTTATCCCCGCCCCCCTTTCCCCTCCCCCTTTTCATAACACCTTATTTCTTTTCATTTTTTATTTCATGCCTTTAACTAGATTATCTTTACTCTTCTTGATTAACTCCAAACTAAGGAGGGTTTATTTCGTATAGCATTAGTTTGACTTTTCCTTGGGAGACGACATGGATTTTAAGTTTATATTAATTAGGCTACTGTTTAATTAGAGAAAATTTGTCATGTAATTGGAAAAGTAAAAGTAACCGATGAATCAGAGTAATTCGGAATATATATACACGTGTATATATATATATATGTATGTGTGTATATATATATATATATGTATGTATGTATGTATATATATATATATATATATGTATATGCAGGTACGGTAAGGCTGGAATTCTTGAATTTTATATGAGCTACAAAAAGGGATAATTAATACAATGACTCAGAGTTTCAACTGAGAAATGATAATAGTAGCTACAGATGATATAGATCGCCTGGAACAAGAAAGAAAGTAGAGTTCTGGAATTGTTGTGTGGGAAAGAAGAAGAATGGAACTGTACCAGAAGAAACAAGAAAACAATTTATACTTGGATAAGCATTCAGAAGTTTGATAGTCACATCGGTAGTAAAAAAGAATCTTTTCTAATACTTTGACTTTCCTTATATTTAAAAGAAATGGAAATCTGGGTTGTATTTTATAAAAAATAATCCATTTATATTCAGCTTCACGATAAATTAATCAGGTACCAAATATGAAACCTAGCTGTAGGTATAAAACTTATTTTATGCGTTTCGTGGAATTTATTCCTGCTTAAAGATTTCAAACGTGATATGAATTTAGTAAATGTTATACATTTTTAGAATTTGACTTTTTCTCTTGAAGAAGTGAAGAATTGAAGAGTTGAGATCACAGTCAGACTCCTGCAGTATATTTGGTCTCCTTTTCCTCGTTTTTTTTTTTTTTTTTTTTTTTTTTTTTTAACTAGTTATAAGTAATAGATATCGCCATTGTCACCCTCATTTGGCTCAGACCTGCTGGTACCTTTCTCTCTCTCTCTCTCTCTCTCTCTCTCTCTCTCTCTCTCTAAAAGTTTGTCGTGTATTTGAAGGGTGAATTACAAGTCAGTAATAAGTACATTTTCTCTCTACCCATCTCTCTCTGTGTGCATCGTGTATTTGATGGGTGTATTGCAATGGTCATTAAAAAGAAGATACGTTCTCTCTCTCTCTCTCTCTCTCTCTCTCTCTCTCTCTCTCTCTGGTTGTAACGTCTCATCACCATTGTCGGAGGCACATATCCTCCCTCCATCGTCGGGCCATAAAGATAAAGATTGCTGCTGGCCTTGCAACAGTGCCAGGGGGAATGCAGCCTGCAATTGTGTTCAGGGGTAATACGAAACTCAAGAGACACCGAGGCAGTCGGGAACAGGGAGGTGCCACGAACAGGACATTAAGAGGACGACACAGACCGAGGAAAACTGATGACTCTCTCTCTCTCTCTCTCTCTCTCTTCTCTCTCTCTCTCTCTCGTGTCTAGTGAGACTGTTTTTCTTCGTGATGCTGTAACATTTTCTTAAGTGGCTCTTAAGAAGTGTCAGATTGATGCTCCGTAAATTGAGATTTAGATGAAACATAAAAATAAGAGAAATGTGATGAGAAGATCTGTAGCATCTTCACCTGAGATTCTTCTTCTTTAGGTTAAGTGTCTGATGCTTATGGGGAACATTACAGATATATTTTAAGCTTTGGTTTTTACTTATGTACAAACTTATATTCTTCCTTACTTACTGTGCTATGTGTTATACACACACTTATATATATATATATATATATATATAATATATATATATATATATATATATATATATATATATATATATAATATAATATATATATATATAATGTTCGTGTATGAAATATAAATTTGCTGTTTATAACAATAAAATCATGAACTTCAAATATTTTAGAACATTTTAAGTATCACAAGTTTTGTCACCTCTTGCTGATCTTATAGTTTCTCAATCCATTTCGCCCCGATTAAAAAACTATCAATTTGCAAAGAAGCAATATTTCTGCACTTCAGTTTTCGGGTTCAAATTGTATGTTAATAGATATTTGTTTTATATAATTTTGTTTTTGTTCATAGAAGTGAATCTTTGGGTCATAATTCTGCTTCATCAGTCATTCGTTTAATTTTTTTTTTTTTTTTTTTTTTTTTTTTTTTTTTTTTTTTTGCAATCTATCACTTATCCAATTGAATCACGAGCATTGTCGCAAACAAGCAATTAGCGTCTTTCCTTTCTTGTGGTTTGCCTTGGGGGAAAAGAGAATGTTAATAAATTCGCCGTTTGTTCGGAATATAGGAAAAGAGGGGTTTACAACCTTCCCCCCCCTCAGTGAAAGTGCGTGCAAAAAAAAAAAAAAAAAAAAAAAAAAAGATTAATTGAGTTTATAATTGTGCGGTGAGCCATTGTTTATGATTGTTCTTGTCTCCAATTCTCCGAGTGTTTTATGAATGTTTACATGAAATCCGACATGCCCCTGCTCATGACACAATGGTTATGCAGGGAAAATTTTGTTTTGTTTGTAAATATGCGCTCACGTTTATATTTAAACCCGCCATTTCCTCTTATGCGCGTATCTTTTGCCAATTCATCCTATGTGCGTATCTTTTGCCATTTCCTCTAATGTATGTATCATTTGCCAATTCATCCTATGTGCGTATCTTTTGCCAATTCCTCTTATGTTCGTATCTTTTGCCATTTCCTCATATATGCGTATATTTTACCATTTCCTCTAATGTGCGTATCTTTTGCCATTTTCTGTAATGTGCGTATCTTTTGCCAATTCTTCTTATATACGTATCTTTTGCCATTTCCTTTAATGTGCGTATCTTTTGCCATTTCCTCTGTGCATATCTTTTGTCATTTCCTCTTATGTGCGTATCTTTTGCCAATTCCTCTAATGTGCGTATCTTTTGCCATATCCTCTTATTTGCGTACATTTTGCCATTTCCACCTTATGATCGCAAGTAAGACCTACGAAGTACTTTTCGAGAACATAAACTTGCAAACTTTACGTGTGCGTCAGTTCCTGGTGCAACGGTACGCCTGCGTGCATGCGTATACGCGATCATGGTAACCTGAGTACGGAGGATAAGTAGTAATGAGTTGGTGACAATCCCAGACCAGCTCGTCTAGGAACAAAAAGTGGTTGACATAGCATCTCTCTCTCTCTCTCTCTCTCTCTCTCTCTCTCTCTCTCTCTCTCTCTCTCTCTCTCTCTCTCTCTCTCTCTCTCATATTTTTTATTTATAGTTTATAAAGTTAGTGTGATATTTTTTCTTCATTATTGCCAGGGCTAATTATTTATAGATACTATTTAACAATCTTTATATCTTATATTTTATTTTTTATTTGTATTTAGTAATGTTTTTATCATTTGTTATTCATAATGATTCTTAAATAGGATGATCAGCTGTGAAGAATTATTATTGTTTGGTCCAAACTCAATGACAATTTTGCGAAGTAGAAAACAACAAAATCCGCAAATTTCAATCGCCAGTTAGCGTATATTGGTTTTACAATCTATTCGGCTTTTACTAGATAAAAGTTTGTTTATTCATGTTCATATATATATATATATATATATATATATATATATATATATATATATATATATATATATATATATATATATATATATATATATACTTTTATATATATATATATATACTTATATATACATATATAGATATATAATATATATATATACATATATATGTGTGTGTGTACATATATATATATATATATATATATATATATATATATATATATATATATATATATATATATATATATATATATATATATATATATATATATATATATATACGACCACCACAAATTCTACCGTTTCAAGTCACTGCAGGAAAAAGACCGTAGACATATCCTTAGTCAGGGATTTTGTCTATTTTCATCCAACGCTGGCCACTGTGAATTAGTGATGATGGAATATATTTGTCTGATCGCTCACAGCACATCAACCTAGTTTGGGTGGCCCTGTTTAGTACAGCTTTGCTGACCATGGCGATACACAAACTCTTTCACCACCTTTGCATAAGTATTTTCCTTAGAAGGTGATGGTTATCATGTGAGTTATTGAAGTTTTAGGTCTTCATGTTATTTAGAAGGTTTTATAGTATCTATATAGATTTATTTTAATGTTGTTATTGTTCTTAAACTTCACTGAGCAATTTTCCATGTTGGAGCCATTGTGCTTATAGCAACGTCCTTTTCCATATAGGTTTGTATCTTAGCAAGTAATAGTATTAATAACTTATTTTAATGTTGTTGTTATTATTCTTAACCTTCACTTGTAGTATTATTTCCTTAAGGCCTTTCGTCACTGACCTATCTTCCCTGATGGAGCCCTTGGACGTATACTGTATCTTCCTACTTTTCCAACTAGAGTTGTAGCTTAGTAAGTAATGATAATAATAACAAAATTGACATGAGCTTTTCGTTATGGATTTCCCACGGGTTCTCCCGCAATTGAATGCAATTGCCCGTTTTTAGTGTTGTATTGTCTACGTCTTGTAAACATCTTCAAGGAGAGGTAATGAAGGCACGTTTGCTAGATTGGTCAAGTCCAGAAGAGCGACGTGATTATTAAGGATACAGTGATCTTCCATTACTACTTATGATCAAAGGGGGAACAGATACCACTGTGGCTTACCCTGTTGTTAACCCCCTTGCCCCTCATCCTGACCTCCATCTAATCCTTCCTCACTGCCCCCTCCCCCCCCACCACCTTTTCCTTACCCTCTTTGGCACTAGTTAGGTAGTAGAAGAGAAGAAAGCGTGAGACCGCTTTCTTGATGGCCTTTGCTTTGTAAATATACAGAGCATAATAATAATATGGTCTATCCAAACATTTTCAAACGGGACCGTAGTGTTTATAAATACACAGAGGTTTAAGGTTCTGTTGGGATGGGACTAAATGTTAGGTGTCTCTTGGAGTGAATGCGTTTTATAATTTCTTTTTTTAAAGGAAGCATTAGTTGTTATGGGGTTGTTGATAAAAGTTTATATTGTCTGTCCCGTTTGTTTTGTTCTGTTCTTTATAGAGGCTGATGTTCTCGCATATTTTACGTTTGTTTTTGTCTTAGCTTGATCTGCACTCTGTTGATTACGGAACTATAGCTGGAAAATTGAATGACCCAAACTATTTTGTGAATAGAAGTACTACCACTGATTTTCCGTCTTTGTCCATACTTGCAAACGCACCTATAGCTATTTTTAAAGACTCGTTTAGATTATTATTATTATTATTATTATTATTATTATTATTATTATTATTATTATTATTATTATTATTATTATTATTATTATTATTATTATTATATGCTAAGCCACAACCCCAGTTGGAAAAGCAGGATGCTATAAGTCCAGGGGCCCCAAAAGGAAAAATACCCCTGTGAGGAAAGGAAACAAGGAAAAATAAAATATTTTAACAACAGTAACAATATTAAAAATAGATTTTTCCTATATAAGCCATAAAAATGTTAACAAAACAGGAGGAAGAGAAATTAGATAGATTAGAGTGCCCGATTGTACCCTCAAGTAAGAAAACTGTAACTCAAGACAGTGGAACACCATGGTACAGAGGTTATGGCACTACCCAAGACTAGAGAACAGTGGTTTGATTTAGGAGTGTCCTCCTAGAAGAGCTGCTTACCATAGCTAGAGAGTCTCTTCTACTCTCACCAAGAGGAAATAGCCACTGACTTGGATAGATAAACCTGATTTGTAATATAATTCTACTTAGTGCTCAGTCTTGCATAATATTTCAATGCCTTTTTTCACGTATGGAGACCAACAATCCACACTTATGTATTGGACCAAAAACAATATATTTAGTTATCCCACAGAACAGATTATCATATTGTATCAAACAACCCAAAAAATTTATGATTTTGGCAGTAACTTCGTATTTGTTTCAGAACTCGTAAAATTCTTGAAAAATATCAAACATTGTTAAAATAGAGTTTCCTTTTATTGTAATGGTTAATTTTCAATTTTTAGTTTTAAGTTTATTATTAAAGTAGCATTAGATTTTGTGGTTAAATGTTAAACATCCATCTCCTTCAGGTATACAATTTTTTAAAAATTATTGTCCACGGAGGGAATAAGTTTATATTAGTTTGCATAGTATTATAACTCGCAGTAAGATGTTACTTTGATCATTGTGATGATTCAAACATGTGAAACTTATTAAAGTATTTTAATAATTTTGATGATTCTGACATATGAAACTGACACTTATTAACTCACGTTTTTTCATTAGAAAGGAATCAATTTAAACGTCTCCCTGAAGATATCCACCAAACATATAGTCCTGTTCTTTTATTACATTGTTTATCGCGACTTTGCGACGATTATATTATGACTTCACAACGATTATATTGCTATTTAGGAAAATAGAATCGCAACATGTTCCATGGGAGGACGAAATTTGTGTGGAATACATTGCAGAATGTCTTCCGGATCTGGTTTTTTTAATGGATCTTTTTAAGGGCTGTTATTAAACAAAGAAATTAAAGTTTCAACTGCGCTGAGGCTGTAGCTGTCAGCATTAAACGGAGAAAATAGCTCTGTTCGAGACCTCTGTTAACCCTCGCTGCTATATAAAATTCTACTAACAATAGAGTCAGATTTCTCTCCCGCTTTTTTTCTCCATCTGGCGGAATAATGGGCAAACTTTTATGCCGTCATTGTGTCGTACACTAAATTCGCATGTGCAAAAAAACCACCTCTGTGTGTGCGGATGATGATGATGAGTGTTGCACGCCATTAAGTGCACCGACAAGCTACCCTTTAAAAATGTGGCTTCCGGTTTATTAATAGCCAGTGCAAGCCTATGGCGAAAGGGCTTCTTTACTCTAATGGGTATTGGGGGTTTGAGGGGAGGGGGAGATCTCCCCTCCCTGTTTGGCTGTTGAAGGGGAGGGGGAGATCTCCCCTTCCTGTTTGACTGTTGAAGGGGAGGGGGAGATCTCCCCTCCCTGGTTGATTGTTGAAGGGGAGGGAAGATCTCTCCTCCCTGTTTGGCTGTTGAAGGGGAGGGGAGATCTCCCCTCCCTGTTAGACTGTTGAAGGGGAGGAGAGATCCCCCCCTCCTGTTTGACTGTTGAAGGGGACGGGGCGATCTCCCCTCTTTGTTTGACTGTTGAATAGGAGGGGGAAATCTCCCCTCCGTGTTTGACTGATGAAGGGGAGGGGGAGATCTCCCCTCCTTGTTTGACTGGAGTTTTGTTTCCTTGTGATCTCATCGTCGGTATTCGAGATTTTGATAGGATACCTGTGCGTAACGTGTTCCGTAGATTTTTTTTTTTTTTTTTTTTTTTTTTTTTTTTGTTACTTCGTTTTAAGCATATTTTAATTTGTTTTATTAATTATCTATTTTGTAAATTTTTCATAGGTTTTTATTTCATGAGTAATTCTTCGTATTCTTATATAATGACATATTAAATGTTTTCTGTGTACTACCATTAGAATATCCTGAACTGAATACAATCGACTTCCTTTGAAATACTTTTAGTTTGTAGGGCTGAGAGACTTCTCAACTAGTGCCAGTTATGCTTCTCACGTTTTTTCTAATTACAGAAATGGACATCTATCTTTTAAATGTATCTTGTTTTGCCACAATTTTAGAGAAAGAATAGAATAATTGATCGACTTCTTTCTCAGGCAAAATCATCGTTGCAGGTGTAAAATGGTCAATCTCTGTCGTTTACTACAGTTTATGTATCAAAATTTACTGGACTTTTAAAATCTTATGCGTGATTCTCGACAGCAAATTTACTTTTGAGAAACTCAATAGGTCTGTCTCTCTCTTTTTCAATTGCACAAAAAAATGAGCTTACTGAGAAAGTCTTCTATTGTTATTTACTGGGCTACCTATAATCACTTGTAACCTTTAGCTTTTTGCTGAGTGCATTTCTATTCCTATACTGCTTCCTATCTTAGTGGAATTCTCCAACGAACATCTATGACCAATTTTCCACTCCCCCAAATCTACGTTATATAGGCTGGGTCCTGATCAAATTTTTAGCAGTGAAATTTCAGATCGAGTACAGCTGTTAGTTAAGTACCCACTGCAGAGCTTTAGTGGTGGACTGTGTATGGATTTGGATCTTGCGAGGTGTCCACTAGACCGCATTCTTTTTACTATTACGTTAGCATGGCTTCCAAAGCGAGTCAATATATGGTTTTCCTCTTTTTATCATATTAAGGCACCAGGGACCGAAGTAAATGTTTGTACACATTATAGTTTTCTAGTTTTTCCCCTATGGATAAAATCGTCATTGAAATATTGACAACAACCAATGAAAATAATGATAGAGGAATCGTCATAATGTTAATAAGAATATCGTAATCTTATGTAATCACCACTGAATGCTTTGAAGCTGATTAGATATAAGTCAAACAGTAATTTTCAAACTCAGAAGTGCAGTGTTTGTAAACACAGTAAATGTGCACAAACTAGGTTTATGGTAAAGTATTTATCTCGCAAAACATGCTCAGTTATATTTAAGATTGCATTTACAGGAATCTATAATAAATCGAAATTTATTATGCAAACAAATAGCAAAGAACCAAATTTCGTAGACTCTTTCGACTTCTACGAGAGATTAGGTTTATTTCTGTTTTTATTTCTTTTTAAATCCCAGTTTTTTTTTTTTTTTTTTTTTTTTTTTTTTTTTTTTTTTCTCCGTCCGTTGACACTGATTTGGCTTTAAAAGGGGACATAAATAACCTGGACGGCTCTGTAATACAACTACCGCTGTCCCTCTCCCACCTACTCTCCCTCTCCTTTCCCCTCCCTCTTCCCTCCCTTCTCCTGATACAGCCGTTCCTCCCCTTTCCCCTCTCACCCACTCTCCCCTTAATAGTCTTCTCTTTGTAGATGTATTTGTTTGTTTGTTTTTTTTTTTAGTGATTATTTATTCATTTAATTATCTTTCATGATAGATTCCTTTTATTACCGTAAATACATTTTCTTACGAATTATAGGTTCATAGTCGCAAAACAACAAAAACATCGATGCTATGCTACTTTTGCATATTGCAAAAGTATTAAGCAAATTGTATGGTGACACAGATTGCAGCACTGATATTAATCAAAGCTTAATATCTTGAATAGTTATAAGATGATGACAAATAACAACAAGAGACACGCTGATATCTCTAAATGTTCACGAGCGCTGGATAAAATGAACTCGCAAATATCTTGAGCAACTTAGAAGAATTACCTTCTTTCTTAAGCTCTCTATTATAATAAGTAATGTAATAAAAATCACTCTTTGCCAGAGTTGTCAATCATCATGGGCAATATGTCAAAATTCAGACTTTGCTTAAGATCTCATTGAACATGGGCAACACTGTATAATTTCACTTTGTCTAAGCTGTGAAATATGGAAAACAGTGGACATTAATGATGTAATTTGTTGGTTGTTATCTTATCGATATACATTTATGCCTTAAAAACTAAAAAGAACAACACAAGTTATTTACATATCACTTGCGTCTATTTTCCCCCGATTTTACCTGTTCTACCTATCCAGGCTCGCTCGCGCGTGCGTACACACACACACACACACACACACACACACACACACACATATATATATATATATATATATATATATATATATATATATATATATATATATATATATATATACATAAACGTCTGGCAGTTGTTGACTGAGGGCTTCAATCAGTTGTAACAACGCCATGTCACCGCTAATGGGATTTAACAAACGTTAATGAGCGAGTTTGTTTATTTTAACCCCAATGGTTGCGAGTAGCTTACAGCATTTGTTGAAATCAAGGTGTCTTCTATCGTCAAAAGTCATTTTGCTATTTGAAATTTTACGCGGTATTTGTTTGTGTTCATTTCTGTTTGTGTTTATTCTGAGCC
>NC_090727.1:169584064-169594064 GCF_036898095.1 Palaemon carinicauda | reverse complement strand
CTCTCTCTCTCTCTCTCTCTCTCTCTCTCTCTCTCTCTCTCTCTCACCAGGATGAGACTACTCCCACTCTCCCCTACCCCAAGGACGGGGAGAGCTAAGCGTGACCTGATATATATATATATATATATATATATATATATATATATATATATATATATATATATATATATATATTTATATATATATATATATATATATATATATATATATATATATATATATATATATATATATATATATATATATTGTGTGTTTGTATAGCGACACTTGCTCTTCATTAAATAGGGAAGATTATTATTATTATTATTATTATTATTATTATTATTATTATTATTAATTATTATTATTATTATTTTTCTTATTATTATTATTATTATTAATATTGTTGCTGTGGTAATTTGTGGTTGTTTTTCGCTTAATTAAAACATGAGGCCTGATTTTCATCTAAGTGTTTCAAATACTGTTAATTATCCAAGTCACAAGCTTTCATTGATCGATTTTCCCAAAAAAGTAAGTAAATCTCTTTGTGTAATATATATATTGTTTCAAGATTATACTGTATATAGAATAGCCTTGAAAAAATGTGAAGGAAATTATATATAGCAAAGGTGCGAGTCAGCAAAGTATTTATTATTGAACCATTACCTTATTAACATCTCTTGTGTTATTTTACATGTATGAAAGAGATTAGTCGAGATTAGATCTTAGTCGAGAAAGGTTCTCTGGTCTTTTGTGAGATTACTCTGATGTTCTGTGTAAGTGAGTAGAAATTATTACCAAACGTGTTACTATCATGATCCTTAGTAATAAAGCCTTAGATTATGTTATTAGTTATTCCTTTTTTTTTATCTAAAGTGAGAATTATTTCCCCTCTCACAAATAGGTATTCCATTTTGCAAACAAACATGGTGCAGATTATGAATATACTGGAGAATATATGGATCATATATTATATATATTATATGGATATATATAAATAAATATATATATGCATACACACACACACACACACACATATATATATATATATATATATATATATATATATATATATATATATATATATACTAGTGCACTGCAGAACAAAGGCCTCAGGCATGTCCTTCCACTTGCGTCTGGTTATGGTCTGTCTGTGCCAGTCCACGCCCGGAAACTTTTATATATATATATATATATATATATATATATATATATATATATATATATATATATATGCGGTATATATATATATATATATATATATATATATATATATATATATATATATATATATATATGTGTGTGTGTGTGTGTGTGTATCGGATGTTGAAACACTGAAAATTTAGCTCTTCACTTTCCTAAGATGAACATAGTCTCTTCCTACCTCCTGTATGCTACAAATTTCAAGTTTTTTGGGAGTTGGGTACATAGCAGTGAATAACATATTCTGAGATCTGGTTAAGTAAATGAAGTGCAAATGAAGTCCCTACGAGTTTGAAGAGATACTGTATTTTATTACATCACTCTTTGTAAATTACAATTGTTTTAAATTAGTTGTCATTGTGAATGTTAATACTTAACTAGAGTTACTAACGAATGTGAGAAGATTTAGTTCCTTCTCTGTCACTGTTGAATGCAGTTTTTTTTTTCCACTCCTGCTCATATGGTTTCATGAAGATTTATGTGCGCTGTTAATCGAACTAATAAATTCTTTCCATGTCACAGTCATTGCTTTTTGCTTAGGGCGTAAGAGAGGGTTTTTAGTCGTTGTTTATAGACTTTGAGTAATTGGTCGCATTTCTTATTTTACGAGACTCGTCTTTTATGTTTTCTTATACGTTCGATGTAAGGCAGAAGCTTTATCTCCTCAGTGGGTTAGGGAATTGTGGGTTGGGAACATACGTGATGAGACTTTTTTCCATTGAGGTTTTTATATGTATGTAAATTTTATGTATATATATATATATATATATATATATATATATATATATATATATATATATATGGGTGTGTGTGTGTGTTTATATATATATATTTATGTATATATACATACATATAAAAAGGTATATATATATATATACATACACACACACACACACACACCCATATATATATATATATATATATATATATATATATATATATATATATATATATATATATATATATATATATATATATATATATGGGTGTGTGTGTGTGTTTATATATATTTATGTATATATATACATACATATAAAAAGGTATATATATACATACACACATATATATATATATATATATATATATATATATATATATATGTGTGTGTGTGTGTGTGTGTGTATGTGTATATATCATCATCTATTGACGCAAAGGGCCTCGGTTAGGTTTCGCCAGTCGTCCCTATCCTGAGCTTCACGCTTCCTAGTCCTTAGCCTTGTAGGCCTAGGTCTTCCAACTCTTCTAGTGCCTTGTGGAGCCCAATGGAAAGTTTGGTGAATTAATCTCTCTTTGGGAGTGCGAAGAGCATACCCGAACCATCTCCATCTGCCCCTCACCATGATATGGCACTCTAGTAATCTCTCTTCTAGTTTCATTTCTAATCCTGTCCTGCCATTTAACTCCCAATACCCTTCTGAGGGCTTTGTTCTCAAGTCTACTAAATTTATTGGAGATTGTTTCATTGTCATACCATGACTCATGTCCTTACAGTAACACCGATCTCGCTAAACTGATGATATATAGTCTGATTTGTATATGTAATTTCAGGCGATTTGATTTCCAAATTTTACCTAACCTAGCCATTGTCTGATTTGCTTTTTTTCAATCTTTCACTAAACTCTAATTCTAAAGATCCTGTATTGTTTGTGTGTGCAAGGGAAGCAGGAGGAGGAAAACAAGGTGACGGATTGACCAGTAAAGTAAATATTTGGGTATAGACTGTCATAAAAAGATAAAAAGACGCGGGTGGTAGGATATGTCAGAACTTTTTACTGCAATGGACTAGCAATGGCTGATGATGATGATATATATGTAGATGTATATATATATCATTTACCGATTTTTCGTCTGACGTCATTTCGTCCAGCGTCACTTCGTCCACGTCTTTTAGTCCCATTTCTTTTCGTCCAACGTCTTTTGGTCTAAATTTAAACTCGTTCCAATTCAAGAATGTTTATGTACAAGGTATCTTCTACAAGAAGTTGACGGATCTCCTCGGATAATTTGTGTAATTTTACCTTGAATAAATCCTTCCTCTTTCTTCAGATGAATTAGGAAATGGTGAAATAAATGACTTCTGAACTGTAACTTGGAAATCTACCAAGAGATCAAGTGCATCTGCATTAGGTTGCATAATTTTTAATTTCTTAAAAGCTGATTTCTATTTCATCCTTGTTTTTATTAGGCAGTAAGGCAAAGACTTGTGGGAAACTGCACTCATTAATTTGTACATGAATGCATTGTAGCTTATACCACTATTTGGAAAAATTTTTAACGTTCCTTCACATACCCAATGACGATAAGATACTACACCGTGAAGAGCTCTTTGTGATCCAAATACTAGAATGCGGTGATGATCTTTGATACCCGAACCATATCTTAGAAACTGTTCGTCATTATCAAGTTTACCATATTCGTCAGGAATTTCAAATCCGTCTCTAGCCACTTGATTAGCAGGAAACCCGGATTGCTTTTGTGGTCACCTTTGAATAGTCTTTGAAATTATTTGCGCACAAGGGACCGGAGAGCAAGTATTTTCAATTAGTTGCATAAACTTAGTCGCTAATTTGCTACGTAAACTCACTGCTGTTTACGGCAGCTTCGGGCTTTAGTGTAGCAACTGCTTCTATGGTATTTAATGTATCTACATATGCTGGATGAAGGTGCTCACCAGTAAGATATATTCTTTTTGGTGCATAGTTTTCCTTTATCGTGTGAATCCGCATTCGTAATTTTAAGTAAATGTTAAATATTCTGTTTGCTCATTTTTGTTGTTGCGAACATTACGCAAAACTACGGAACCAATTTATACAAAACTTTGTGGACGTATGGGGGTATGACCCAAGGACATATCCATTAGATTTTGATTAAAATTCATGGAAGTACAAGTACGCAGTGGAGTTAAGAGCAACATAAGACTGCTTGGTGTGACGAAGGCATGCTCTCTTCCGAGTGCCCTTCTAATTTGTAATGGTTCCGGAAATTAATGGTTGTAAATATTAAGGATAGATTTTATTTGTTACTGAATATACAGTAGCTGAAATTTTTTAATTAGATTTAGGTCTCCTTTCTTTTTCAATAAACCTTAGATGCTATTATTTTATGTATCTTGCTTATTCAAACCTAACATCGACCAATGCATGTATCTTGAAGAGTCGCCCACTCGGTAGGTGAAGGGGTAGAGACGGGGGGAAGGGGAAGGGGAGGGGGTGGGTTATGTTAGTGCCTTTCTGCTTTGGTCCTCTGTCAATCAATAGCATGATACTGACTCCAGATATCGGGCAAATGACCGACTTACATTATTAACTAGTTTTGTATTATATATTTATATATTCATGTATTCATTTCGAAGTGCTGGATAGATTTACTGCTGTTCGGAAAAAAATAAAAGTTGCCAGGTAATTACGTTTTACATTGACAGACAAAAACATATTTCATAATTTTATTTTTTAATTACTCATATGTATATACTTTGTGTATATATATATATATATATATATATATATATATATATATATATATATATATATATATATATATATATATGTGTGTGTGTGTGTGTGTGTGTGTGTGTGTGTGTGTGTGTGCGCTGAGTTTTGAGTTCAAAAGTGAAACTATGTCTACTCTATGTACACGATTACAAACGTTATTAGTTTGTGCTTATAATTCTCAAATTTTCATGAACAAATGTAGCGCTTTTAAAATACATACCTGAGTAGTGTCAGGTAGAAATAACGAATTTGCCTCTAATTTTTCCCAAAAAGTAGAAATTCCGTATGAGTACGTTCACAAATAAATATAATTAGGTTGATGTAATATGTATTAAAAATGTATACCTGTATTTACATGCAGAACTGTGTGTGTGTGTATATATATATATATATATATATATATATATATATATATATATATATATATATATATATATATATATATATATATATAAAGAAATAACACTATTAGGAAAAATGAAAAAAAAAATCTTAGACATATAAACAAACAGACACCATGAGAATGTTGGCTGGTCTTTAATTCAGTTTCGACCTTTCTCTTTGCAGCTCTGTTTTGCTGTATTGTTTCTTTACAGAGTCGTGTTGTCCTAACATCCTTCACGATTACTGAGTCCATACTTCTTCCTTCCCCCCTTCCTTCCCACCACACCTTATACACCCCCTCCCACACCTACACCCCTCCCACACCTTTTCCACCCCTCCCACACCTTTTCCTTTCAGATTAGCCGTCTGTTTGTTAACAGGAGGCCTTAAATGAAGGGAGGCCGGACGCCGGTTGGGCGTTTGGTGATGCCAACATCCGATGCAATAGCATGAAAATAAACCTTCACAGGACATCATAACACTAAGCAACGCCCTTTTGCGCACAGTCCGTCAAGTGATGCTCTCGCGCTCATAAAGTAGACCTTAGACTCCCTCTCTCATCATTTAGCACTACATTACCCTGACTCTCTCAAATAGTGCCAAGTTTTTGGGGGACTTGGCCCGGCAGGCACCACTCCGAGGAGGAGGCAGCAGCAGGGGCAGCCGGTGTGTGTGTGTGCGTTTAAGAAGAACTGTATATATCAGTGCGTTGTGAGCGTGTATGAGCGATAGTGTTTGTGTGTGTAAGTGTGCGTGCGTAGTAGATGTGCCTATATGTGTGTATGTGCGTGTGTTTGTGAGAACTAATGTGTCTTCCATATGGTGCTGGGTAGGTAAGGGGGAGGGGGAGGGTGTGACATAGGAGTGACTGGGACCTATTGTGGCAGGGGGAGGAGAAGAAGAAGAAAGTATTTGGTCTGTGGTTCACTTTGTTGTTTTGACGATTTTCCTTTAAGTGTTTTCTTGTACGAGGTTGCAGTAAGGATGGCGGAGTTGAGGAGGGACAGGGATCTCTCTCTCTCTCTCTCTCTCTCTCTCTCTCTCTCTCTCTCTCTCTCTCTCTCTCTCTCTCTCTCTCGTTGCATTATTCTAATTGTAGAGTACAGTTTGTTTTCTGGTGTCAGATTGCAGGATAGACATATAGGTGACTTTTTTTATTTTTTGTTTTGTATTCGAAGTGGATTTCAATATTTCTCTTCTTTATGATGTTTTCGACCCAATCTCTTATATAATTATTTTGGGCTTGATTTTAAATAATGATTATGACAGAATTGATACACTATAAAATCCCCTTGATTCTAATAGCCCCATCTGTGCTATATCCGTTAGTTTTTCCACTACTCAAAAGCCTTATTCTAGATTATGGGAGAATATACAAGTAGAAATGATATGATTGATATCTTGTTGAATATTGATAATTGTTGAACAATCTATATAACTTCTTCACATGTCATCTCATTCAAGGGCAAATCTTTATCTTTGTTTAATTATCGATCGCTATTAAAAAAAAATTGTGGATCAGATGGCACCCATCACTCATATAGCTTTGATCTTTCGAAGAGTCATGTTCAGGACTACTAATTAAAGGTGGAGGGGGGGGGGGTTGGCGAACTCCCTCTTGCAATTATTTTTTGGCAAGTTTGTGCCCTTCTTAACCTTCGTTTAGCACTACTAATGTTCTTGTGCACTCGGAAGACATGTTAACAGATTGCTGCATGCAGACGTCTCTCTCTCTCTCTCTCTCTCTCTCTCTCTCTCTCTCTCTCTCTCTCTCTCTCTCTCTCACACACACATTACGTTTTGAAGACAGAATGAGGAGTCCCTCTCTCTTTAGAAAATGTAATCATGGCCGAAATTTTTCCAGTTAAACATATACCTTCAAGACACAGTTACGGATTTAATTTTATGCCCTGTTTGTTTACAGCAGTTTTGAGCCATTGAGGATAGTTAATTGAAGCTCGGTAATCTCTTTAAATAGTAATATTCTAAGTAACCTTTCGGGATTCTACCGCCTATGCCTTTCTTTTAGCTGACAATTTGCCAATTTTTACAGTTAATAAGAAATATTTACCCTCTGTATTTGCATGTTGGTTCCTAAATTTTTGTGTCCAGAGAAGTTGAAAAATTACTATATGATAGATCGAGCAGTATTATTTGATATTGCTTAGTACATTTTAATTTCGTCTTTGTGCTTATGGAATGAGTTTTGAAAAATGAATTGATTTTACCAGAATATGAACCCAAAGATCTCTCTCATATATATATATATATATATATATATATATATATATATATATATATATATATATATATATATATATATATATATATATATATATATATATATATACTGTATATATACACATTATATATCCTTTTCTGAGTGGGAAAACTTTAACGGGGTGAAAGGGTTTACATTGCCATGATTAGCAAAACCTTATTAGTTGGGGCCACCCTTACAAACATGGTTTGCTCTGAACGATCAATCAAAAGTCTTCCACCATCACGAATCTACAGTGGGCAGCGTGGTGATGAAAGTAGCCAAAACCCGGACATGACTAAGATTATGTCCGGGGCCTTTGTTCTTCAGTGGACAATAAACGGCTGCATTTATTGTTAAATGTATACTGTTTTTAATTTTGAGGTTATAAAATTTTACCGGAAGTGGGTATTAAATTTACTTAGTGTAAAGCTTTTAAAGTCTCCATAAAAACTACAAATTTCAGGATATTGAAACCTTCCAATAAATACAATGGGGATATACACCAAAAGCGTGTCTTACGATTCTATTGTCAGTGCATAGAACGCATGATCGTTACGATAAATTTACCCATGCAAGACAGCTTTACGGGCGATTTACAACTCAATGACATTCAAGCGATTACCTCAAGTTTTCAGATGCAAGGCTTCATAATCCCGATGGTTGAAGGGCCATAAGTCACTTTCAGAACAATGGGAAATCAATCACTGGCTATGCGATGGTCATATCGAACGGAGTGTGTAATGTGGCCATTTTCTTATCTGATTCTGACTGTTAGAACATAAAACTCCGACTGTATTGCGGGTAGAATGTGTCTCCAGTCATTCTGTTTTACAGAGTCAGCGTTATCGTTTTATGAAATTTCTTTTTTTAAACAAAATTGCATCTTGTCGGCTTTCGGAGTCGGTGTCTTAGTACTATTATTTCCTTTGTTCTTGTGGAGAATTCAATAACACTCCCGCGATGTTATGTTTTAACTGTTTTCAATAACGCGTACAAGTTTTTTTGATGTCCATTTTGTTCTTTCCCCATTACAGAGAATTTTCAATCGTACTGCTGCAAAAGAAAGTTCCTTACTGGAAGTTTATTCGGTTTCTGTGCAAATACGGATTAAATTACAAATTCGTTCATTAAACCAAAGGATATTTGCTTTCAGTGAAATGTCTGATACTTGAAACAAGTATGACCGGTTAAGAACGTAATAGTTTTGTGTCATCTTTTATCCAGTTATTTGGTATCTCTTTTACGTTGATTGTCTTGCATGTTCACTGGAAAGAAAATTGTATACTCTTTTCCCCAGCTTCATTTAGTCAATGTCTAATGGAGCTCTGACTTTTTGTTAAGACATTTTCTTGTGCTTTCGGTGAATGCATCGTGTTACCTCGGTTTCTTCTTGCTAATTGAAATTTGAATTTTTAGCATTAATTGCAAGTGCTTGATTCCTCATTCTGGTTATTTTCATTCAAAGAATTTATGCCTCTTCTGGTGTCAAATATATATATATATATATATATATATATATATATATATATATATATATATATATATATATATATATATATATATACCAAGGCACTTCCATCAATTTTGAGGGGTAGCCGACATAAACAAAAGAAACAAAATGGGACTTTTCATCTCTTCGCTCCTCCCAGCCTGACGAGGGATTCGGCTGTGTTTGGTTGGTACTGCTATGGTGCCACAGACCACCTTTTCCCGTTATCCACCACAAATGAAGCTCCCACTGCCGTTACCCCAGCGGTCACCAAGGCTACCGGAGAAAGCAACAGGACCTATTGGAACTGTGTCGAGGTCGCTATCCATTCATTCCTATTTCTAGCTCGCTCTTTTGCCTCTCTCACATCTATTCTCTTATCAACTAGAGCTTTCTTCACTCCATCCATCCACCCAAACCTTAGTCTTCCTCTTACACTTCTCTCCTTAACTCTTGCATTCATCACCTTCAGCAGACGGCCAATTTCCATTCTCTCTATATGGCCAAACCCCCTCAATATATTCATATCCACTCTAGCTACTAATGAATTTTTTACACCCGTTCTTACCCTCATTACTTCTTTCCTAACCTTACCTAATCGAGATATACCAGCCATAATCCTCAGACACTTCAAACTCGAACGCATTCAATTTCTGTCTTTCCATCACTCCCCACAACTCTGGTCCATACATCACAGTTAATACAATTACTTTCTCATATAGAACTCTCTTTATATTCATTCGTAACCTTCTATTCTTAATCACTTACTTCACTGCCCCCAACACTTTACATCCTTCATTCACTCTCTGATGCGGCATCAATTACCTTAGATATCAGGATGCCAGGAAACTCTCAATCAATCAATCAATCACTCTCTGACATACATCTACTTTCACTCCACCATTAGCAGCAACAGCAGACTCTCCCAAGTATTTAAACTGATCTACGTCCTCAAGTAACTAACTCTCCATCCAACAGGACATTCAACCTAGCACCACCCTCCCTTCTCGTGCATTTCATAACCTTACTCTTACCCATATTAACTCTCAACTTCCTTCTCTCACACGCCTTCCCAAACAGTTACTAAACGACCCAGCTTCTCCTCTGAGTCTGCAACCAATGCAGTATCATCCGCAAACAACAACTGATTCACCTCCCACTCTTGATCACTCTTGTCTACCAGTTTTAACC
>NC_090727.1:169579064-169581564 GCF_036898095.1 Palaemon carinicauda | reverse complement strand
CACCTTAGTTCAAAGTTTCAGTTAAAAGTTACATATAATTATTCTTTTTGTTTTTGTTTACTTTCAATTAAAATTTTATTAAATTTCTTATAGATTTAATAAGTTATTTTGTATCATCCAATTTCAGCTTTTAAGTTTTTATCCTTGAAATAAGAGAATTCTTATTATTCCAGTCTTTTTCCTGGAAATACAGAAGTCTTATCATTCCAATATTTTCCTTGAAATTATAGAAAGCTTGTCATTCCAGTATTTGTCCCCCTTTTAGTTGTGGAATTATCATTCCAGTGTTTTTCCTTGAAATGATAGAATTCTTCTCATTCCAATCTTTATCCCTGTGAAATTTCAACTTTTTTTTTCTCTCGTTGATATTTCAGTATCATTACGACTTCGTAACATAAGTGAGATTTCTAATAGAGTATGAAGTAGCTGTGTCTATTCGAGCATTCTTAATCAGTGAGGAATGTTGCGAAAGGAGTTGTGTATGTGATGCTATGCTCTCCCATATGATATCCCTTGAGGAAAAAGATGATACAGTATGCTATGCTCTGGTACAAGTGACGTTATTTGGAGGGATGTTCGCGTGTTTGTGGGTTTTTGTGTATTCCTATTTACATTTATTCGTTGTTATTATTATTATTATTATTATTATTATTATTATTATTATTATTATTATTATTGTTGTTGTTGCTGTTATTATTATTTATTTGCTGGTGTTGTTGTTTTTGTCATTATGATTATTATTATTTTTAGAGGAAGTAGGAGATCAATACCTCACATATGGATCAAACCCGTGACTTTCAAATGAAAGAGAAAAAATCTACCAATAAAGCAGACATAAGCCACTAAAAAGAAAAAAATTATTGTCCCGTTTCGATCCCAATTTGAGATGGAAAATAATTTATATATACTGTAAATTATTATTTGTTGATTTCCATTATCAATATTATTACTTATACTCATAGTGGTTCTTCACCGTTATGGAATTTACCAGAGGGTCATTAAATTTCGAAAATATTAAAAAAAAAGAGAAACTATAGGAGGTCTATTAAATGTGCATGTATAGGCATATAAAAACAGTCTCTGTTGAGTAGCAAACTTCTGTGAAGTTATTTTTATGATGGATGGCAGGATGTTGTTTGTTTGTGCTTAGCAAGCTGTAGGGATTGTGATACGAATATCTCTTCAAACATCCTTGCATATGCTGCGGTACTCAGTCTTATATTGTAAATTCTCTCTGTTTCCTTTATTTGGATTTCTCTCCTTCCCCTGTTGTATCAAGATTTTTCTGTATATAGGAGAAGGACACTCCAAAATCAAACCATAGTTCTTTAGTCTTGGGTAGTGCCATAGCTTCTGTGCCATGGACTTTCACTGTCTTGAGTTAGAGTTCTCTTGCTTGAGGGTACACTCGGGCAAACTATTCTATCTTATTCCTCTTCCTCTTGTTTTGTTAAAGTTTTCATAGTTTATATATGAAATATTTTATTTTATTTAATTGTTAATGAACTCTCTTATTTCCTTGTTTCCTTTCCTTAGTGGGCTATTTTCCCTGTTGGAGGCCCTGGGCTTATAGCATCCTGCTTTTGCAACTAGGGTTGTAGCTTAGCAAGTTATGATAATATTAATTAATGTCTTCCGTCCCCTAACAATTACAAATCGTACACTTAAATTCACCATCTTATTACCATGTTTTATGTTAAACAGGCTGACATAAGTCTTTTTATTGTTTATTTATGAAAAATCCATTTTAATGTTGTTACAGTTCTTGAAGTGTTTTATTCTAATTGATAATTTCTATTGCAGTTTATAGATTTCTGCATTTCCTTTTGTCACGGAGCTATTTTTCCCTGTTGGGACCCTTGGGCTCATAGCATTTTGGTTTTCCAATTAAAGTCAATTCTTTTTAGCGACACAGATTTGCACCGACTCGCAGAGATGCCCTTTTAGCTCGGTAAATTTTCCTGATTGCTGATTGGTTAGAATTATCTTGTCCAACCAATCAGCGATCAGGAAACTTTTCCGAGCTAAAACGGCACCGCCGCGAGTCAGTGCAAATTTGCCTCATTAAAAAAAATTGAGTTTAGGGTTCTAGCTTAGCTTAATATAATAGTTTCAATAATAGGTTTTTATTCACATGACAAGGTCATCGCAGAACAGTCTAGTCTGGCTTTTCACTTGCGATAGCAGTTCAACTCATTAGCTTAAATTAATTATTCTCTCATTTATATCTAAGTCTACAATTACATGAGTACACTCACCTTGGCTTTTCCAAATCTGTATATATATATATATATATATATATATATATATATATATATATATATATATATACGTGTGTATATATATATATACGTATATATACGTGTATATATATATATATATATATATATATATGTATATATATATATATATATATATATATATATATATATATATATATATATATATACGTATATATACGTGTATATATATATGTATATATATATATATATATATATGT
>NC_090727.1:169556564-169559064 GCF_036898095.1 Palaemon carinicauda | reverse complement strand
TGCGTTCCAACCAAATCTTTATTGTTTCCTTTGGTCTTACATAAGAACGCCCACAAATACTGCATGATAATTAATCAGTAGTTGATCATATTCATTTCTTGAGAGCATTAACGATATTGAAATGAACCATGAAATCAAGAAAACGATATACTGTCGGTAAAACAATTGAATTTGGTATTAGAACTTGGACCACAGATGTAATATAATGCTCATTATCAGGTGAAACAATCATTACCATTGTAAGTTATTTTTCTGTGAAGGTAAAACGTTTGTGATTATTTTATTAAAGAAAACGTGCGTTAATACATAATTTCCTATAGACATATTAATATTGAAAGTAAATTTTTAGATAAAAACGTTTATTGTATGTTTAATCATGTGTTTCTGTGGAGAACTCAATACAATTCTTTCTCAGGCTTTAAACAATTGCTCTTGTTTATGCAAATCTTGAACGAAAGAGAATTTTGAAATAATATCATGGTAATTGCCTTGATAAAACTATTTGATTTTCTTAGTTTTGATGTCAAGATAATATATTTTCATGTTATTTATATGTAATTATTACATTTGTTTTTGTCAGTGGGAAATAATTTGTTTATTCGTATTTATACGACTACATACGGGTAAATAGTAGGCTGAAGAGGGACTTGCACTATTTACTAAGTAATGTCTTTATTAAAATCGTTACCAATTTATTTAACGAGGACACTTAGAATAAAAGAGAAGAATGTTTTTTAATAAATTATGACTGAAATATCTAACTTTGATAATTTCTGATATCGGAAACTGAAAATATTGATAGAGAGAGAGAGGAGAGAGAGAGAGAGAGAGAGAGAGAGAGAGAGAGAGAGAGAGAGAGAGAGAGAATGTGTACAATATATATCTCATAATTACACGTTACACTTCTCATAACGGATGGCCCAGTAGGCAAAAGTTGATTAATTATTGCATCTCCCTATTTCACTGCGTCATACCTATATAGGTCATTGTGATTATGGGTTGAATCACTGTCTATGGAGGTACAATCTCTTTCGGAAATGAAATAGTTTTTTTTTTTTTTTTTTTTTTTTTTTTTTTTTTTTTTTTTCTCCAGGAAGGCGGGGTGGGGGTGGGGGGGGGTGGGGGGTGACGTTGGGGTTGCTTGCCTGCTCATGTGAGAGTTGAACTTGCAACGGCAGTACATACCTGAAGGAATGATACCTCAGTGAAACTGAAGGATTCATTTCATGGAAGGTTTACATATATACGTATATTTATATACCCATATATGTGTATATTGTGACGAGTTCTGCCTGGAGGAAATTAATATATGTTTATAGATGAATGTTATAATTGATATTACTTTTCAAGATTACTTAAAAAATATCAGGACTATAGCTTTGCTGTTCGTACATATTTGATATATATATATATATATATATATATATATATATATATATATATATATATATATATATATATATATATATATATATATGTGTGTGTGTGTGTGTGTGTGTGTGTGTGTGTATGTAATATATATATATATATATATATATATATATATATATATATATATATATATATATATATATATATATAGATATATATATATATATATATATATATATATATATATATATATATATATATATATATATACATATATATATATATATATATATATATATATATATATACATATATATATATGTATATATATATATATATATATATATATATATATATATATATATATATATATATATATATATATATATATTCTTCATCTGTATATATTCATTGTATATACTGTATATACATATGTATATAAACTACATATAAATGTGAGTAAAGACGTATGTTTATATAATATTCCTGTTTCTGATGGATTCTTTATATTGTAGGAGATTTCCAGGACTCTCTCTCTCTCTCTCTCTCTCTCTCTCTCTCTCTCTCTCTCTCTCTCTCTCTCTCTCTCTCTCTCTCTCTCCTGGTAAAGACACGCCTTGAAACATAGCCCTTCATTGGGGCTCGATTTCCAATAATTGCCCATGTCATTCGGACACTTCGAGTCTACGGGACAAATTACGCTCACGCACACACACATACGTAGACTGGCGGTACATTTACCAACAATCTGGAAGCCCAGTATTGTTTCTAGTCCGTTTATTCGTTGTGTTAGGTACAGTAGTTGAACCTTTCAATTGGTAGAATGTGGGTTATTATGGAAGGGCGTTGATTGTCTAAAAAAAGTTTTTTTTTTTTTTTTTACATGCATACACTGTTTCTTAGTGGGGATATTGAACAATGGATTTGCGCAATGCCATGATCAACAAAGCTATACTATTTAGAGCTACCCATACTAGGTTGGTTTGCTTTAAGAGATCAAGAAAATCTACCACCATCACCAATCTGCAGTGGCCAGTTTTGTCATGAAGAGTGGGTGATGATGTTGACATACATACATACATTAAATATTTGTCGACTAGACTGATTGCTAAAAGTATTTGACATACGC
>NC_090727.1:169546564-169549064 GCF_036898095.1 Palaemon carinicauda | reverse complement strand
TTTAATATGAACATGGTGATATGTCTCTCTGTATAGTTTATATATGACAGATCTATTTTAACATTGTTATTTATTTAGAATAACTTTTATTAATTGTTTATTGCATATTTTTCCCTGTTGGAGCCTTTGGGCTTATAGCATCCTGCTTTACCAACCAGGGTTGTAGCTTAGCCAATAATACTGCTGTATTGCTAACATTTTTTAAAGCTTAACTCAAGTATCCTTTGCAGCGTCTTAACTCCATGTTGCAAAGGATCAGCCTTTTGTATCTTTTACTGCGATGACTTTGACTGATTTCTTCATCAATTTACTAAGTGTTGACAGATGAGCTGCAACGATTTATTTAGATTATTGTGCAACCTATTTCATAAAGAATGAACCGATCCAATGATTTTAAGAAAAATATTTTCGTAATGTTTGGTGTCTGATCTTTCCATTTCCGTTTCTGTGTATTTTTCTGAGAGATTTTTTTTTTCTCTTACTAAAAAATAAAATTATTCATGATACTTTTTCCTTGTGTGTGATGTCCAGTCCCTTCATTTCTTTGCATAATGTGACACTGACGTCTTATTTGAACAAGATTCACAGTTATGTGTTGCTCCACATTTTTTAGGTCTAGTCTTGGCCAAATTACTGTTCTGTTATGCGAATATTCATGCAAGTGTTATTGATAACTCTCCAAAAACGTTTTTTTTTAAACAATCTTCAAGATTCTTAGTTTTGAAAAAAAAAAAAAAAAACTGTCTAGTCATGGCCAAATTACTGTTTTGTTATGCGAATATTCATGCAAGTGTTATTGATAACTCTCCAAAAACGTTTTTTTTAAACAATCTTCAAGATTCTTAGTTTGAAAAAAAAAAAAAAAAAAACTGTCTAGTCATGGCCAAATTACTGTTTTGTTATGCGAATATTCATGCACGTGTTATTGATAACTCCAAAAAAGTTTTTTTTTTAAGCAATCTTCAAGATTTTTAGTTTTGCAAAAAAAAAAAAAAAAAATGTCTAGGTCTAGTCTTGGCCAAATTACTGTTATGTTAGGTGAGTATTCATACACGTGTTATTGATAGCCTACCAAAAACGTTTTTTAAACATTCTTTAAGATTCTTATTTTTGCAAAAAGAAAGAAAAAAATTGTCTAGGTCTAATCTTGGCCAAATTATTGTTTTGTATGTGAATATTCATACACTTGTTATTGACAACTCTCCAAAAACGTTTTTAAACATTTTTCCAGATTCTTAGTTTTGGAAAAAAAAGAAAGAAAAAAACTGCATGTTTCGCTGATGTATCGCAAAAAAAAAAAACCGCGTAATTTTTTTTTTCTTTAACCCAAAATTTTCAGGAAGTTTTGGACGCAGAACTCGTGTTCCGGAATGAGTGATTTATTGGATTGGCGCGAATTCCAAATTTACTTACATAACCATTCCGACCATTCCTTTTTTTATATCATCATAAAAATCCTCCCCCCCCCTCCCTCACAGTCTCAAGGGAGCCACCGTCGTTGTGAAAACAAGAAAACGAACAATTTTTTTTTTTCCCCATCGGAAAGTGTCTTTGTACGGCATTTCAAGGTATGCATAGTTCTGATTATATTCTTAATATTATGATATTTGAAATTTAGTAAATTTTTGCTATTTCGTATCTTTTTTTTTCACTTTCTCTCCTCTGTTACGTCGATGTGTGTGTGTTTTTTTCTTTTTTTCACATTTAAATTTTGAACGGAATTGGAGTAATTTGCATAATATTTCTTGACTTAGATTTCAGAAGTGATTAGTTAGATATTACTCTACTATTTACAAGATTTTGAAGTTGCTACTACTACTACTACTACTACTACTACTACTGTTAAAAATTTGCCGTAAAAATAAGGAAAAATCCTGGAATAAAGGTTGCCAGCCATTTACCGTTTTAAGAAATGGATATATTGACGTAAAGGCATGATATTACGGTCACCAACCCGTTAAAGATAATAACAAAGTAGGGTAAAAATTACGGTCGACTGTATTTTACTGAAATACGGTTGAGAACAGTCTAATATTTTTACCAAGAATTTCCGATTCAACTTACTCTTTTTAACATTGTGTGGAATGGTATTTACGGTTTGCATTGTAATGTTAGAAATGGGATGTCCTGTGGCAATAGTTTAGTAATTTGATGATTTTTTTTAAGCAGAATTTTGGAACTTCTTTTCGTGAGTAAAGCCAGAGTGAAGTAAACAACTATTTCTTAAAGTTAAAGACTTTAAAACGAACAGCAAAAGAAGAACAGTCATGTTCTTGTTCTGGCAAATGAAGGAGACAAAAAGATCCTTCTTGTGTGGGTGTTTCAGAAGAATATACAAATGTAATAATCCGGAATTCTTCCTCTTCAGAGAAATGTAAGAGAAGATTATTTTTGTTTCTTATATTAAATCTGGATATCTTCAGGGACAGCGTATATAACAGAAGCAAGAATAATTTTTATTTTTATTTTAACGAACACTTTAAAATTTCCATTACAAAAC
>NC_090727.1:169539064-169541564 GCF_036898095.1 Palaemon carinicauda | reverse complement strand
AAATACAGAAACAGAGACACTGTACAACATCTGTACACATCACTAGTAAGACCCCATCTAGAATGTGGAGTCCAATTTTGGGTCCCAACTATTCCGAAGGATATAGATAGACTGGGAGCAGTACAAGCTAGGGCCACCAAACTAGTTCCAACATTAAGGCCATTTGGATATACTGTAGATGGTGGATGGAACGTTTGAACATATTTGATCTACAAACTTGACGATTATGGGGACAGTTAATAGAGGCATTCAAAATTCTTAAAGAAATAACAAATATAGATTACAACAGTCTATTCACGCTTAGCACAAAGCACTTCATAAGTAATGGATACAAACTGGAATTGAAAAGATACATCACCACTCAATGTGACAATTTCTTTACATACAAAATAGCAAATCCATAGAATAGACTTCCAGCGGATGTAGTAAATGGTAACGCGGTAAACCAGTTCAGTAATAAGTTAGACACGATCGTAAGAACTCTCTAAAATTCTAAATGCTCAAAGTTAATCGCTGTACCTAAGAGCAAATGAAGTCTCCGCGGATGGACTAGAAAGTCTTTGAGACATCCAAAATCCTTATAACTCCTTGTAACTCTCCTAGTCAATTCTATCAGTTGTTGGTAGTTCTAAGGATAGAAGATCTCTCTCTCTCTCTCTCTCTCTCTCTCTCTCTCTCTCTCTCTCTCTCTCTCTCTCTTAACTTGGCATTTCTGTATAACGAGGAATGTTGATACATATTAAGTATTTCGTAGAGGAGATTCAGTAAGTTTCTCATAGTTCTGAAAACCACGTTATTTTCCCGCATATTCCTATTTCAATGAAGTTACCTTATAGCGATTTGTTGTAATATGCTTCATCCTATGTCTATTGCCTGATTTGGAAGAAATACACACATCGACTATTGCAAAAGTAATTGCAAAAGTCAATAATTCATATTTATTTTTGAATTGTGGTGGTGTTAAAGATACATTTTTGCCTCCCGGTTTTGGAAATGTCTAAGATTTCCGGTTGAATATGATTATAATAGAATTTAAAGTTTGAAAGATTTAACATCATCGCACTGGTTAATCTTAATAAGTTTATATAAAAGGAAACGTTAGGATATATATATATATATATATATATATATATATATATATATATATACATATATATATATATATATACACATACATATATATATATATATATATATATATATATATATATATATATATATATATATATATATGTATATATGCGCGTGTGTGAAAATTAATACATGCTTTACTCATACATTTATATATAGTGTATATATGTACTGTATATATACATACTGTATAAACATATGTGCGTACAGACATTTCTTTCGTGTTTGATAGAAACCAAATAGAAGGTTAAATTCTAGACAAAATATGTTAGCTATGTAACTTGAGGAGTAAAGAAGAGAAGATTAGTATCCTGTGGAAAGAGTTGGGAAATAATAATTTTCTTTTCCAGTTCTCTGGTAACAGAAAGCTATAATTGAGGTCATATCATTATTACTATTATTATTATTATTAATCATGTATTTTTATTATTATTATTATTATTATTATTAATCATTTATTATTATTATTATTATTATTATTATTATTAATATTATTATTATTATTATTATTATTATTATTATTATTATTATTAAGTGTTAAGCTACAGCCCTAGTTGGAAAGACTGGATAATATAAGCTCAAGGACTCCAACAGGGGAAACTATCCCAGTGAGGAAAGGAAACAAGAAAATAAACAAGAGAAGTAATGAACAATTATAATAAAACATTTTAGGAATACCAACGTTAAATTGGATCTAGTATCGAAAGAAAGGTAAATGGAAAATTCTTAGGTAAATATATTATCAAAGGTTTTTCAAAATTAGCATATAATTTATTTACAGTTAGTGGATGGTTTTACTTTGTTTTTGGTTTTTTTGATGAAATGACTCTGTAAATATATAGTAATTTTATTTTTAAAGCAATTTGATATGTTTTGTTTTATTGTTTATTTGTTGCATATTTTTCTCTATTGAGGCCCTAATTTTTTAGAACTTTGTTTTCACAACTAGAATTGCAGCAGGGCTAATAATAATAATAATAATAATAATAATAATAATAATAATAATAATAATAATAATAATAATAGTAATAATAATAATAATAATAATTATAGTTATAAGTATATTCATAATAATAGTAAAATGATAGTGAAAATAAAAATAAAGATATTGATATTCATCGATTTGAATTAATTGGTGTTTGTCACACAAAATCTTCCAATGATTAAAATTCTTATAATAGGATTGATTCATCGCATTTTATTAGATTTTATAAAATAAAATTATTTTTTTTTATTTTTTATGTTTTTAGAATGGCTAAAGAAATCGATAATTTTTTTCGTGTTTTTTTTTTGAGTTGCTAAAAGAATCGATTATTATGAGACATCTCATAACATTATATATAATGCTCAAATTCTTCATTTTTTTCTC
>NC_090727.1:169519064-169534064 GCF_036898095.1 Palaemon carinicauda | reverse complement strand
ATTTATTTGCTTATAGAAAGTGATTAGAAAGGCAACCAGGTCTCTGTATCAGAATAAATGTTCACCAAATCGTCAGCCGGGCAAGCCCCACCCCCACCCTCCACCCTCACCCCCCACCCCCACCCCACCCCCACCCCTACCCCCACCCCTCACCCACACACACACACACAGTGGTGGCCATGAGAACTGTTTTTTTTTTTCTTTTTTTCTTTTTATTCCTCTGGGTTACTTACCCTTTTAAGACATATTTCTATTAATTTATAACTGGTATCTCACCGTTGATCTTTATTTTTGGTGGACATTAGGTTGTTTACTCGAAACCCCATTTTAGGCATTGGTTCAGTTATGTTTTATCTTGTGTAAGGTCATTGACACAATATCATTTGTGACGGTACATTAGAAGGACCTTTAACAAAAGACTCATTATCGAGCATGTCTATTGTATACTAGTTGATTTTAATGCCAATGATGTATTACAGCTATCGTGCCAAAATTACCCTAATGTACAACGCTCGTACAGCTGATTGAGATCTTTACAGAACTAATTACCAGAATATATTTTATGGGCACTGATAACGCGGACCATTAAACACGATGGGGCGTTTGGGATATCATATATGTAACAGTTTTGTTTTATGCTAAATGGTTCGAAAAAAACAATCAGTTATAATCTGAGCTTTCATCAGTGTTGTATTCCTTAGTGTTGGCAATAACGGATCGAAGATATGGCTGGGGTCTAATGAGCACTGGTGTTTTCCTACTTACTGGAGGGTGGTTGCAGATATGCATTAACTTCCACACACACATTTATAATATCATCATCAGCTGTTACTAGTCCACAGCAGAACAAAGGCCTCAGACATGTCCTTCCACTTGCGTTTATTAATGGTCTTTCTGTCCCAGTCCACTTCCTTAGTTCGTCGAACCATCTTCTTCTCTTCCTTCCTATGCTTCTTTTACAATCTCTAGGGACTCCTTCAGTTATTCTTAATGTCAATCTATTGTCTGTCCTTCTCATTATATGCCCTGCCCATGTCCATTTCTTTTTCTTACAATTTGTTAGAATATACTCTACTTTAGTTGGCTTGCGTATCCATGCTGCTATTTTTCTGTATCTTAGTGTTATTCCCATCATTATTCTTTCCATAGCTCTGAGAGGTGTAACTGGCTTATGTTTTAAGGCTTTAGTAAATCTCAAAGTTTCTGATGGATAACTTAATACTGGTAGGACCATTTCATTAAATACGTTACTTTTTAGAGAAAGTGTCATTTTACTTTTCATAATCTCATTTTGTTTACCAAATGCTCTCCATCCCATGCTTATCCTTCTCTTAATTTTGTTCTCATGTCCTTGGGAAGCACTTACTGTCTGTCCTAAGTACGTACATTCATTAGCATTCTCCAGAGGGTCGTCCATAACTCATATTTGTTGTCTGCCTTTTCAGTGAACATTATCATAGTTTTACTCATATTTCTTTTCAGTCCTACATTTCTGCTTTTCCTATTCAAATCTTCTAGTATCTTGTGTAAGTCACCCCATGATTCACTAAACACAACTATGTCATATATATATATATATATATATATATATATATATATATATATATATATATATATATGTGTGTGTGTGTGTGTGTGTGTGTGTGTGTGTGTGTGTGTGTATGTATGATATTACCGAACATCTCTGAAAATGAATAAACAACAGAAGAACAGAAGGTCCATAGCAAGCTTTAACGTTTATTCATGCTTCTATATAACTATCTATATGTATGTATGTATTATATATATATATATATATATATATATATATATATATATATATATATATATATATATATATATATATATATATATTATATTCTTTCAAGATGTTACAAATAATTCTTAATATAGAGGTTACATTATTTTCGGGTCATAGGCCCTAGGAGAAATTATTTTTATGCTAAGTACGTCTGCCCAACCAAAGATCCGAACCTTAGCACCATGTAGAAATAAAGGTAGACAGTTATGTAAGACAATCCAGCCTTAAAGAGAGATTAGATTGGATGGATTAATTCCAATTATAAAACCTGAATTCGACAGGACTACGTACAGCAGAGTTTGAATCAATTCTGATCTCTCTTTATGGCTGAATGGTCAAAGTAAACCGTCAGTTATTATTTCTACATGGTGCTGAGGTTCGAATCTTTGAGCGGTAGTCATAAAAGGATCATATATACATTTGTACTGTAAACACACACACACACATATATATATACATATATAGTTATGTATATATATATATAAATTATATGATGTAAACATAAATACAGTATGTTTAAATATACGTTCCCATCTACTTTCTTATATACTGTATTTATGGTATACACTTTTATCAATACATTTAAACCTATAATAAGGAAAGTACGTAAGTACGGAACATTCCAATCACTCAATGTCTAAGAGTGGTAAGGTCCCTTATGTCATATTCGTTGTTACATTGCCTCTTAAATTAGAACAGACTAAGGTGTCAAGCCCACGAAACTGTAATTACTAACAAAGAAACTTGATCACATTTATTTCAGTTTATATTACCCTGAACGCAATGAGGTTTGCTGAAGCACTTTTAGGGTAAATCGGTATTTGTTCGAAATGCTCTCTTATTCACGTAGCTGCGTTACTCTATACTTTCCTAAAAGTAAATACCACATACTGGTAATAAGGTAAGGCGAGTTATTGGTAATATTGGTAATAATGGTACTTTTTTTTCGGGCCTTTATATGTGTTAGTTCGTGTCCCGCGTCATGAGCGGACAGCGGTGATCCCCAAGACGCGCTTAAATTTGGCATAATTGTCGTTTGCATATTCCGTCTTAATGGAGCCATTGCGAAGGTAATCGATGGCTTCTTGTAAGTTGGTGGTGGGAGGAAAAAAAGTTCCGGGTAGGCAGAGAGGTTTTCTTTCGTTCTTGACTTAGAAAATTCTCTCTCTCTCTCTCTCTCTCTCTCTCTCTCTCTCTCTCTCTCTCTCTCTCTCTCTCTCTCTCTCATTACTTTGGAGAAGCTTGCTAGTGTCGTTTCTTCTCCCCGATAGACCTATTGTTTGTAAAGTCGTTCTCTCTCTCTCTCTCTCTCTCTCTCTCTCTCTCTCTCTCTCTCTCTCTCGCTTTATATATATATATATATATATATATATATATATATATATATATATATATATATATATATAATATCTCCTACATAAAATTGACATGCCACTCTTTTCGGTATTTTTCACTCATTTCTCTCTCTCTCTCTCTCTCTCTCTCTCTCTCTCTCTCTCTCTCTCTCTCTCTCTCTCAACCCTTTTGTGTTTTCCGAACAAAAACCTCCATTGCCTCCAACCTCTCGGCTATCACTTTCCCCTTCTTTCTGTATCTTTTTTTTTCTCTTTTTTTCCATTGCTAAATAGGCCTAACGACTCAGACAATCTTAGCGAGCGATTGTACGTGCTTCTTATTGGCACCTGGCCTACTGACTCTCATTTTCTCTTTCTTCGGTACAGAAACCCTGGAAGCATTGAGGCTTTTTCTGCTGCCTCTGAACTACAGTAGTTTTAGGGTGTTGTCGAAGGAAATGTATTTTAGGATATACTGTTATAATGGAGTATTGATTTTTAATTGGTAGTTTTGTTCTTGCATAAATATTAACAAGATAAATAGATGGATAGAATGAATCGTGGATATATAGGGAAGAATAGAAACAGGAGATCTAGTCTAAGGATTGTGTTGAGAAATTTTTTTTTTTTGTTGGTTATAATAGAAAAAAATGGGTTCACATGAAAATAAGATTGTTCTCCGTATTTGAGAGAGAGAGAGAGAGAGAGAGAGAGAGAGAGAGAGAGAGTCTTGGGTAGTGCCATAGCCTCTGTACCATGGTCTTCCACTGTCTTGGGTTAGAGTTTTCTTGTTTAAGGGTACACTCGGGCACACTATTCTATCTTATTTCTATTCCCCTTGTTTTGTTGAAGTTTATAAAGGAGATATTTATTTTAATATTATTACTCTTCAGAAAATATTTTATTCTTCCTATTTTCCTTTCCTCACAGGGCTATTTTCCCTGTTGGAGGCCCTGGGCTTATAGCATCGTGCTTTTCCAACTAGGGTTGTAGTTTAGCAAGTAATAGTAATAATAATATGAATGTACCAAGTTTCTGAGAACAGATGAGAGATGGAGGGTGCTTTAGGTTATTCGACATGTCAACATGTCACAGAGAGAGAGAGAGAGAGAGAGAGAGAGAGAGAGAGAGAGAGCGAGAGAGAGAGATTTCAACATAATGCATCTCATTAAACCACACAAGCCCAGCTCTGGATTAATATAGTTGTTAGTAGTCACGCTGAAAAAGATTTGTGGCGATTAAAAAGCAATTGGACTAACAAAAGGCACGATAAGTATCGAAGACTTTTTGTGCGTTTGGGACCAAGATCGGTAGATTTATCGGTTTTAGATAGCATTGAAAGGACTTGAAAAGATCAATGGAAATATAGCTTTCAAGGTAAAAAAAAAGAAAAGGCTTTGTGTATATATATTTTCAGAGTATTAATTTAACGCTATTGCAAAGATTATCTAAAACAACTTGAGTCCAATTTAGAATAGCTGCTCATGACGGTAGTTCAAAAAAGTAATGAATATTTTTTTTTTTCTTAATATTGCCTTCCGTTAACATGTCTGATAACCATCGTAAAATGATAAGATTCACTACTTTTGGTACCTTTTTTTTTTTTTCAAATAAGAGATAAGAACCAAGGTCGGTGGGTGACATGCTATTGAAAGAGGAATTCATATCAGTAGGCCCGGCTTTATAATTGGGTATATTTCACGTTTGGACTGTTGTGTGTTGTGGGTATGTCCTGGGTACATTATGTTCATTCAGGTACGTGATAATGAGAAATATGGGTGGTACACATTCGTCGTGGCGCACTATTTCGGTTAAAGAAATTTCAGAACAAATATTCTAGTTTTCCTTTTAGATTACGAATATTTAATTCAAATTAAGGAAATATAGTTGAACTTGTAGGCATAAATATTATACAATAACAAGAACTGAATGGTTGGAAAATGTGGTGATAGTAGGAATGGTAATTAGCAGCCTAAAGAGTGGTTTGGGCATGTAGAAAGAATGGAGATTAATAGGTTGGGGAAAATGAAAAGTACATAGTTTGGGTGATCCAGGAAGATGAGGTAGAGAAAAATCATATATGCTGTGTAGATGGTATTAAAGAATCAGATCGTACTAGTATGAGAGTTCTTGAAAGGTAAAGATGGTTAGCATGGTTTGTGCAAAGTGTTTGACCTGTTGTTAATTAGCAGTGTTTGCATGCATATTTAGCGGTAGATGTAAAATGCCTCACAAGTTGGAAATATTTCAGCAGATGTCTATGTGTGTTTTTTTCGGGAAATCCTTGCTAGTACGGCAAACTGTTTTTGCAATTAGTATTATATATTTATATATACATATATAATATATATATATATATATATATATATATATATATATTATATATATTCGTATATATCGATACCTGTATGTACATATATATACAGTCTATATATATATGTATATATATACATACATATATATATATATATATATATATATATATATATATATATATATACATACATACATACATACATACATATACACACATACATATGCCCTGTATATCCTTACTCAACATTAAGCTATTCCTCCTAATAGGAATTGGCTACAGGGAGAGAAAAAATAGCAAAGGCAATATTCGCTGTCCCATTCATCTTTTAACTGCTGACTGTGGGATGAGAGATGTCTTATCACTAGCGCGTCGAACCCCCCCATAGAGGCTACACGCTCTATGCTATTCACCCTTATCTTCCGTGAAGACCTGTTTTTCATGGATGTCAATGACTTCCCTTCCAATACGTCTTTCATCTTGATAACCCTTTCAAAATATTCCTCTGCTACATGCTTACTTATATATATGTACTGTATGTATGTATGTATGTATGTATATATATATGTATATATATATATATATATATATATACATACATATATATATATATATATATATATATATATATATATATATATTAGAATATGTTTACCATTATATATACACACATATATATATACATATATATATGTATATATATATATATATATATATATATATATATATATATATATATATATACATATATATATATATATATATGTATATATATATATATATATATATATATATATATATATATATATATATATTAGAATATGTTTACCATTATTCCTGAAACATATTGGCTGAGTTTTATAAAAGGAGTTGGTAGCCTAAATGCTCAATATAAATCATAATATATATATATATATATATATATATATATATATATATATATATATATATATATATATGTGTGTGTGTGTGTGTGTGTGTGCGTGTGCTTGCTGCAGCATGATTTCGAGTTTGAAAACTTGTCTTTTAGGAAAAATTTAAAATATGGGGAATTAAAGCATAGAAAATATTATTGTGATTAGTATTCATATTCTTAATACATATGGTTTTTTGAGCGATCGTGTAAATATTGGCTAGAATGATAGATATATTTTTTCAGGATATCATTCCGTACGTAAATTAGTGATTGTATGATATTTATAGAAATCATGAATTTATAAAAGAAAATAACCTTTCATTATTGTTATTGCCGTACATAAATTTCCGGTTTAACCCTATAGTGTAATAAAATAATATTAAAAACCTGTGCGTATATTTTATTCAAGTAAATAATGAAATACCTAATGATTATGGTTGTAGAATTAGAAAGATAGTTTATCATGATGCTTTTCCGAAGAAGGTAACTGACAACGATTAAAGCTAAAAAGAAAAAAAATGTAGGAAGCTCCTTGTTTTCTATAAACTTGTCTCGACCTTGCAGACTTGTAAAAGTGACCATTGCAACACGATGACAGTGACAATGAAGAAGCAGCGTTGCATGACAAACCCATTGTGCAGAGGTGGGCAGGAGGAAACTCATTCCAACATGGCGCTAATTTAACCACATTGTCTGCTCCTCCGGGTAACAATGCAAACAGGTAGAGACACCTCAACGGGAGAGGGAAGGAGCGAGGGAATAGGGGTTGAGTTACCTTGATGGAGAAGGGGGTAGAGGGGCGGTAGGGAATGAAGCTGATTTTGGGATAACCGATGTTGAACAAAATTCCACCTCCTTTTTTTTTTTTTTTTTTTTTTTTTTTTTTTTTTTTTTTTTTTTTTTATCTTAATCCTTACCACTAATTCGAATCGTTCTCCTCTTTCCTCTCATCTTTTTTTTTTCTTCAACTTTACTCTCTTCCTCGTCTTCTTCCTCTCAGTGGACTAATCACCTTTAAGTTTTAATTTTGGGAGGGCGGCCTCGTTAGATGATAATTGACGTTTGAACTATCAGGTTCCTGCTCTCTCGTCTCGAACCAGTAACGTCCTTCGGACGCAGGCTCGAAAATAAATGGTAAACGACATTTTTTCATGCGATCTATAATGTTAATTAAGTTGATTAAAGAAATAGAGTTAAAAATGTAATTAAAAACCGCATCCTCTATTAAAAGAGAGTTCCTAAATCATATACTGAATGCATTAATGATACACTGAATATTTTCCAAGGTGAAGTAACATAAAAATACTGGAATTTCTGTTCTTTATGAGGACGTAAGGCAAGCAACCCCATCCCAGGATCGGTAATTGAAAAATATCATCTAATGGTAGAGCCCTGATATGAGCTGCAGTGGGTTCCGTTGAATATGGGTAACCAGTAGTAAATACCGTATTTATTGGTAAATATTGAAGAGTCTTCTAAGCATTTATAAGGAATCGTAAAGTCTATTATTATTATTATTGTTATTATTATTATTATTATTATTATTATTATTATTATTATTATTATTATTATTATTATTATTATTATTAGCTAAGTTATAACCCTAGTTACAAAAGCAGGATGCTATAAGCCCAAGGGCTCCAAAATGGTAAACTTGCCCCAGTGAGGAAAGGAAATAAAGAAATTAACTATACGAAAAGTAATAAAGAATTAAGATAGAATATTCTTAGAAGAGTAACAGCATTAAAACAATTAAATATTTTGAGAACAGTAACAACATTAAAACAATACAATATTTTAAGAACAGTAACAACATTAAAACAATAAGATATTTTAAGACCAGTAACAACATTAAAACAATAAAATATTTTAAGAACAGTAACAACATTAAAACAGATCTTTCAAATATAAACAATGAAAATGTTTATGTCAGCTTATTCAACATAAAAAAAAAAAAAAATGCTGCCAGAAATTGTAAAGCGAAATAAATACCTCGATAATAACATCTTGATAGCAGAGAAGTAGAATTCAATTATCTTATCAATATGGAAACAGTTTAGTCGAAATATTTTACGTAATTATCTTGTAATGACCTATTATTACTGTGCCGTGTGCAACAAAGGATACAATCAATGTGGTAATTTGGTTTTGTAAAATTTAACTTTCCTTTTATTTTTATTTTTATTCGTTCATGATAACGATCGGCATTCTTCAGGACCGTTAAATCCAAGATGTTTGTGTGTGTGTGTATGTGGGTATGTGTGTGTATGTGTGTGTGTGTGTGTGTGTGTGTGTGTGTGTGAAGAACATAATCAAGGCCAGATGGCAAGGTGTGAGTCAAAGTTATAGTGTTTCTTATTGGTGTATAAGTATCAGCATTCTTCAGGACCGTTAAATCCAAGATGCGTGTGTGTGTGTGTGTGTGTGTGTGTGTGTGTGTGTGTGTGTGTGTGTGTGTGTGTGTGTGTGTGTGTGAAGAACATAATCAAGGCCAGATGACAAGGTGTGAGTCAAAGGTAGTCTAGTGTTTCTTACTGGTGTATAAGTATCGGCATTCTTCAGGACCGTTAAATCCAAGATGTGTGTGTGTGTGCGTGTGTGTGTGTGTATGTGTGTGTGTGAACATAAGGCCAGATGATAACGTGTTAGTTAAAGGTAGTTTAGTGTTCTTACTACAGTATAAGTGGGTGTTATGCGATGTTTTAAAATCTGCAAACTGCTGCCCATATCACATTTGCGCGCCAACCAGTCTGTCATCTCCTCATTTCCCAGTTCGTGTAGAATTTTACTTCTACATTAACGAGATCTTATGATTGAGCAGTTAACAACACTGTTAAGAATTTGCATTAAAAAAACTGTAAATGCCTGGAAACATTTATTCCAAGACTTTTACCGTTTTAAAAAGGGATATATTGACGTAAAGGGGTGATATTACGGTCACCAATCCTTAAAAGATAATAATAAGGTAGGGTAAAATTACGGTCGCCTGTATTTTACTAAAATACGGTTGAGAACAGTATATTTTTACGGAGAATTTCCGATTAAAATTACGATTTTTTTTTCTTCAGTGAACCACTGAAGAAGTTCTATTCAACCACTGAAGAAGTCCTATTCAAGCATTGTCGTTACTATCAATTGCTTGGGCAATCTGCTAATGACTTATTCTTTTACTATTAGCTTTACCACCTCATTGTGTTTCAAATTCAGGATTGACCTCCCAATATTTTTTTTTTTTCTGTTTAAGCAGAGAAATTGTGTCAACGCTGAACCCTTCACTTTTATCCGGGAGTCGACATGGTACAAATCTATTAATTCTCATGAGTGTTTGTAATTAGCCTAACCAAATATTAATCCCATAACAATATCCTCATTGGCACGAGGTGATGTGGCTTATTGGTATCTCTCTCTCTCTCTCTCTCTCTCTCTCTCTCTCTCTCTCTCTCTCTCTCTCTCTCTCTCTCTCTGTGCCAATCGGAAGGTGGTGCATATTTAATACTAAGAATACGGTCGGCTTTCTTTATTACTTTCTTACATCTGTTATTATAGAATCGCCAATACATGAGTCGGACTGAAGAAAGGTTGAAGATAGATTCTAGAGAAATAGAAATGAATTAGGGCTCTAGAGTATTGGGAATAATGATAGGGTTGAGAGACTGGGAATAAAGAAAAGCTGGAAGAAACTGGAGATGAGGATAGCCTCAAAGGAACGTGAGATTAAGGATAGGTTCGAAAGATGTGGTGATAGAAATAGGGTGGAGGGGAGATGAAATAAAGATAGAATCAGTTGATGAGAGAATGATAATGTGAGAGGTGAAAAAGCAAGTAGATTTACAAGAAGTGACTAAAGAAATGTTGGAGAGAAATGGGAATGGAGATAAACGCCGGTAGAAGTCACTTTGGAGGTAGAAAAATCGAAAGATATTGGAATAAAGATGTGTGTGAGAGAAGTGGGAATAAGATAGGTTCAAGGAATTTGGGAGTGAAGATGGTTGCAAGGAAAGGGGTAATAAAGATAAGAAGATGAAGATAGTTTATATGTGGTAATGAAGATAATTGCGGGAGAAGGGGAAATGAAGATAAATGAAATAGAAGTCAGAATGAAGAATGTTGCAAGAAAAATGTGGAAAAGAGATAGTTGCAAGCCAAGTGGGAAGGAAAATAACTTCAAAAATAGGAATAATAAAGATAGGTTAGCGAGAACTTGGAATGAAGTTTTCCTAGTTGAATACTTGTGGGAATGTAGATAGGTTTTAGATAAGTTTGGATGAAGAAAGTTATCAAAACAGTTTGACTGAAGATAGTTGATAGAAAGTTGAGAATGAAGATAGACAGTGGATAAGTATTGAAGATATATGTTAAGAAAGGTGGAATTAATATAGTTTATCAGAAAAGTTTAAATGATGAATAGATAGTAGCGATAAAACTTTGGCTAAAGATCGTTGTGTGAATGAAGATAATTTTCAGATATGTGGGAACGGGAATGAAGATAGTCGTAAGATATATGGGAAGATAGATAGTTTACAAAGAATTGGGAATAAAGATAGTTGAGAGGAAAGGGGGAAGGAAATTAATTACGAAAAAAGTTTGTATATATATATATATATATATATATATATATATATATATATATATATATATTATTCAAATCATATTTAGATATTAATTCATCGGTTATAATTATACGATTGACACTTACAAATTCGTGATATATATCTTTTTTTCATGTTATTGACTGATAGATCCAATCAATAGAAATGCAGCTTAATATGACTTCTTTTGAAATAATGTTGAATAATTGTCAATTGAATTAGAATAATGAAGGAGATCTTATGTGTTATTCATTACCATGGAAAAAAAAAATTAAATTACCAGCATTAAAGGTTATTTATATACTTGTAATTTCTTAATACGTTAATGATATGGTATGTTTGACAATTCGATATTTGTGATATTGATTATTATATTTAGTCATGTTTATATTATTTCCTATAATTGTACAATAGTGTATTTCTTCAGTTCGTTCTTTGCTTATTAGCAAAATCCTTTAGTGTTATAACATATTTTGATATTGATTTTAACGGTGGGAGTTATACATTCTAAAGAAGTATTTTTGTGAAAAGGTCATTGACAGAATATCATAATTCTAATCGTGATATTTTGTATATAAATTTGAAATCTATTATCCTTGGTCATTATTAAGGAATGGTTTTTAAAATATATTTAAAAGTTGTGATATTATATGTCATTATCTTTTGAGATTGGTATAATGATGATGAAAACAATGACGATAACGTCTTATTAAGATTTATATTTTAATATAAAATTTATTATTCGGTAAATGTTACTAATTTTACAAATTCAAGGTTTTTTATTCATCCGAAGATTAAATTTGAAATATATTAACATTTAGAACTGCTCGAACACCATAGGATACAATAGGCAACTGTAATGGTAGTTGTAGGTGTAGGCTAGTGTACTGTATGTATACAGTATACTCGTATATACAGTAGTACTTCAGTTTATGAGTAACTCAGAATACGAGCAAAGAAAAAATAAAATTGGGTTTACAAACATTATGTTGGTCGGTGAATAAAAGTTTTCCTACATATGCACATTTTTATGGACAAATGCTATCTAGACCAGTGGTTCCCAAACTGGGAGAAATTTCCACCTGGGGGAAATTTGAAGTTTCCCCGGGGGAAATAATGACACTACCTACTAACTAAAACAAGCGGAAAATGTCCTCATAGTACGTGCGGCAATTTGTTGTTAGCCATTCAATTGTGATATGATCATATCAATTCTAACTGACATGATATTCCAGGGGAGAATTGGAGTGTCATGCCCATTTCTGAGGCAGGCGAGAGGGGCATGAGGGCTGGGCGGGGCATGAAGGGGGAAATCTGGATGGTTGAACTGGGTGCAGGGGGAAATGACAGAAAAAAAGTTTGGGAACCACTGACTTCTAGACTATCATAAAGTCAGTCACAGCGCCCGTATGCCTCACACCGTCACACGCAGTGTTCACTATGTACTCATGTTCATTTGTTTATTTTTTACCCCATTTTTATGCCATTGTAAAGACCAGGCAAAAGCAGTCATCTTAAGGTATGATCCTTATGAAAATTGAATGTTGGAGTGTTAAAAAAAAAAAAAAAAAAAAAAAAAAGTGACCAAGTGTCCATAAAGAGTAAATTAAGGGATTCAGTTAGTGATAGTGACTGTCGTTCAAGAATACCTCACAATATTTTTTATCAGAATTGCTCCTAAAGGGAGATTATCTTTCCATGCAGCAACTCCCTCCTGATTTTCTCTCGTTTCCCTTGTGCCTGGCACGACAGTGCGACTAAATTTGTTGATTTTTTTTTCACAGAGAATTATTAATTTGTTTTCATTTCTGACGTTAGGCGTAATAATTTATTCAATAAACTCAATTAAAAATCTATTAGAAATGAATGTAGTGTATGATTGTATTATTAAACTTGAGGAATACATTGAGTAAATTACCTATATTTCATATGGAAAAAAAAATTTAAGATTACGAGCATCTTAGGTGACGAATTCGCTCCCGGAATGAATGAAACTGATAAACCAAGGTACTACTGTATAATAGTTTCGAAAGAGTAGTCTCTTGAAGCTAATGTTAACCGGTAATGGATTCAATTCATCTGTAGACCACATCCATGTAGTCTTTGTGTTTAAATATTTATAAGTAAATGACTGTCAACATAAGCTACCTAATGACACACCAGTTGAGGTATGATAATAGCATTTGGGGTTTGAGCTCCTAAATATTAGACTCAAATCTGCCTAGAAGTGTTGGATTTACTCATGTCACGGCATGCTGTATATTCAAGGGTTTCTTAATACAATTGAATTTAAATGGTTTCAGAGTTGAATAGCATGCATAAATTCTTTCAAAATACACACATTATGTATGTATGTATGCATGAATGTGTATATATATATATGTATATATATATATGTATATACATATATATATATATATATATATATATATATACGCTGATTGGTGCGGATTGGTGATGGTGGGAGACTTTTGTTCGATCGCTCACAGCAAACCAACCTAATGTTGGCACGTTCCTGACTAGTACAGCTTTGCTGGTCATGGCAATTTATTAGCAATTTCAACACGTTAAGTTATCCCCACTCTGAAAGGAATATCTATCTATCTATCTATCGATCTATATGTACAGTATATATATATATATATATATATATATATATATATATATCTATATGCATATAAATATGTGTACTGTATATATATATGTGTGTATATATATATGATAAAGTTTGCACATTTAGATGTGTTTTTCATATTCAAATAAGCCATTTATTTTCTATACATTAATGTCTGGATTACTCTTAACGACCTAGGGATCAGAGCCCCAAGCGAAATCACACAAAGACAAGAGCTTGGAAACTGGCTGGGAGTCGAACCCTGGTCCTGCAAACTTGTATAGACAGTGACTTACTACTCGGCCAAGTGGTAAGTCACTGTCTATACAAGTTTGCCGGACCAGGGTTCGACTCCCGGCCAGTCACAAGCTCTTGTCTTTGTGTGATTTCGATTGGGGCTCTGATCCCGAGGTCGTTAAGAGAATCCAGACATTAATGTATAGAAAATATATGGCTTATCTGAATTTATATATATATATATATGTGTGTGTGTGTGTGTGTTGCATATTATGCGTCATTACACATTACTTACATGCCACACGCGCACGCCAAGAAAATGCACGCTTTGCCCTTCCAAGGGTGTTAGAAGGAGAAAAGCAGCGTTGCCTGCCATCCAGCCGCTGCGTGTGGTGTATAGGTTACATCAAAATGTAGTTTCTTCTGGTGAAGGGCATCTCCAGATAACGTTAAATTCTGCTCGTTCAGCAGAGCTGTCGCCCGGTCGCCTCTTCCCTGATTGATTCTCTACCTCAAGGTTTGGCTACCTTGCGATAATACTCCTTCTCCTCCTCCTCCTTTTCCTATTCCATCTCCTCTTTTCGCTTATAGTTTATCTCTCTCGTTATATCTCTCTAATTGGTTGAAACAATATGACTCTCTCTCTCTCTCTCTCTCTCTCTCTCTCTCTCTGATTTAATATATTTAGAAAGTCATATGCGTAAAGTTATTTCTTTGTTTAATTCTCTCTCTCTCTCTCTCTCTCTCTCTCTCTCTCTCTCTCTCTCCTCTCTCTCTCTCTCTGAAATCAGTCCAGAGGTAACGGATATAAGATGGTATTGAAAAGATACAACTCCACACAATGTGGCAATTTCTTTACAGACAAATAGAAAATACTTGGAATAGAGTTCCAGCGGATGTAGTAAACAGTAACACGGTAAACGATTTCAAGAATTAGTTAGACAAGATCATAAGAACTCACTAAATGCTTAAAGTAAACCGCTATACCAAAGAGAAAATAGTGTCTCAATGGATGGGCTAAAAAGTCTTTGAGACATCCGAAATTTCTCTCTCTCTCGCTCTCTCTCTCTCTCTCTCTCTCTCTCTCTCTCTCTCTCTCTCTCTCTCTCAGTGATAAATTTATGACAGACATTAGACCAAGAACGAACACAATACCGGGGGGCAGATATACGTGATTACTGTAGGATAAATGTCT
>NC_090727.1:169510359-169518564 GCF_036898095.1 Palaemon carinicauda | reverse complement strand
TGGTCCTAAAGGTAAGAGGATAGATTTCTTTAATGTTATTATTATTTTCAAAATCTTGTTATTAATATTTTTTAGTTATTCTTCATTAATATGAAACACTCAATGTATGCACACACACACACACACACCCACATATATATATATATATATATATATTATATATATATATATATATATATATTATCATCTCCTCCTTCGCCTATTGACGCAAAGGGCCTCAAAGAGGATTCATTGGCTAGATTCATCAAAAGATAGCCAGTTCATATATATATATATATATATATATATGTATATATATATATATATATATGTGTGTGTGTGTGTGTGTGTATAAAGAAAGACGAATACACAATTAATAAAACACATGTATCAAACATATATACGGGTATGCTCATGAGTTAAAAGTGACGCATGGAACTACAAAAATATATGCCTTTATAAGAAAATCTGTTAGGCAGTATGTAATATTCATGAACCTATCGACAAAATGCCGCCTCTACCTGTTAGGCCTAAATCATCCATCACTTGGAGGCCTCTTTTGGCCTTATATATGGATATATTTTCATGGCATGTAGAAGCTGCCTGACTCCTGCACTTACGCCAACGTTCAGTGTTGGACGTCGTGTTTACGGTAATTTATATATATATAATATTATATATGTGTGTGTGTGTGTGTGTGTGTGTATTTATATATATATGTATGTATATGTATATATATTATACACGCACACACACACACACACACACACATATATATATATTATATATATACAAATACATATGTATATAATGTTTGTGTTTATGTGATAGTTATAATTGATACAAAACTGACTTTCTTATGATTTCAGACATTAGCCTAGAAATACTTACATAATATTGAATCTACCTTAGTTTTAAAATAATTCATACCAGTAACAGATTTATGTAAGTACTCTGCCAGTCCTCGAAATATCTTCATTTTTATACGATAAGGTTAATATATGAAAAATTCAGTGACACACACATATATATACATAATATAATATATACATATTTATATATATATATATATATATCCACACATATTATTGCCAATAGTCGTATATGTTTACGAAAAGGCATATTTCTCACCTGAAATACATTTCTTTAACGTTTCGCTTTCATATTTATAGGTTGCATTCATGTATAACCGAGGTCTTTAATTTCCCCAAACGACCTGCCCAACAACACACCACAAACTAAAAGTGCAGTGTTTGATGTTACGGTTGAAATCCTTCGTTAAACATTCTAAACCGGTTTATCTATTTGTAAACAAGATTATAAACAAGATCCACACGTTTGTTACGTCACTCGGGCGTTAAATGCATTTAGTGTAATCGGGTTTGTCCTCTGTTTACGGATACTTTGGCCGTAGGCCGATCCGTTATGGGGAGGCTCGGGGAGAATTTTGATTCGGTTAAAGGCATAGATCTTGTCTCGGCCTGTGCTGGGAGAAAAAGGTTTTAGGATCTCTCTCTCTCTCTCTCTCTCTCTCTCTCTCTCTCTCTCTCTCCTGACAAAGTAAATGATGTTATTTTAGGAATCACTGTCACTGAAGACTCTCTCTCTCTCTCTCTCTCTCTCTCTCTCTCTCTCGCGGTAGTATTAGTAGTAGTAGTAAATGTCATTTTGGAAATCACTGTCACTGAAGACTCTCTCTCTCTCTCTCTCTCTCTCTCTCTCACTCATAGTAAATTATGTCATTTTAGAAATCAGTCACTGAAGACTCTCTCTCTCTCTCTCTCTCTCTCTCTCTCTCTCCTGACAAAGTAAATGATGTTATTTTAGGAATCACTGTCACTAAAGATGCTCTCTCTCTCTCTCTCTCTCTCTCTCTCGCGGTAGTATTAGTAGTAGTAGTAAATGTCATTTTGGAAATCACTGTTACTGAAGACTCTCTCTCTCTCTCTCTCCTCTCTCTCTCTCTCACTCATAGTAAATTATGTCATTTTAGAAATCAGTCACTGAAGACTCTCTCTCTCTCTCTCTCTCTCTCTCTCTCTCTCTCTCATCCTGACAAAGTAAATGATGTTATTTTAGGAATCACTGTCACTAAAGAAGCTCTCTCTCTCTCTCTCTCTCTCTCTCTCTCTCTCGCGGTAGTATTAGTAGTAGTAGTAAATGTCATTTTGGAAATCACTGTTACTGAAGACTCTCTCTCTCTCTCTCTCTCTCTCTCTCTCTCTCTCTCTCCCCTGACAAAGTAAATGATGTTATTTTAGGAATCACTATCACTAAAGAGGCTCTCTCTCTCTCTCTCTCTCCTCTCTCTCTCTCTCTCATAGTAAGTGATGTTTTTTCATGAGTTACTGTTACTGAAGACCCGTAGACTGAAATTCCGGTATCTTATTATGGTAAATGTATTGTGTTCGATTTTTTCATTATATATAGAATTTCTTTGATCTATTTGTTATAGAAATATATTTTTGTGATATTGGTTATATCTTGCCATCGAGGGGAAGTTCCGTTTCATTATTATTTTAATATTTAGCTTGGAATTTATTATTAATAATAATATTATTATTATTATTATTATTATTATTATTATTATTATTATTATTATTATTATTATTATTGTTTATTATTATTATTATATATTATTAATATTATTATTATTAAAGATCTTTCATCTGTGTTACTGTATGGACATGAGTCGTGGTATGACAATGAAACAATATCGAACAGATTTTGTAGATTTTGAAACAAAGCCTTCAGAAGGATATTGGGATTTGAATGGCAGGACAGGGTTAGAAAGAAAACTATATGAGATATTACGTGAGTGGATAAAAGATCTTTGTGAGGGGTAGATGGAGAGGGTTTGTACATGGTCTTTGCACTCCTCAAGCGAGATTAGTTCACCAAACTTTCAAGTGGGTTCCGCAAGGCATTAAACGAGTTTGAACACCCAGGCGTACAGGGCTGAAGACTCTGAAAACGTCAAGTAGGAATCGATGAGTGGAGAAGTAATGAATTAAAAGCTCAAGAGTGACACGACTGGTGAAATCTAACCGAGGCCCTTTGCGTCAGTAGGCGTAGGAGACGATGATTATGATAGATTTTTCGGTAGTTTGATGACTGCACCCCGACACAAAAGTCATCCGTTTTAATCTTTGTAATAATGATAGTAGAAATAAATTATACTACATATTATTTGCTGTTTACAGCCAACACTGATTATGTTAGTGAATATTTCCTTAATTCGGGTGAAATGAAAATATTTACAATGGATCTCCACAGGTTTTGCGCTTTGTATGCACGCGAGTGCTTTATTGATAGGACAAAATCACTCACATGTTTTTTTTTTTTTTTTTTTTTTTTGGGCTTGCCAACCTTCATATAAATAAACAATCAATTATAGTCTCATGATTAAAAATATGCATTAGATGATAGCTCATTAAATCTGTCCCATGTACTGTATATAATTCAGCTTGTTAGAAAACTTGATAATCCCCCTCTCCCCTCACCCCTCCCCGGAATTGTAGGTTGTTAAGCGTTCAACGGTCGGCACTATTCGTCTCTTACCATAATTGTAGATTAGGACGCCATGCTTATAGGAAAGAGATGGAATTATGGGCCAGAGGGAGGTGTAGAAAAGGGGGTAGGGGTGGGGTGGGGAGGAGTTCAGGCTTGACTGGGACAATAACTTCTGGCTTTTCCCTAGTAAAGTTTTCCCCTCGGCCGTCCGTTCATCTCCTTTCCCCTTTCTGGTCCTGGATGTTGGGTCTTCGAGTTAGTGTTTTTTGCTCCGACGTCTTTTTGCCCTCAAGCCAACACACAGCTCTCTCTCTCTCTCTCTCTCTCTCTCTCTCTCTCTCTCTCTCCTCTTTCCGGCTGTCGGAGGCTGCTGCTGCTGCTGCTGCCTCTCCTGTTTCTGCTGTTACTGTTTGCTGTTCCTTGCATTTCAATGCTCGTTTTATTTAATAATATTTTTGGATATTCATTTATTATTTTATTTCCTTTTTTTTGTGCTCGTTATTATCACATTCTTGTATTTATCTTTTCGAGCCCTATAAAATATTTAATTTTTTCTTAATTTTCTTGAGCATTATTGATGCCTTACCATATTGACGTTTTATGTTTTCATTTTATATTATACATATTGATACATTAATTATCATCCATTTATAGTTTTCAATGTTCCCCATTTTTGCCTTTGGATGATCCATTTTGATAAAGATTTTTTATCTTGTTAATGTTTTTATCTCTGGCGTAGTTCTTCAAATTTATCACATTTTCTTTAGAATTGATGAGTTTGTACCTTAACTAAATGTTATTCCTTTTTATAACCAAGAATTTCTATTTGTTTTGCGTTGGTCATATGAGTTTCAATTGCGCACTCAAGAATATTCTTCTTGAAACAAGAGTAATTAACTATCTGCGGTGTTAGTTCAATTCTTTTTTTTTTTTATGGTTTCTTAGTCTTATTTCTTTGAACGTTATGCTACATGTTGTTAAAAAAAAAATTATTGTATGAATTGATGTTTTCAATTACTTTCTCTGGTCATTCGGAGAATCTCGAACTGTATCTGATCATTTGAATCTGCAATTTGGATTTTTTTGTTCACTTACAGTATTTATTTACGGAAGTGTGTTTCTTTAAATGTATGAATTTTTTTTTAACGAAATTACTTTCCTTTACACACAATGAACATTCACGTATACTGTATATATTTAGATATATATTCATATAATTATCTCACCTATATATTAAAGAGCAAGTGTCCGGCTATACATATAACAGTATATATATGTATATGTATATATATATACATATATATATATATATATTATACATATATATACAATTAGAGAGATATATATATATGTGTATATATTTATATATATATATATACATATATATATATATATATATATAAACAGTATATATTTCCTGTTTCACTGAGGGACATTTCAAAACATGACCACTCGGTCTCTCCCATCATTTGGGTATGGGGAGAAGAAATAGTCATTCCCTGGTGAAATGGGTACCTGAGAGGTACACTAGTAAACCACAATACCCCACAAATTGCCAAAACTGCTGTGTTGTAGATAGGGAAGTGGGAGGGTTGGGAATTGTTGAATCTGTGTATGCGTGTTTGTGCGTATCTATCTAAGTATTTAGCTGTCATCGTTTTCGGTCGCGTATACTATCTATCTATCTATCTATCTATATATATATATATATATATATATATAAAGTATGAATATGTATGTAAGTTATATGAATAAATAGAAGAAGACAGAGTTGATGGTAACGGAATATGCAATGGAAGATAAAATATCATTCGAAGGAAAAAGGATTAATGAGGTAGAATAATTTAAGTATTTAGGAACTATGATCTCTAATACAGGGTCCTTTAGAATTGGAGTTTAATGAAAGATTGAAAAAAATGCAAATCAGATAATGGCTAAGTTGAGTAAAATCTGGAAATCAAATCGCCTAAAATTTCATATAAAGATCAGACTGTATATCAGTTTAGTGAGATCGGTGATACTGTATGGACATGAATAAATGGTATGAAGATGAAACAGTCTTCATCATATTTAGTAGCTTTGAGAACAAAGCCTTCATAAGGATATTAGGAGTTAAAGGGCAGGACAGGATTAGAAATGAAACTATAAGAGAGATTACTCGAGTGCCATATGTGGATGAGATCATGGTGAGGGGTAGATGGAGATTGTTTGGGCATGCTCTTCGCACTGCCCAAGAGAGATTAGTTCACCAAACATTCAACTGGCCTCCACAAGGTACTAGAAGAGTTGTAAGACCCAGGTCTACATGGCTTAGTACTGTGAAGCGGTGAAGTCGGCTCAAGATAGAGATGACATGCAAAATCTATTCGGGGCGCTCTTTGCATCAATAGGCGTAGGAGATGTGAAGTTTATATGCGTGTGTTCGTGAGTGTAGGTTCATTTGTGTGTGTTAAAGAGAGAGAGAGAGAGAGAGAGAGAGAGAGAGAGAGAGAGAGAATTTAATTGGGTAATCTGAAAGTAACAACCCTTCTCATTTCAAACCTCAGATAAGGTACTGAACAAAAAATTATTACAGTGATAAAATCAGTATTCCTTTCAGCAAGTGGCTACTTATATGATTATTGCGTATCATAAAAGGGTTCTATGTGCAATGCAGACAACCTAGCTTCTTAACGCACGTTCCATTATAATGGTCAAGCATTCAAAATATATTGCTCTCTCTCTCTCTCTCTCTCTCTCTCTCTCTCTCTCTCAGATAATGAGGACCATAGATGAATCGCCTTATCACATACATATCTAAATAATTCTCTCTCTCTCTCTCTCTCTCTCTCTCTCTCTCTCTCTCTCTATATATATATAATATATATATATGGTATATATAATATATATATATATAAGGCTGGTCCAAATGTAGGTGAACAGGGAATGATTACATTTATTTTGAGATTACAATATACATACAATTATATTTACTAATTAAATTATTGTTTTGACAAATGAATTCAATTTTGAACAATAATACAAAGAGCGTTAAATTTGAAGTGAACCAAAATACACTTGTAATAATATGACCTATTCTACATACTGTCCACTTACATTTGGACCACCGTGGATATATATATATATATATATATATATATATGTATGATACATTTTGCACATTTAGCCGTGTTTTCTAGATTCAAAAAAGCCATATATATTTTTGATACATTATTACATTAATGTCTGGATTCTCTTAACGACCTCGGGATCAGAGCCAGGCGAAATCACACAAAGACAAGAGCTTGTGACCGGCCAGGAATCGAACCCTGGTCCGGCAAGCTTGTATAGATAGTGACTACCACTTGGCCACGAATAAAGATATCTCCGTGGCCAAGTGGTAGTCGCTGTCTATACAAGCTTGCTGGACCAGGTTCGATTCCCGGCCGGCACAAGCTCTTGTCTTTGTGAGATTTCGCCTGGGGCTCTGATCCGAGGTCGTTAAGAGAATCCAGACATTATTGTATCAAAAATATATATGGCTTATTTGAATATCTATCTATATAAATTTATATATATATATATATATATATATGTATATATACAGTATATGTATATATATGTATATATATATATATATATATTAGAGAGAGAGAGAGAGAGAGAGAGAGAGAGAGAGAGAGAGAGAAGATTGTCAGAATATATATGTAATATCATAATTGTCATTCGCGAAATTGGTTCATGATCTAATTGCATTAATGTATTCATCAAAAATAACATAGATTAGAATTGTTCATGAATCAAATACTGAAAGGATGGCCCTTCACAAGAAGTCCCAACCTGAAGGAAAATATAGACTTGTATCTTTATGAAATAAGGATACAACAAGAATATTTTCTATTTTGTCTCGTAGCCATGAAAACTGAAGGCCCAACTTCAAGGACCCAGATAGATATTCATTTTCCTATCCAATGCTATATACTCTGAATGGGGGGTCCTCTACTGTTATTAGCATTGCATTTATTGTAAATTTAGTAGGAGGTCACCGTTGCACTGCTTGTGTGTGTGTGGTGTGTGTTTTTTTTTTTTTTTTTTGTGGGGGGGGGGGGATTTGAATCGTATCTTCTATTTCTTATTATGGTTAGGGCTGTGTTGGCCGATGCGGTAACGTCCCTGTATGGTGAACGCCAGATTGGGTACCGTATCCCGCTCAAAATCGGAAGTTCCTTTGGTCGCTGCAACCTTACCATCATTATGAGCTAGGATGGGAAGGTTTTGTGGAGCCTATAGGTCTTTCTGCTTAGTCATCAGCAGCCATTGCCTAGCACTCATTGGTTCTAGCTTGGGTGTAGATGGGGCATGTGCGCTGATCACATGGTATATAATGTCAGTCTCTACGGCATTGTCCTGCTTGATAGAACAAATGTCACGGTCCATTGCCTCTACCATTCATGAGCGGCCTTTAATCCTGTATGTGTATAATTTAATTTTGTTCAGCTATGCTTAGATTATATCTTTTCGGATTTGTGATTTAGTTAAAGATGAATCTGGCGTCACACTTGCCATTGTCATTGACACTTAACTTGGTAGGAGAAAGGGGAACAGTAGATAACCTGATGAGATGCAAGTGTAGGGATTAGTTAAGATAAAAAATATATGAATAATGCAAAAGTATATGAAGGGGAACAAAAATTTCGTTTAATCTTTATGGAGAAACCAGTTTCTCTTTCTTAG
>NC_090727.1:169502859-169505359 GCF_036898095.1 Palaemon carinicauda | reverse complement strand
TAAGCCACATCACAGATGCCTGACGTAATGAAGAATTTCTGTAGATATGCGATGCAAGAGAGATCGTTTATCAATATTGATTATCACTAATAAAACAATATTTCGGATGTATTCAATGAATCGTTCCATTATTCTTTTATGAAATACGTAATTCCATCCTTTCTCTTTCTCCCTCTAGAAAAACTCCATATTAGATCCGGGGATTTCTTTCTAAATTAACCTTAGAACATTTTAGCTATTTTACCTTTTTGTTGTGGCTTCAGAATTTTGCATTAAGGAAATTAAAACTAGTTCTGTCATCATTTTTATATTATTTTCACATTCCTGTTTTCTCATATTTTCATTATTTTTTACCTTGAAATACAAAGTCTAATTCATAATTTCAACATCGAGAAAGGAAAAAGAAATTTTCTATTTCCTATTTGATTTTATATTAAATTTATTTTTCCGTATGGAAATGTATTCAATCAATTGGAACGCGATTTTAGAATATTTTGTTCAAAGGATTATTATTATTATTATTATTATTATTATTATTATTATTATTATTATTATTATTATTATTACTACTACTACTAGATAATCTACAATCCTAGTTGCAAAAGCAAGATGATATAAGTCCAAGGGCTCCAATAGCGAAAAATAGCCCAGTGAGGAAAGGAAATAAGTTAAAAAATAAACGATAGGAGAGGTAATGAACAGCTAAAATGAAATATTTTAAGAGCAGTAACAACATCAAAACAGATATTTCATATATAAACTATAAAAAAGACTTATGTCAGCCTGTTCAACATGACATTTGCTGCAAGTTTGAACTTTTGAAGTTCTACCGATTCAACTACCCGATTAGGAAGATCATTCCACAACCTGGTCACAGCTGGAATAAATCTTATAGAACACTGTGTAGTATTGAGCTTCATTATGGAGAAGGCCTGACTATCTGAGTATCTGAGGAACACGGAAGGCTAGAGGGAGTATATGATTAAAGTTTTATTTACTTGGATATACTCGTGCACATTTTTATTGTCTGTTTAGTTTTACAAGATATAAAACAAGTTCGCTTAAGCTCCATTAAAGGTTTAAAGGCCGGTCATGAATGGCAGAGTAAAAAAACAGTGACATTACCCAAGCTAGCAGGACAATGCCCTAGAGACTGACCCTTTATATCCATATCATGAGCGCCCAGACCCCCTTTCCACCCAAGCTAGAACAAGAAAAGGCCAGGCAATGGCTACTGATGACTCAGCAGGTAGATCTATAGGCTCCCTCAATTTTTCCATCGTTAGCTCACAAGGATGGTGAGGTTGTAGACACTACAGGGAACTATCGAGTTTGAGCGGGCCTCAATTTCCTTCCCCGTAGAATGCCAGGTAGGGACGTTTCCAATAGACCAACTCTCTTGGGTTAGAGTTCTCTTGCTTGAGGGTACACTTGGGCACGCTGTTCTGTCTAGTTTCTCTTCCTCTTGTTTTGTTAAAGTTTTTATAGTTTATATAGGAAATATTTATTTTGATGTGGTTACTATTCTTAAAATATTCTATTTTTCCTTATTCCCTTTCCTCACTGGGCTATTTTTCCTGTTGGGGCCCCTGGGCTTATAGCATCCTGCTTTTCCAACTGGGGTTGTGGCTTAGCATTTAATAATAATAATATACATACAATAGATCACCACAATAGCTATGGTTTGTTCGCGTATGGGTGACTATAGTCATGCATGCTTATCACTATTGGTCATTTTGATCCGGTAACCAAATGCAAATCTTACAACATACCTCAGGAGTCTAATACTGATCCACAAGAGAGGTTGCTCTGGTCGAAGAAATTAGGACCAAGACACGCATAGAAGGAAGTGTTTAAATAGGATTTCGCATCGTATGTAATGACACAATTTTCTCTCAAAGCTGAGAAACAATATAGTAGTCCAAAGGCAATTCATGTAATTTACAAAAATAGCCTCTGTATCCTGTAATGAAAATCTATGATTGATTCTACTAAACATTTGCTGTAATTTAAAATATCCGGAAGTTATCAGTGTTCTGGCAAACGGTTCACAATAACAAACGTAGTTATTTTCCTAGTAATTTTGTGTATTAGATTCTGATAATCTATAATAAGCGAATTCAACGCATTGTTTTTAGATTCAAAGGTTTATAAGAAAACGATTGCCTGGCATAGCATAGTTCAAGTTCCACCTCTATTATATATATTTTCTAGCTCTCTCTTGTAATTTCTAGTGATTTTGTGACAGAAATACATTTAATAGGTATCACATCTCTTCAATTAATTCACGCGAATAAACACACACGCATATATATATATATATATATATATATATATATATATATATATATATATATATATATATATATATATATATATATATGCATGTATATGTGTTTATTATATATATATGTATATATATATATTTTTTTTCCAGGATATCTACACCTGTATGTTATATAGATAAACGGAATCTAGTCGAGGCATTTGATATAGCCCC
>NC_090727.1:169482859-169495359 GCF_036898095.1 Palaemon carinicauda | reverse complement strand
GAAGAGAATCGGGAATGGAAGACGGTAGAGAGGAAGGTAAAGAGAAACAGGAATGGAAGGAATAAGAGAGAAAGATTAAGAGAACCAGGAGTAGAGGAAGGTGAAGAGAACCAGGAATGGAAGGAGGAACCGAGGAAAGTGAAGATAATCAGGAATGGAAGGAGTAAGAGGGGAAGGTGAAGAGAACCATGAATGGAAGGAGGAAGAGAGGGAGATGAAGAGAACCAGGAATGGAAGGAGGAAGAGAGGAAAATGAAGAGAACCAGGAATGGAAGGAAGAAGAGAGGAAGATGAAGAGAACCAGGAATGGAAGGAGTAAGAGAGGAAGGTGAAGAGAATCAGGAATGGAAGGAGGAAGAGAGGAAGGTGAAGAGAACCAGGAATGGAAGGAGTAAGAGAGGAAGGTGAATAAGCCAGGAATGGAAGGAGGAAGAGAGGTATATTTTGTTAACCAGGAATGGAAGGAGAAAGTGACGAATATGAAGAGAACCAGGAATGGAAGGAGGAAGAGAGGATGGTGAAGAGAACCAAGAATGGAAATAGGAAGAAAGGAATATGAAGCAGACCAGAAATGGAAGGAAGAAGAGAGGAATATGAAGAGAACCAGGAATGAACGGAGGAAGAGAGGAAGATGAAGAGAACCACGAATGGAAGGATGGAGAAAGAAAGGTGAATAGAACCAGGAATGGAAGGATTATGTGAGGAAGGTGAAGAGAACCAGGAATGGAAGGAGGAAGAGAAGAAGATGAAGAGAACCACGAATGGAATGAGGAAGAAAGGAAGGTCAAGAGAACCAGGATTGGAAGGAGGAAGAGAGGAGGGTGAAGAGAACCATGAATGGAAGGAGGAAGAGAAGAATGGAGGGAGTAAGAGAGGAAGATGAAGAGAACCAGGAATGGAGGGAGGAAGTGAGGAAGATGAAGAGAACCAGGATTGAAAGGAGGAAGAGAGGAAGGTGAAGAGATCCATGAATGGAAGGAGGAAGAGAAGAATGGAGGGAGTAAGAGAGGAAGATGAAGAGAACCAGGAATCGAAGGAGGAAGAGAGGATGATGAAGAGGACCAAAAATGGGAGGAGGAAGAGAGGAAGGGGAAGAGTACCAGGAATGGAGGGAGGAAGAGAGGAAGGTGAAGAGAACCAGAAATGTAATGAAGAAGGTGAAGAGAACCAGGAATGGAGTGAGGAAGAGAGAGAGATAAAGAGAACCAGGAATGGAGGGAGGAGGGGAGGAAGGTGAAGAGAACCAGGAATGGAATGAGGAAGAGAGGAAGATGAAGAGAATCGGGAATGGAGGGAGGGAGAGAGGAAGGTGAATAGAATCAGGAATAAAGGGAGGGAGAGAGGAAGATGAAGAGAACCAGTAATTGAGTGAGGAAGAGAGGAAGATGAAGAGAACCAGGAATGGAGGGAGGAAGAGAGGAAAGTGAAGAGAACCAGGAATGGAGGAAGGAAGTGAGGAAGATGAAGAGAACCAGGAATAGAGGGAGGAAGAGAGGAAAGTGAATAGAACCAGGAATGGAGGAAGGAAGAGAGGAAGATGAAGAGAACCAGGAATGGAAGAAGAAGAGAGGCAGGAATTTAAGAACTCTTGAATGCAGGTTCGTTGAGGGTAGCTGAATTTTTCCTTTTCTATTTTTTTGTTATTTCGAAGTGAGAATTTTTTTCTCTTTTTTTTTTTCTTAGTTTTTAATTCGGCGATTATAACTCCCTCGATTTTGAGAACATCTCTCTGTCTGATGTATAGCCTTCTCGTTGCCCTTGGGTCCGAAATATGAGATATTGTTGAATGTTTCAGGCGAAAATGTTAAATTACGTGGGACGAGGCGAAATAAATAGAAATGCTTCTTCCACGAACTCTTTTCTCGGGCGTTGAGTAAAAACTGTGTGTTGCAATAAATCAATAAGGGCGGTGTAGTCTTGGTGGGTAGGGAGTGGGTGTGAGGGGGAGGGGGTGGGGAAGGGAGGAAAGGAGGAGGATGAAGGCACTTTGACGGAGAGAGAGAGAGAGTGGGGGGGAGGGGGGTTAGAGGGGGTGGGTTACGGAGGGGAAGGGGGAGAGAGAGGGGGACCGATAAGAGAAAGTGGGTGGTCCGGGCAGGGCCTTCTTTTTCTCCGCCCCCTTTGCACCCTTTGGCGAATGCGTGGATTTGCAACAGCAACTCTCCTTGGCCGACGGGGTGTTAGCCCCCTCCTCTCTCTCTCTCTCTCTCTCTCTCTCTCTCTCTCGTGTCCCCGGGCGGTCTATCCTTGCATGCCAGAGGCAGGAAGAAATCTCCTCTGCCAACGAATGTGTTCTCCCCTTCGGAGGCATCGCTACCGTGGTGGGTGTAAAACGCTGATCACAGGACCTTGCAAAAACGCCGTCGTGAACTTTCAAGTCGTTGGCTCCTTACACCACTCCCCTATGGTCTCCCCTCCTTCTTTTTCTTCTTCTTCTTCTTCCCCCTTCGCTGGATCGATCACAATTCCCCCACCTTTTCTCTCCCCTCCTCCCGAAACTCCGAGCTGCTGTCATTTCGCGAGGCGGGCGCTCCGCCCCCTCGCAACACCTGACCCAATTTTGGCATAGGCGGGGATTGGACGAGCCACGCCTACCGGGGGGGAGGGACCAGCGTGTGCAATTCTTGATTGCCATGGTAACGTGCAGAGAGCCCGCCAATAGCGGTGCCTGGTCGGGTGGAGGGGGGTGGCGATTGGCCGTTCGCCAGCGAGCGGGTTAAAAATGTCGAGTGCAGGAAATCACGGGAACACCGCGGAAGACGAATCTCCTGCTTTATAATTTACGAGACGATATTTGAGTTTTCGGCGTGTATATATTGCGCTATGAAAATATTCTGCTCTCTCTCTCTCTCTCTCTCTCTCTCTCTCTCTCTCTCTCCCTCCATACATCCGTCTTCCTCTCTGGCTTGTCAGGGAGTGCGTCTGACGATGCTAAATTCGCATCTTCCTCCTTTGTCATCACGGCAAAGATGGAAGAATTCATTAAGCACGCACATACACTCAAGGAATGAAGGGACAAGGGGGTGTTGTCGGGGCGGGGGAGTTGGGGAAGGGGGAAGTTCTGAGATAGGGTAAGGGGTCCAGTAAAGTCCCTCACTCATTAGCAGGAAGTGGACGTCTTCGCTAATTACTATTTCGAAAAATAAGGAAATCCCCTTTCGTTGTATCAATATTTATGATATAAAATATTTCTAGGTATCACAGTAATTGATTGAGTTAATGATTTAGTATTTTGATGTGTGAATTGTTTTGAATGTGGTTTTAAGTGTTGTCTATCATGTAATGCTTTATTGTTTATAATATCTCTCTTTTATTATTTTCTTTTCCTTTTCTCAACATTTTTTTCAGTATATACAGTAAATTTTTTACATTATAGGCAGTACACATATAAACATCCTACTATATTTTATTTCACATTTTCTATGTTATTTCTCTAGCTTATTTCACTCGCCTCTATTTCCATTGATAACGCACAAGCGTTTAAGTAGGCCTTATGCCAGCACGGTCTCTTGTCGTTAGCGTTGAAGTCATATAGGCCCTACATTAGGTTAAGTAGATACACGTAACATTGAAACAGAACGTTTGTTTTTATTGTTTATGGTTTTCCCCTTGTTTATAACTGCAGCATTAACCCCCCTGTTTTATTGGGCTTAATATATTACCGTTCCACATCTGCGGTCTTTCTGTAAGCGAGCTTGCTTGTAATTACATGTGTGGTCCATAGGATATAATCCACATGCAATTGTGTGTCAAAAATTGCGTGCAGCGTGTTTTGGGGAGCTTCTTCCACTCACAAGTATGTTGCGACTTGCGTGCATCGTATTTTTATTTCCTAACCGCAAGCGTGTCAGGCATTGCGTGCGGGCGTTCATGGATTCATGCCACTCGCAAGTATGTCATAAATTGCGTGCTGCGTGTCTTGAGGGTTTCTGAGCACAACTCGCACACACCGCAAGCGTATCAGAAATTGCGTGCATGGGATATAAATCACACGCAAGCACATAACGACGTGCGTGTGTCATTAATACACTTGCAAACCACGAGTTTCTTTCGTTACCCTCTGTGAGCATTGCGTTTGTCTGGCCGATGAGATCAATATATACTCCTGACAGCTAATGTTTGTCAAAAGGAGTTCAAGGTCAGGAGGCCGAAATCAATGATGATATGGGGATCGTGAATCAAAATTGATTGTCGTTTTTTGTTTTGAAGGGGAAATTTTTTTTAATGAAATATTCCTATTATTTTTATTTTTCATATTTTTTTTTCGTCGGAAGTGCTATTTAAGTACTCAATTGATTGTCATTTCTTTTGTCTTGGGAGAGGGGAATATTTTTAAGGAAATTCTCTTATTTTTATTTATTCATTTATTCATTTTATTTAATTATTTTTTTTTTTTTTGGAAGTGCTGTTTAAGTTCTTAAATGATTGTCATTTTTTTGTCCGGAGAGAGGGAATTTTTTTGGAAGGAAATGTTCCTATTATTTTTGTTTTTCATATATACAAATAAAAAAATATCCCGTCAAAAGGACTTTTTAAGTTCACAATTGGTTGTCATATTTTGTTTGAGGAGGGAATTTTTTAAAGGAAATTTTCCTAGTTGTTTTTATGTTTCATATTTGTTAAAATGTTTCTCGTCAGAAGTGCTGTTCAAGTTGAAATATGGTCTGAAGAGAGAGAGAGAGAGGAGAGAGGAGAGAGAGAGAGAGAGAGAGTGTGTTATTGACTGGATGAGTATCTCCTTTGTAGGTATTACATCTTATCAGTAAAGTGACTTTATACGATTTCACAGATTTACAAGATATCCAATGATATCTATTGCATTACATGGAAACACTGTAAGCATAGGAGTGTAGAAGGTAATCCTATAAGTGATATTTAAAATTGTTAACTATCTCTCTCTCTCTCTCTCTCTCTCTCTCTCTCTCTCTCTCTCTCAACAATCAGACCATATATCACCTTAAACAGCACTTTTCACGAAAAAAATTAACATATGTATTATATATATATATATATATATATATATTATTTGTGTGTGTGTGTTTGTGTGTCTCCTGTCAGTCAGGGTAGATGATTCTATGCAATATGTTATCCCAATTCTTTGAAAAAAAATTCCCGAGATAATTGACTCTACATTTGACATCGCTGTGAAAAAAAAGTGCCAAGTTTAGAGTACAAAAAGTGTCCTGGGAAGTAGTATTCAGTAAGTTGTGACTCTCTATAACTTGTAATCAATAACAAGTCATATATATATATTATATATATATACATATAATATATATATATATATATACTGTATATATATACACATATATATATATATATATATGTATATATGTATATATATATATATATATGTCTTTCCTCTCATGCTCAGGGAGGAGAGGAAGTGGTCATTCCATGGTGAGAGCGGGTATCCTGATATTGATATTGATATTGATATTGATATCTTTATTGGCCATTGTTACAATAAAAGCGTTTTATAAACACTAGTAGTACAGCCCAAGTCCATTAAGGCATGAAGCTTTTATGTGAACCAGATTTATTCAACATAAAAATAAGGACATGCAAGTGTTATGGCCTAGTTGACGACACACACACACACACACAAATAAATACAAATACACTCAAAAAACCTCACACTCACAAATTGCCGAACCAGCTGGTTATAGGTAGAAAAGTTGGAGGGGGGGGGGGATGGGTTGAATCTAAATGTGCGTGGGTGCATATCTATAAATATTTAGACGTTAATTTTCACGGGTCCGGTATAATAGTAAAAAGTAATAAATATCTATATGATAAATTATGAGAAATATTCTCTCACTGAAGTACGGTCTGAAATGGAAGACGGAAACTAATAACTTGTGGAACCCCTTATTGATAGACCAGTAAACATATTATTAATTTTCAGTTTAGTAATGAGTTTAAATGTAGTTAAAATATGTTTTATTTCCATTTTTTTTATTGCATAATTCGAATGTCTATAATATTAAATTTTTTCCTATTCACAATTTATATTATAACTAAAGTGTTTTATGTATGATTTGAAATTAACTCATTCGTAACTAAAAAAAAAAAAATGAAGTAAAACGCTGTTACAAATACACAAATATCTTGACGTATTTTCGTTTCCTTTACGTTGGTTTCGAATTATATTCTAAATATAGCTAAATATATTCTAAATATACCTAAATATATTCTAAATATATCTAAAGACACAAGGCTACAATAAACACATTCCTAAGGCCAAAGCATATTAGTTTTCCTCCTTTTGTTTTTTGACTCGTGTGTTGAAAGTTGATTCTTCCTAATTACGCACGCTTGTTTTTCACGCTTCAAATTTTTATTGGTTTTTAATTGCTGGGAACTCTTTGAACTATGTGGTTCACAAACTATTTCGTAGCGCACGCCTTTCAAGTTGTTTGCTGCAAGTATATATATATATATATATATATATGTGTGTGTGTGTGTGTGTGTGTGTGTATATATATGTATATATATGTATATGTTTGTGTATTGTGTATATACAGACATTATATATATATATATATATATATGTGTGTGTGTGTGTGTGTGTGTGTATATATGTATATATATGTATATGTTTGTGTATATACAGACATTTATATATATATATATATATATATATAATGTGTAAGAAATGGACATGGGCAAGACATATAATGAGGATGACAGACAATAGATGGACGTTAAAAATAACAGAATGGGTCCCTAGAGATTGTAAAAGAAGTAGGGGAAGTAAGAAGAGAAGTCGATGGATTGTCGAACTAAGAACGACACAAGTAGAAGGACATGTCTGAGGCCTTTGTTCTGCAGTGGGCTAGTGACGGCTGATGATGATGATGATGATGAGGAGGAGAGAGAGAGAGAGAGAGAGAGAGAGAGAGAGAGAGAAGTAGCCTATATATTAAAAAGTATTCTTATATATAGAATTTTTCAGTGGTATATATAGGTGACTGGATTTTTTGTTTTGAAGGCTAATAGTAAAACGAAATGGATTGAAGAGCTAACGTTCTGCTATGACCAGCAGTCCATCAGATAAACTTGCACTTTCCTCTTTAATTATGTGACCGAGATAGACTTTATTATCTTGCCATTCACAAAGTCCTTACCGTATAATAATTATCTCTTATGTTGACTCTCGCTGCGTTTTCGGTCTTTAGAATCAATTTCCTAGCTGTCGGAAGTATTCGCATTGGAGAAGGAAACGCTTGTCCCAAGGTTTTAATGGTTGCGTCATGTTGTCTCAATCCGGTTCAACTGCAAAAATCACGGCGCATTCTCATCCTGTCGGGTGGATAATAAGTGGGTCGGTAATTGAACCGAGCTTTCCCTGGGGCGTAGAAAAAGTTTCCCTAGGGGGATGGAGTTAATTTCCCTTCAGGGACAGAAATCTCTCTCTCTCTCTCTCTCTCTCTCTCTCTACTGTGCTATTCCGTGTTTATGCTCTTATTACTTTTGGGTATATTAATTCCTTTTTTTTTAATCATCGGATTTGTAAAGGGAAACAAAGATATATTCTGATGGTTTCTATTCCCTTGAAAATCGTGTTTTTTTAAAGGATAGGCTAATATAATTAGATTAGCATATTCGTTTCAATAGCACTATTCCTAGATGCTTACTAAACCTGTATAATTTTCTTTGTAAACAGACCAGGAATATATATAGTAAACACACACATACACACACTGCCATATATATATATATATATATATATATATATGTGTGTGTGTGTGTGTGTGTATGTATTTATTTTTTACAAGTAAAAATCGCTTGAAAATAGGCTACCAAATATATGTAACCATGGGTTATAAGCACGCACGCCTATATATATATATATATATATATATATATAATCTTTAAATTCACATAGGTGTGTGTGATTGCATCAAGTTTACCTGTCATCGCTTTTCCCATTTTAAAGGGGATGTGTCAAGAAAGTTAGACCCTTTAGGGTTTCTCATAAATCTTATTTCCTTTTCTAAAATCGAAGGGTATATATTTCCACCCCCGTCGTCTGTTTCTTACTTTATTTATGCGTTTTTTTTTTTTTTTTTTTTTTTTTTTTTTTTTTTTGTGAGCAACTTTACACAAAAACTACTGTACCTATTTTGACCAAACTTGGTAGTCATATTGGGTATGACCCAAGGATGATTCTGTAACATTTTGGGTAAAAGTACATTGTAATAAAATTAAGAAGCAGTACTTTGAAAAAATCACGTTATGTGCGGTAGTGCCATAGCCTCTGTACCATAGTCTTCCACTGTCTTGGAGTAGAGTTCTCTTGCTTGAGGGTACACTCGGGCACACTATTCTATCAAATTTTTCGTCTTCTGGTTTTGTTAAAGTTTTCATAGTTTACATAGGAAATATATACATTAATGTTTTCACTGTTGTTAAAATATTTTATTTTTCCTTGTTTCCTTTCCTCTTTGGGCTATTTTCCTTGTTTGGGCCCTTGGGCTTATTGCATCCGGCCTTTCCAACTAGGGTTGGTAGCTTAGCCAGCAAGAAGAAGAAGAAGAAGAAGATTATTTCCTTTATTGAAATTTATCTGCTTGCAGTTAAGATTATTCTTATTTTACAGTATAAGATTAGATATTTTGCATTTAGAAGGAAACAAACCCCTTTTTTTTTCTTTTAAATCCTATGTATGTTTGTTTAATAACTTACTTCATCTGATTTAGAACTGTCGTAGTCTTATATTCTTTTTAGAAGGAAAAAGAAAAGTTCCGTTTAACAAAAAATATATTTCCTTGTTCTGTTTCAAATTGAATTTGTCATTTTTGTAATTCTTTCGAATTGAGGATAAAAAACAGAATAGATGAAACTACTTGAGATGCTTCAATCATGCAGTTTCTAGCAACCAGATTTTTTTATTTGTGTGATTGTAATCTTGGCTAGTTCTCAAAAGATATTCCTGACAGGCAAAGGTTTAATACTTCTTCAATTACTAGAGGTTAAATACTTCTCAATAAATATTGAAATACCAATAAATAATCCTCTAAGGATTTCTCTGCCGTTCATTGTTTAGAAATGGTTATTTTTAAAGTTGATTTATGGTTTTATTTAGATGAGGAAGGATTACTTTCGTGCTCCATGGTCACATTTTACGTAGGGCTTTGAAATTTTCCATTTTATAATATATTTTTTCTTTTCTTAACCTTGGAAACTAGTTATCGACATTTTTGCAAACAGACGGATCGTGTGATGTTTTCGTCTTCAAAATGAGGTTGTTACTTTAGCTTTTTCTTTTAATTGGGAAGATATTTTCAATTTAAAACAAGTTGTTTTTTATACCTTTTCTTTTCTAGAGATCCTTGCAGTCAAGGAAGTTTGTTACTCTGTATAGAACGTAACATGTATCACATCTCTCCTCTGTAAAACAATGTTTTCTATTTGTTATCTTTACAAATAAGAAATTTTGTACATCATCCTGCAGATGATTTTTGTCAATACAGTGTTTTCTTTAAGATATAATTTTCTTTTTTTTTTGGATCCTTTTGTTAGTAGAACGATTTGTAGAATTTTCCAATGGTCATTTTCATATCAGAATCAAGTATCAATTCTTAGTCGTATGAGAATAACCTGAAAGGCTTATTAATGATCATTTGCTTCCTATCAGAATCATGTAATAAACATTTATTAAGATCACTTCTTCAAAATAAGTTTGTTGGTCTTGCTAGCTGTCACGTTCGTATAAGACTAGTTTGTCCTGCCTTTCTCATAATGATTTGCTAATCACTATCCCTTTGCATGCATTCATTATGATTATGTAACTGCATTGAATATATTTTAAGCATTTTACGTGATCAGGTTCATGCAATGAATATATGTCAAGCATTCATTATGATCACGTGATCATGATGATTGATGAATGTTTATGAAAATCATTTGGTGTCCGTTTCCAGGGACCATTTCCCAATTAATGTATGTATATACATACATATATATATATATATATATTATATATATATATATATATATATATATATATATATATATATAGATATATGTATATACATACACATATATATATATTATATTATATTATATTATATATACATACATTTGAACTATATTTATCAGCTAAATTCTGTTTTAAATAACTTTGGAAGGTTTTTCCATAATTATTCTCTTTCCAAAATATTTCCATAATAATTTTCATTGCATTATAGAATCATTTTTGGAATCCCTCTTCATAACATGTCGCTTATTAGAATCGCATTGTGAGCCTCTTCTTTATCTATATTCTGGTGTAATGCATTTCAAAAGCCCTTTTCCTGATAATTTTTACTATTATGATTTTCATGACTTTTCCATGGTTATTTGGGTATTAGTGTTATTTGGTAAGCTTATTAAGTGAATATTTTCTCAATGAAGAAAACTTGAAAGCCTATTTCAATCAATAGTTTCTCTTAATATTATATTGTAATACTTTCATATGATCATATCCATAGTAGAGTAGCATTTTCTCTTGAAAATTTATTTTATTAGAATATTTGATAGTTCTTTCTCTTGATTTTATTATACATAACACAGGCTTTGTCATTATTTTTTCCCCTGTATTCTTACATTTCCTTTGTCATTGTATACTTGAAACTTTTTACTTAAGCGTTACATTTTTATCTTAAAGTAGACATTCTTACTATAACTCTTGTATGTTTTACTATTTCCCGTGAACGTTTATCACCCATAGTTTTAGATCATAAATTGTCATTATCATTTTATATTTATTCGTAACATTAGGTATACATTTATTCTAATAGTCATGCCTTCTCCATCATGGGGCTCAATACTACACAGTATTCTAGAGGTTTTATTCCAGCTGTGACCAAGTTGGGGAATGATCTTCCTAATCGGGTAGTTAAATCGGTAGAACTTCAAAAGTTCAAGCTTGCAGATATTGTTTTTATGTTGAACAGGCAGACAGGTCTCTCTTTATAGTTCATATATAAAAAGTCTGTTTTGATGTTGTCCAATTCTTAAAATATTTTATTTTAATTGTTCATTACTTTTCTTGTAGTGTATTTATTCCTTATTTCCTTTCCTCATTGGGCTGTTTTTCCGTTAGACCCCTTGGCCGTATAGTATCCTACTTATCCAATTAGGGTTACAGCATAAATAATAATAATAATAATAATAATAATAATAATAATAATAATAATAATAATACCGGTGTCTCACGTAATACATCATTTGAGGCAAAGCAGAGAACAACTTCCCGTTTTTCTTTTCGCTGAGGACAGTGGTGTATTGCGTTCCTTGTTCAGAAGGACACGGTGCTGAACTTATACTAAACTAATTATAACTCTTGCTATATACTTTTCGAATGTTTATTTTTCACCCTGAAAAGTTTAATTGTCTCTTCCTTTCCCTTCGTAACTGTGTGTTGGGTGGACAAAATTCAGCGAAGTGCGTTCGTTTGTGGGCATGCTTTTTGTTGGGAGTTTATTTTGGGTTTAATTTTGCATAATATAAATATTAGAAATGTATGTAGAGAGAGAGAGAGAGAGAGAGAGAGAGAGAGAGAGAGAGAGAGAGAGAGAGAGAGAGAGAGAGAGAGAGAGAGAGAGAGAGAGATGTAATTGATATACGTGGTGGTATATAAAGACTATTGCCAATATCTGTGAATGAAGAAACAGCATTGAAAATGTAATTGTGAAGAAAACTCACTTGTGATGCAGTATATTATGTAAGAATGAAGCCTATTTAATTTTTAAAAGTAACAAGTTAGTTAATACTTGAGGTCTTTGATAATATTTATGGATTATGTAAATAACTGAGATTAAAGAAAAATATGTTAATTTTTTAGTGGAGAATAAACAGAAAAAAAAAATTATGAGTATCTAATGTTATAAGAAACTTGTTGATATTTAGAAGTAAAGAAAGTTGCGTGTGAAAGCTACATACTAATGTGCTATGCATATATACAAGATTTATAACACGTATTTACGATATTTATGTGTAAAGAAAGAGCGAATAGAAGGTTTTGGATATTTACTGTATTGTAGAGAAGGGGTTTGTGAGGAAATAAAGTTAGCGTAATAAGTCTTCGAAATATCAATAATATGAAAATATAAGAATTGAAAATGTTTAATGCAGGTATGAGGAGAGAAGAAAAATGTTTGATAACAAGTAGCAAAAAAAGAAAAAAACAATTTTTATTGTTTTTACGAAAAAAAAAAAACGACACCACAAAAGATTTCGAAGTGAAGAGAAACAGTTAAGATTATTAAGAAGCTAAGAAAGTGCTTTATAGAAAGTATTGAAAGAGAAGAGCCTTTTACGATTATTCAAGTTAGCTTATATCCTGCGAAAAATAAATTGGAGAAAAGATTTGATAAGAAAGCATGCAAGACAGGTAACAAACATCGAGAGGCAAAAGGCGGAGGCATGTTTGATCAATAATATCTGGAGTTGCTGATAGTTATTCAAAGATTTTATATTGTTTAAAAAAACACAGGATGCTTGACTATCCC
>NC_090727.1:169472859-169477859 GCF_036898095.1 Palaemon carinicauda | reverse complement strand
ATATATATATATATATATATATATATATATATAATCATCAGCTGTTACTAACCCACTACAGGACAAAAGCCTCAGACAGGTCCATCCATGTTCGTCTGTTTATGATGTTTCTATGGCCGCAAATTTTCCTGTGTTCGTCAATCCATCGGCTTTTATTTATTCTCCTGCTTCTTTTGCAATCTCTAGAGACCACATTATGTCGTTCTTAATGCCCATCTATTATCTGTCATTCTCATTTTATGTACTGCCCATGCCCATTTCCTTTATATATATATATATATATATATATATATATAATATATATATATATATATATATATATACATATATATATATAATATATATATATATATATTATCTATATATATATATATATATATATATAATATATATATATATATATATATATATATATATATATATATATATACACAATGTATATTTGTTAGAATATCCTCGACTTTAATCTGCTCTCATAGCCTTATTGATATTTTCTGTCGCTTAGTGTTATCCCCATCATTGCTCTTTTCATACCTCTCTGATTTGTAATGAATGTCGTTTTCGTTGGTAAGCGTGCATATTTATGCCGAATTTGTTCGTAAAATTAGTATTGGCACGTGGTCGGATCACCAGAAGGAATAATCATTTCGATGCGAAAACACGTCGTTGGATCACCGGTTGGTTAATTTGTATTTATATCTCTGGCGAGTGGACCTGGGGGAACAAATACTTAGCCTTCAGATTTCTATAGACCTGCTGATAGATTGATATTCTCAATTTGACTGATGTGGCAAAATCTAAAATCTTATTTTTGTTCAACCTTCAAGTACAAAGTTTCAACTTCTTTTATAAGAATGTGAAACGTGAAACCAACAGTCTTACGTTTGTGATATGAATATAATTAGTGAACCAATTTTGTATGGTGTTCGTTAAAGGGTTATAATGATTGCAACTTTAAGATTGATGTTGTTAATAAGATTATAAAGCGTATCAAACCAACAATGTCAAATGTTTAATATAAGAATATAATGAATATAAAAGTTCAAACTTGCAGCCAATGTTTTTATGTTGAACAGGCTGACATAAGTCCTTTTTTATAGTTTATATATGACATATCTGTTCAGATGTTATTGTTTTTGAAATATTTTATTTTAGTTGTTCACTATTTCTCATATCATTTATTTATTTCCTTATTTCCTTTCCTCACTGGGCTATTTTTCCCTGTTGGAGCCCTTGAGCTTATTGCGTCTTGCTTTTCCAACTAGGGTTGTAGCTTAGCTAGTATTAATAATAATAATAATAATAATAATAATAATAATAATAATAATAATAATGGAGTCTGATGTTTGCAATAAGATTTGAAAAAAAACTTGAATTTAAAAGTTTCTGATGTTTTCACATAAAGATTGAAGCCAATAAAATCTGATTTTTGCAATAAGAATGTAAATTATGAAGCCATAATAGTCTGAAAATATGTAATAATATAAAATAGGATAATGATCGTAATGTAGATAGTAGGTTGGCCAAGGCACCAGCCACCCGTTGACATACTACCGCTAGAAAGTTATTGGGTCCTTTGAGCGGATGGATAGCACTACATTGGATCCCTCTCTGATTACGGCTAATTTTTTCCTTTGCCTACACATACACTGAATAGTCTAGCCTGTTCCTTACGCATTCTCTTCTTTCCTCTATCTCCATACACCTGACCTAGATAAGCCGAACAAATTTTCTTCACTCAAAGGGTTAACTACTGCACTGATTGTTCAGTGGCTATATTCCTCTTGGTAAGGGTAGAAGGTACTCTTTAGCTATGGTAAGTAGTTCCTCTAGGAGAAGGGCACTCCAAAATCAAACCATTGTTCTCTAATCTTGGGTAGTGCCATATATTCTGTAACATAGTGTTCCACTGAATTGAGGTAGATTTCTCTTGCTTGAAGGTACATCCAGGTACACTATTTTATATATTTCCTTTGCTCACTGAGCTATTTTTTCCTGTCGGAGCCCTATGGCTTAAAGCATCCTGCTTTTCCAACTAGGGTAGTAGCTTAGCAAGTAATAATAATTTAATTATAATAATAAGAATATAGAACGTGAAAAAAACATATTCTGTTATTTGTAATAATATAAAACAGGAAATCAACAAACACCGATGTTCATAATATGAAAAATAAATTGCGAAACCAACAAATTCTAATGTTGGTAATAGAACTATAAAGCGTGAAATCAGCTTAGTCTGATGTTTGTAAAAGGAATATAAACCATGAAAAGAACGAAATTTCCTCTTCGAGGACATTTTATGTATCACTTCGTCGGCTTTCATTGGGACACTTTGTCTGAATTCAGGTGTGGACAACAGAATTTACACTTTTACCCTTGTTTTCCTCGTCATTGGCTTTTTCCTTCCATCGTTTTCTTTGCAGTTTTTCCAGTCATTCTTTCGTTGTCCTTTCACACTTAATTAGTTAATGTCAGTTTTATTGTTTTGCGTCAACATATCGATTTCACGTGATAATGGATCTTCCACGCACGTGGCGTGGCGTGTTTTGTCTTGCGTGCTTGCCGGAACGCACTTCGACTTCATGTTTTGAGTTTTACTTTTCTCAGTTCTTGAGCTGTTTTTCTCCGTTTGGTCTCCACTCTGTTTCCTTTTGTTACGTCTTTTCCACTTCAATGTTAAGCCTTTTCTTACACGTGTTTTTCTTCCTCCTGCGTCTTTTGTCAAGTTCTTGATGAAAACAGGAAGGTCTCATTAGCTGTTCATGGAATGATTTTCATTTGATATCATTGATTATCTGAATAGAAACTTTTTTTTTTCTTTTGGAGAAAATTCCTTCTGTGTATCCCGTTTGTTCACCTAGTCACTATTCGGTTGAAATTTATATAACATGTTATAATTGGCGTCGGAGACGGTCAGAACACATGTGGCAATAGTTCGAAGGTCGCTCATGAATGACAAGAGGCAAGGGATAGGGCAGTGTTCTAGAGACTGACCCTTAAATACTGTACATATAATCAGCGCTCAAACCAACCCTCTTCATCAAGCTAGGACCATGAAGGACCAGGTAATGGCTGCTGAAGACTCATCAGATAGCTCTATAGTCTACCCCCCCCCCCCCCCCCCCACCACCACCACCCACCCATAACTCATAATGAATGATGAGGTTGTAGACACTACTAGAAATTTATTATTATTATTATTCGTAGTAGTAGTAGTAGTAGTAGTAGTAGTAGTTTGAAAAGCAGGATGATTTAAGCCCAAGGACTCCAAAAGGAAAAATAGCCCTGTAAGGAAAGGAAATAACAAAACAGATTGAATAGGTTCTTGAAACTACCCCTCTCCCCGGTCTTGAATTCTTGTACAACCGATTGGCGGGAGTATTTTCCACCACAGTTAGCAAGGTAACCTTCAGTATGCACCCCATACGATCATGATGATTGACTACTCTTGGCCTTTCCTTTTTTAGTGCATGAGAGGGGTTATACAAAAGTTCCACCTTCTCAACGTTGAATGGACTATTGGTTTTAATGCCGTACCATAGACCCAAATTTCATAAGTCAATCAATACTAAATATTGCGAAAACAAATAATCTAGGAAACACCTTTTTTCAGGTCTTGTTCTTTTTTCAACGGTATTCTGTTGATATTCCTTTAATATGATGTAGTTTCTTCAAATATTTTACTAAAATACTGCACCAAAATATCCCATATTGCTATATTTTAGTATAGGAAACCCTTGGTAATTCTCACGCTCTCTTTTCCTATTTATGTTTCTAATTTTTGCCTTGATTGCCGAAGCAATCCAAAAATTTAATTTTCTTTTTGTAGAAAGTAAAGTATGATTTGGCTCAATAATTTGTAGTACTATATCTCTATACACTCTACTTTAAGATTACCGTTTCAGCTCCTATATATATATATATATATATATATATATATATATATATATATATATATAATATATATATATATATATATATATATTAGACGTGATATTTCAATTTTTTAACTTTTACCATTGTGTAGAGTAGACAAATCTTTCGCAAGGTGAAAGAAAATTTAATTTTGTAACTCCTGGTTCGTATTTGATTTTAATAACCTTGTGTTTATATATATATATATATATATATATATATATATATATATATATATATATATAAATATACTATATATATATATATATATATATATATATACATATATTTATATTTGTGTTTGTGATATACGTCATATTTCATTATTTTCTAAATTTGTACCGTTTCATAGACGAAGCTTTTCACAAGGTGAAAATTTTATTCATTCTTTCATCTTCGGGTTTGCATTTAATTTGAATAGTATTATTTTACGTGTTCACGAACAATTAGTCCAGGTATTATCTTTTTTTTTTTTTCCTAAAGTAATTCACCCATGAATGCATTAATGGAGAAACATTTTGTTAGTGGATGAATTTATAAAATGTCTTACAATCATTGTATTAAGAAATATAGATATGTATGTATATTTATAATTGTATGAATGTAATGTTTCATGTCATTGCTGTATCATTCCTCCACAATTCGAGATAAATTAGAGCCTAAGGCTAGTAGAATTAGTGCACCAATTTCTAATAGCAGGCTGTGAACTATAGTAATTTTTTTTAATGAGACGCATTTGCACTGACTCGCAGGGGCGCCCTTTTAGTTCGGAAAAGTTTCCCAATCGTAGATTGGTTGGACAAAATAATTCTAACCTATCAGTTACTAGGAAAATTTCCGTGCTAAAAGGGCACCCCTACGAGTCTGTGCGAATGCGCCACATTAGAGAAAAACTGCCCATAAATGATTTGTTTGTACATGTTTTTTTTTTTTATTTATTTAATTTTAGTGCAATTGGTTATACACACAAAAGTAAAGTTGTGGTTTTTTTTTTTTTTTTTTCGTATGGATGGTGTGTTCTTAATATTGAAGTTGGCTTCATATACATTTTTCTATTTGAAATTTTGTTGACATACATTTCTTGC
>NC_090727.1:169468664-169471164 GCF_036898095.1 Palaemon carinicauda | reverse complement strand
AGTAAATTCTGAAAATTCATAGTGTACGTAAACCACATCAAAGATGGCTAACGTAATGAAAAATTTCTGTAGGTATGCGATGCAAGAGATATCGTTTATCAATTTGATGCATCACCAATAAAACAATATTTCGGATGTATTCAAAGAATTGTTCCATTATTCTTTTATGAAATACGTAATTCCAGCCTTTCTCTTTCTCCCTCTAGAAAAACTCCAAATTAGATCCGGGGATTTCTTTCTAAATTAATCTTAGAACATTTTAGCTCTACATTTTTGTTCGGGTTTAAAAATTTTGCTTTGTTAATTTTGCATTAAGGAAATTAAAACTAGTTCCGTCATCATTTTTATGTTATTTTCACATTCCTGTTTTCTCATATTTTCATTATTTTTTTACTTTGAAATACAAAGTCTTTTTTATAATTTCAACATCAAGAAAGGAAAAAGACATTCTCTATTTCCTATTCGAGTTTATATTCAATTTATTTTTCCGTATGGAAATATATCCAAACAATTGGAAAGCGATACTCCTTGCTTTGATGGTTTCGTTCAACAGAAACGATTTTAGAGCACGTTGCTCATAGGATTATTATTATTATTATTATTATTATTATTATTATTATTATTATTATTATTATTATTAGATAAGCTATAATCCTAGTTGGAAAAGCAAGATGCTATAAGTCCAAGGGCCCCAATAGCGAAAAATAGCCCAGTGAGGAAAGGAAATAAGTTAATAAATAAATGATAAGAGAGGTAATGAACAACTAAGATGAAATATTTTAAGAGCACTAACAACGTTAAAACAGATATTTCATATATAAACTATAAAGAAAAGACTTATGTCATCCTATTCAACATAACACTTGCTGCAAGTTTTAACTTTTGAAGTTCTACCGATTTAACTACCTGATTAGGAAGATCATTCCACAACTTGGTCACAGCTGGAGTAAAACTTCTAGAACACTGTGTAGTATTGAGCTTCATTATGGAGAAGGCCTGACTATCTGGGTATCTGAGGAACACGGAAGGCTAGAGGGAGTATATGATTAAAGTTTTATTCACTTGGATATACTCGTGCACATTTTTATTGTCTGTTTAGTTTTACAAGATATAAAACAAGTTCGCTTAAGCTCCATTAAAGGTTTAAAAGGCGGTCATGAATGGCAGGCAAAAAAACAGTGACATTACCCAAGCTAGCAGGACAATGCCCCAGAGACTGACCTTATATATCCATATCATGAGCGCCCAGACCCCCTCTCCACCCAAGCTAGAACCAGAAAAGGCCAGGCAATGGCTACTGATGACTCAGCAGGTAGACCTATAGGCTCCCTCAATCTTTCCATTGTTAGCTCACAAGGATGGTGAGATTACAGACACTACCTGAAAGTATCGAGTTTAAGCGGGCCTCAATTTCCTGTCCCGTAGAATGCCAAGTAGGGACGTTTCCAATAGACCAACTGTCTTGGGTTAGAGTTCTCTTGCTTGAGGGTACACTCGGGCACACTGTTCCATCTAGTTTCTCTTCCTCTTGTTTTGTTGAAGTTTTTATAGTATATATATATTTATTTTGATGTTACTATTAAAATATTTTATTTTTCCTAATTTCCTTTCCTCACTGGGCTATTTTCCCTGTTGGGGCCTCTGGGCTTATAGCATCCTGCTTTTCCAACTGGGGTTGTGGCTTAGCATTTAATAATAATGATAATAATAATAATAATAATAATAATAATAATGATAATAATAATAACATACATGCAATAGACCACCACAATAGCTATGGTTTGTTCTCGGATGGGTGACTATAGTCATGCATGCTTATCACTATTGGTAATTTTGATCCGGTAACCAAATACAAATCTTACAACATACCTCAGGAGTCTAACACTGATCCACAAGAGAGGTTGCTCTGGTCGAAGAAATTAGGACCAAGACACGCATAGAAGGAAGTTTTTAAATAGGACTTCGCTTCATATGTATTGACAAACTTTCCTCTCAAAGGTGAGAAACAATATAGTTGTCCAGAGGCAATTCATGTAATTACAAAAATAGCCTCTGTATCCTGTAATGAAAATCTATGATTGATTCTACTAAACATTTTCTGTAATTTGAAATATCCGGAAGTTATCAGTGTTCTGGCAAACGGTTCACAATAACAAACGTAGTTATTTTCCTAGTAATTTTGTGTATTAGATTCTGATAATCTATAATAAGCGAATTCAGCGAATTGTTTTTAGATTCAAAGCTTTATATAAAAAAAAAAGATTGACTGGCATAGTGTTGTTCAAATTCCACCTCTGTTATATATATTTTCTAGCGCTTTCTTGTAATTTCTACTGATTTTGTGACAGAAATACATTTAATAGGTATCACGTCTCTTCAATTAATTCACGCGAATAAACACACACACGCATATATATATATATATATATACATATATATATGTGTGTGTGTGTGTGTGCATGCATGTATATGTGTTTTTTTATATATATATATATATATA
>NC_090727.1:169456164-169463664 GCF_036898095.1 Palaemon carinicauda | reverse complement strand
AACACTAATGATTGCTTGTAAATAACTAAAAATTTACGAGGGGTGATAAATGAAATAATGTCCTTGATTTATGAAGTGATATTGATTGAAGTACAGTCATTGACATTTGTATTTTGATTAGTGTGTGTGTGTGTGTGTGTGTGTGTGTGTGTGTGTGTGTGTGTGTATTTATTTCATCTCCACGCTAGCAAACCGTGGATTGGTGATGTTGGGAGACTTGTCAGATTGCTTATAGCAGACCAACCTGTTATGGGTGATCCTGACTATTAAAGCTTTGCTGATCACCACTTAACGGTATCAGAAAAATATGTATATGTATGTGTATATATATATATATATATATATATATATATATATATATATATATATAATATTCATTTAAAAACATATGACATTAAATGTAGGAGCAGCCGTAAGAAGGGAAATAAAATGGTTAAGTATTAAGTACTTTCTGGTTATATTTCAACACGTGTGTGTGTGTATATATATATATATATATATATATATATATATATATATATATATATATATATATATATATATATAATATATTATATACTATATATATATATATTATATATTATATACTATATATATATATATATATATATATATATATATATATATATATATATATATATGAGTCCTGTGTATGAAAAAACTGACTCTTATTAATATTTGCAAGAATGATCAAGTAACCAAAAAGGACTCGGACGGACAGTTCTCTGAATACTTATTTGTCTTTTCTCGTTTCATTTTTGTGTCTGCCTAACACTTGATTTAATTTTGCGATGTTAGGGAAAGTTTCTCCCTCTAATCAAGCAGAATCTCGTCTGATTTTCGGTCGGGTACGGTACGAATACTGGGAGGAAGAGAGGAAGGTGAAGAGAATCAGGAATGGAAGGAGGAAGAGAGGAAGATGAAGGGAACCAGGAATGGAAGGAGGAAGAGAGGAAGGTGAAGAGAATCAGGAATGGAAGGAGGAAGAGAGGAAGATGAAGGGAACCAGGAATGGAAGGAGGAAGAGAGGAAGGTGAAGATAATTAGGAATGGAAGGAGGAAGAGAGGAAGGTGAAGAGAACCAGGAATGGAAGTAGGAAGAGAGGAAGGTGAAGAGAACCAGGAATGGAAGGAGGAAGAGAGGAAGGTGAAGAGAAGCAGGAATGGAAGGAGGAAGAGAGGAAGGTGAAGAGAAGCAGGAATGGAAGGAGGAAGACAGGAAGGTGAAGAGTAGCAGGAAGGGAAGGAGGAAGAGAGGAATGTGAAGAGAATCAGGAAGGGAAGGAGGAAGAGAGGAAGGTGAAGAGAACCAGGAAGGGAAAGAGGAAGAGAGGAAGGTGAAGAGAATCAGGAATGGAAGGAGGAAGAGAGGAAGATGAAGGGAACCAGGAATGGAAGGAGGAAGAGAGGAAGGTGAAGATAATTAGGAATGGAAGGAGGAAGAGAGGAAGGTGAAGAGAACCAGGAATGGAAGTAGGAAGAGAGGAAGGTGAAGAGAACCAGGAATAGAAGGAGGAAGAGAGGAAGGTGAAGAGAATCAGGAATGGAAGGAGGAAGAGAGGAAGGTGAAGAGAACCAGGAATGAAAGTAGGAAGAGAGGAAGGTGAAGAGAACCAGGAATGGAAGGAGGAAGAGAGGAGGGTGAAGAGAACCAGGAATGGAAGGAGGAAGAGAGGAAGGTGAAGAGAAGCAGGAATGGAAGGAGGAAGAGAGGAAGGTGAAGAGAAGCAGGAATGGAAGGAGGAAGAGAGGAAGGTGAAGAGTAGCAGGAAGGGAAGGAGGAAGAGAGGAATGTGAAGAGAATCAGGAAGGGAAGGAGGAAGAGAGGAAGATGAAGAGAACCAGGAAGGGAAGGAGGAAGAGAGGAAGGTGAAGAGAATCAGGAATGGAAGGAGGAAGAGAGGAAGATGAAAGGAACTAGGAATGGAAGGAGGAAGAGAGGAAGGTGAAGAGAATTAGGAATGGAAGGAGGAAGAGAGGAAGGTGAAGAGAACCAGGAATAGAAGTAGGAAGAGAGGAAGGTGAAGAGAACCAGGAATGGAAGGAGGAAGAGAGGAAGGTGAAGAGAATCAGGAATGGAAGGAGGAAGAGAGGAAGGTGAAGAGAACCAAGAATGAAAGTAGGAAGAGAGGAAGGTGAAGAGAACCAGGAATGGAAGGAGGAAGAGAGGAAGGTGAAGAGAACCAGGAATGGAAGGAGGAAGAGAGGAAGGTGAAGAGAACCAGGAATGGAAGGAGGAAGAGAGGAAGGTGAAGAGTAGCAGGAAGGGAAGGAGGAAGAGAGGAATGTGAAGAGAATCAGGAAGGGAAGGAGGAAGAGAGGAAGATGAAGAGAACCAGGAAGGGAAGGAGGAAGAGAGGAAGGTGAAGAGAATCAGGAATGGAAGGAGGAAGAGAGGAAGGTGAAGAGAAGCAGGAATGGAAGGAGGAAGAGAGGAAGGTGAAGAGTAGCAGGAAGGGAAGGAGGAAGAGAGGAATGTGAAGAGAATCAGGAAGGGAAGGAGGAAGAGAGGAAGATGAAGAGAACCAGGAATGGAAGGAGGAAGAGAGGAGGGTGAAGAGAACCAGGAATGGAAGGAGGAAGAGAGGAAGGTGAAGAGAACCAGGAATGGAAGGAGGAAGAGAGGAGGGTGAAGAGAACCAGGAATGGAAGGAGGAAGAGAGGAAGGTGAAGAGAAGCAGGAATGAAAGTAGGAAGAGAGGAAGGTGAAGAGAACCAGGAATGGAAGGAGGAAGAGAGGAGGGTGAAGAGAACCAGGAATGGAAGGAGGAAGAGAGGAAGGTGAAGAGAACCAGGAATGGAAGGAGGAAGAGAGGAAGGTGAAGAGAACCAGGAATGGAAGGAGGAAGAGAGGAGGGTGAAGAGAACCAGGAATGGAAGGAGGAAGAGAGGAAGGTGAAGAGAACCAGGAATGGAAGGAGGAAGAGAGGAAGGTGAAGAGAAGCAGGAATGGAAGGAGGAAGAGAGGAAGGTGAAGGGAACCAGGAATGGAAGGAGGAAGAGAGGAAGGTGAAGAGAACCAGGAATGGAAGGAGGAAGAGAGGAGGGTGAAGAGAACCAGGAATGGAAGGAGGAAGAGAGGAAGGTGAAGAGAACCAGGAATGGAAGGAGGAAGAGAGGAAGGTGAAGAGAACCAGGAATGGAAGGAGGAAGAGAGGAAGGTGAAGAGAACCAGGAATGGAAGGAGGAAGAGAGGAGGGTGAAGAGAACCAGGAATGAAAGTAGGAAGAGAGGAAGGTGAAGAGAACCAGGAATGGAAGGAGGAAGAGAGGAAGGTGAAGAGAAGCAGGAATGGAAGGAGGAAGAGAGGAAGGTGAAGAGTAGCAGGAAGGGAAGGAGGAAGAGAGGAATGTGAAGAGAATCAGGAAGGGAAGGAGGAAGAGAGGAAGATGAAGAGAACCAGGAAGGGAAGGAGGAAGAGAGGAAGGTGAAGAGAATCAGGAATGGAAGGAGGAAGAGAGGAAGGTGAAGAGAACCAGGAATGGAAGGAGGAAGAGAGGAGGGTGAAGAGAACCAGGAATGGAAGGAGGAAGAGAGGAAGGTGAAGAGAACCAGGAATGGAAGGAGGAAGAGAGGAAGGTGAAGAGAACCAGGAATGGAAGGAGGAAGAGAGGAAGGTGAAGAGAACCAGGAATGGAAGGAGGAAGAGAGGAGGGTGAAGAGAACCAGGAATGGAAGGAGGAAGAGAGGAAGGTGAAGAGAACCAGGAATGAAAGTAGGAAGAGAGGAAGGTGAAGAGAACCAGGAATGGAAGGAGGAAGAGAGGAGGGTGAAGAGAACCAGGAATGGAAGGAGGAAGAGAGGAAGGTGAAGAGAAGCAGGAATGGAAGGAGGAAGAGAGGAAGGTGAAGAGAAGCAGGAATGGAAGGAGGAAGAGAGGAAGGTGAAGAGTAGCAGGAAGGGAAGGAGGAAGAGAGGAATGTGAAGAGAATCAGGAAGGGAAGGAGGAAGAGAGGAAGATGAAGAGAACCAGGAAGGGAAGGAGGAAGAGAGGAAGGTGAAGAGAATCAGGAATGGAAGGAGGAAGAGAGGAAGATGAAAGGAACTAGGAATGGAAGGAGGAAGAGAGGAAGGTGAAGAGAATTAGGAATGGAAGGAGGAAGAGAGGAAGGTGAAGAGAACCAGGAATAGAAGTAGGAAGAGAGGAAGGTGAAGAGAACCAGGAATGGAAGGAGGAAGAGAGGAAGGTGAAGAGAATCAGGAATGGAAGGAGGAAGAGAGGAAGGTGAAGAGAACCAGGAATGAAAGTAGGAAGAGAGGAAGGTGAAGAGAACCAGGAATGGAAGGAGGAAGAGAGGAAGGTGAAGAGAACCAGGAATGGAAGGAGGAAGAGAGGAAGGTGAAGAGAAGCAGGAATGGAAGGAGGAAGAGAGGAAGGTGAAGAGAAGCAGGAATGGAAGGAGGAAGAGAGGTATATTTAGTTAACCAGGAATGGAAGGAGAAAGGGACGAATATGAAGAGAACCAGGAATGGAAGGAGGAAGAGAGGAATGTGAAGAGAACCAAGAATGGAAATAGGAAGAGAGGAATATGAAGCAGACCAGAAATGGAAGGAAGAAGAGAGGAATATGAAGAGAACCAGGAATGAACGGAGGAAGAGAGGAAGATGAAGAGAACCACGAATGGAAGGATGGAAAGAGAAAGGTGAAGAGAACCAGGAATGGAAGGATTATGTGAGGAAGGTGAAGAGAACCAGGAATGGAAGGAGGAAGAGAAAAAGATGAAAAGAACCACGAATGGAATGAGGAAGAAAGGAAGGTCAAGAAAACCAGGATTGGAAGGAGGAAGAGAGGAAGGTGAAGAGAACCATGAATGGAAGGAGGAAGAGAAGAATGGAGGGAGTAAGAGAGGAAGATGAAGAGAACCAGGAATGGAGGGAGGAAGTGAGGAAGATGAAGAAAACCAGGATTGGAAGGAGGAAGAGAGGAAGGTGAAGAGAACCATGAATGGAAGGAGGAAGAGAAGAATGGAGGGAGTAAGAGAGGAAGATGAAGAGAACCAGGAATGGAGGGAGGAAGTGAGGAAGATGAAGAAAACCAGGATTGGAAGGAGGAAGAGAGGAAGGTGAAGAGATCCATGAATGGAAGGAGGAAGAGAAGAATGGAGGGAGTAAGAGAGGAAGATGAAGAGAACCAGGAATCGAAGGAGGAAGAGAGGATGATGAAGAGAACCAAAAATGGGAGGAGGAAGAGAGGAAGGGGAAGAGTACCAGGAATGGAGGGAGGAAGAGAGGAAGGTGAAGAGAACCAGAAATGGAATGAAGAAGGTGAAGAGAACCAGGAATGGAGGGAGGAAGAGAGAAAGATGAAGAGAACCAGGAATGGAGGGAGGAAGAGAGGAAAGTGAAGAGAACCAGGAATGGAGGGAGGAGGTGAGGAAGGTGAAGAGATCCAGGAATGGAATGAGGAAGAGAGGAAGATGAAGAGAATCAGGAATGGAGGGAGGGAGAGAGGAAGGTGAAGAGAATCAGGAATAAAGGGAGGGAGAGAGGAAGATGAAGAGAACCAGGAATGGAGGGAGAAAGAGAGGAAAGTGAAGAGAACCAGGAATGGAGGAAGGAAGTGAGGAGATGAAGAGAACCAGTAATAGAGGGAGGAAGAGAGGAAAGTGAATAGAACCGGGAATGGAGGAAGGAAGAGAGGAAGATGAAGAGAACCAGGAATGGAAGAAGAGAGGCAGGAATTTAAGAACTATTTTTTCAAGTTATTTCAAACAGTGATAATTTTTTTTTCTTTTTTTTTCTTAGTTTTTAACTCAGCGATTATAACTCCCTCGATTTTGAGAACATCTCTCTGTCTGACGTATAGCCTTCTCGTTGCCCTTGGGTCCGAAAAATGAGATATTGTTGAATGTTTCAGGCGAAAATGTTAAATTACGTGGGACGAGGCGAAATAAATAGAAATGCTTCTTCCACGAACTCTTTTCTCGGGCGTTGAGTAAAAACTGTGTGTTGCAATAAATCAATAAGGGCGGTGTAGTCTTGGTGGGTAGGAGGGAGTGGGTGTGAGGGGAGGGGTGGGGAAGGGAGGAAAGGAGGAGGATGAAGGCACTTTGACGGAGAGAGAGAGGGGGGACAGAGGGGGTGGTTACGGAGGGAAGGGGGGAGAGAGAGGGGACCGATAAGAGAAAGTGGGTGGTCCGGGCAGGCCTTCTTTTTCTCCGCCCCCTTTGCACCCTTTGGCGAATGCGTGGATTTGCAACAGCAACTCTCCTTGGCCGACGGGGTGTTAGCCCCCTCCTCTCTCTCTCCCCCCTCTCTCTCTCTCTCTCTCTCTCTCTCTCTCTCTCTCTCTCTCTCTCGTGTCCCCGGGCGGTCTATCCTTGCATGCCAGAGGCAGGAAGAAATCTTCTCGGCCAACGAATGTGTTCTCTCCTGCGGAGGCATCGCTACCGTGGTGCGTGTAAAACGCTGATCACAGGACCTTGCAAAAACGCCGTCGTGAACTTTCAAGTCGTTGCTCCTTACACCACTCCCCTATGGTCTCCCCTCCTTCTTTTTCTTCTTCTTCTTCTTCTCCCTTCGCTGGATCGATCACAATTCCCCCACCTTTTCTCTCCCCTCCTCCCGAAACTCCGAGCTGCTGTCATTTCGCGAGGCGGGCGCTCCGCCCCCTCGCAACACCTGACCCAATTTTGGCATAGGCGGGGATTGGACGAGCCACGCCTACCGGGGGGAGGGACCAGCGTGTGCAATTCTTGATTGCCATGGTAACGTGCAGAGAGCCCGCCAATAGCGGTGCCTGGTCGGGTGGAGGGGGTGGCGATTGGCCGTTCGCCAGCGAGCGGGTTAAAAATGTCGAGTGCAGGAAATCACGGGAACACCGCGGAAGACGAATCTCCTGCTTTATAATTTACGAGACGATATTTGAGTTTTCGGCGTGTATATATTGCGCTATGAAAATATTCTGCTTCTCTCTCTCTCTCTCTCTCTCTCTCTCTCTCTCTCTCCATACTTCCGTCTTCCTCTCTGGCTTGTCAGGGAGTGCGTCTGACGATGCTATATTCGCATCTTCCTCCTTTGTCATCACGGCAAAGATGGGAGAATTCATTAAGCACGCATATACACTCAAGGAATGAAGGGACAAGGGGGTGTTGTCGGGGGAGGGGGGAATTTGAGAGGGGGAGTGGTTCTGGGATAGGGTAAGGGGTCCAGTAAAGCCCCTCTCACTCATTAGCAGGAAGTGGACGTCTTCGCTAATTACTATTTCGAAAAATAAGGAAATTCCTTTTCGGTTGTATCTTATTTATTGATTTATGAATTAAATATTTTCTATGTATCAGTAATTGACAGAGTTAATGATTTAGTATTTTGATGTGTGAATTGTTTTAAATATGCTTTCAAGTGTTGATTATCATGTAATGTTTTATTGTTTATAATATCTCTTTTATTATTTTCTTTTCCTTTTCTCAATTTTTTTCAGTATATACTGAACATTTATTACCTTATAGACAGTACACATATAAACATCCTACTATATTTTATTTCACATTTTCTATGTTA
>NC_090727.1:169433664-169448664 GCF_036898095.1 Palaemon carinicauda | reverse complement strand
ACATTTTTATCTTGAAGTAGACATTCTTACTATAACTCTTGTATGTTTTACTATTTCCCGTGAACGTTTATCACCCATAGTTTTAGATCATAAATTGTCATTATCATTTTATATTTATTCGTAACATTAGGTATACAGTTATTCTAATAGTCATGCCTTCTCCATCATGGGGCTCAGTACTACACAGTATTCTAGAGGTTTTATTCCAGCTGTGACCAAGTTGGGGAATGGTCTTCCTAATCGGGTAGTTAAAACGGTAGAACTTCAAAAGTTCAAACTTGCAGATATTGTTTTTATGTTGAACAGGCAGACAGGTCTCTCTTTATAGTTCATATATAAAAAGTCTGTTTTGATGTTGTCCAATTCTTAAAATATTTTATTTTAATAGTTTATTACTTATCATGTAGTTTATCTATCCCTTATATCCTTTCCTCACTGGGCTATTTTTCCCTGTTAGACCCCTTGGCTGTATAGTATCCTACTTATCCAATTAGGGTTATAGCTTAAATAATAATAATAATAATAATAATAATAATAATAATAATAATAATAATAATAATAATAATAATAATAACGGTGTCTCATGCAATACATCATCTGAAGCAAAGCAGAGAACAACTTCCCGTTTTTCTTTTCGCTGAGGACAGTGGTGTATTGCGTTCCTTGTTCAGAAGGACACGGTGCTGAACTTATACTAAACTAATTATAACTCTTGCTATATACTTTTCGAATGTTTATTTTTCACCCTGAAAACTTTAATTGTCTCTTCCTTTCCCTTCGTAACGGTGTGGGGTGGAAAAAATTCAGCGAAGTGCGTTCGTTTGTGGGCATGCTTTTTATTGAGAGTTTATTTTGGGATTAATTTTGCATAATGTAAATATTAGAAATTTATGTCGAGAGAGAGAGAGAGAGAGAGAGAGAGAGAGAGAGAGAGAGAGAGAGAGAGAGAGAGAGAGAGAGAGAGAGAGAGAGAGAGAGAGAGGTGTAATTGATATATGTGGTGGTATATAAAGACTATTGCCAATATCTGTGAATGAAGAAACAGCATTGAAAATGTAATTGTGAAGAAAACTTACTTATGATGCATTATATTATGTAAGAATGAAATCTTTTTGATTTTTATAAGTAACAAGTTAGTCAATACTTGAGGTCTTTGGAAATATTTATAGATTATCTAAATAACTGAGATTAAAGAAAAATATGTTAATTTTTTAGTGGAGAATAAACAAAAAAAAATTATGAGCATTTAATATTGTAAGAAACTAATTGATATTTAGAAGTAAAGAAAGTTGCGTGTGAAAGCTACATACTAATGTGCTATGCATATATACAAGTTTTATAACAAGCATTTACGATATTTATGTGTAAAGAAAGAACGAATAAAAGGTTTTGGATATTTACTGTATTGTAGAGAAGGGGTTTGTAAGGAAATAAAGTTGGCGTAATAAGTCTTGGAAATATCAATAATATGAAAATATAAGAATTGAAAATGTTTAATGCAGTTATGAGGAGAGAAAATTTTTTTTTGATAACAAGTAGCAAAAAACGATTTTTATTGTTTTTAAAAAAGAAACGACACAACAAAAGATTTCGAAGTGAAGAGAAACAGTTAAGATTATTAAGAAGCAAAGAAAGTGCTTTATGGAATGTATTGAGAGGGAAGAGCCTTTTACGATTATTCAAGTTAGCTTGTATCCTGCTAAAAATAAATTCGAGAAAATATTTGATAAAAAAGCATGCAAGACAGGTAACAAACATCAAGAGGCAAGAGAAGCATTATATGTTAAAAAGACGGAAACATGTTTGATCAATGAATCTGGAGTGGCTGAAGGTTATTCAAAGATTTTATATCTTTAAAAAAACACAGGATGCTTGACTATCCCATCGAACTATTTGAAAGTAATATGACTTACACGCCCCCCTAACCTAAGACCCACAATAATGAGCACTTCAGGAATAACTACATTAACACAAAAGCGATAATTTTAGGACATTCCAGGCCCGATCTCCGAAAGGCACGTGTTCACCGAGGGTATCAATAGTAGTTTTTCAGCGCAACTAGTTTTTAGTTAACAGAAGAAATGTCATTGTTTTCAAGTGATAGATAAAGACGTTAGCCTTTTTGACCGCTCGTCCGAGACTAAACCACGTATTTGAAAAGACGCGTTTTTATTACGGTGAACGTGTCCTCTCTCTCTCTCTCTCTCTCTCTCTCTCTCTCTCTCTCTCTCTCTCTCTCTCTCTCTCTCTCTCTCTCTGGTGGATTAGTTGTTTTTTGCGGTGTGTTGAAACATTCAGAAATGTTTGTGCACGCTATGCACTCGAATATAAACATTACGCACGCGTGCACATACGTATATACTGTGATATATATATATATATATATATATATATATATATATATATATGTATATACACATATACATATACACACATATATATATATACACATACATACATACATACATATATATATATATATATATATATATATATATATATATATATATATATATATATATATATATATACACACATACAGTATATAGTCTACAATTTGCTAAACACTTATATCTTAGAATATCCAATTACCCCATTTTATATTTCTTTATTTTGGGAAAGTGTTGAGCATTCACTAAGAACATGAACATACTTAAGAGATAGAACAAACAGAGCCGTATTAAAAGTGTTCATAATTTCTGAATCTCTGATTTTATCAATGTGGAAATGTTTTTTATGACCTTAGACAATGTTCACGGACCGCGGAAATAAGTCTTCAAGTATATAGGACAATAACGAAACCCCTGGAAAATAGAAGATAGAATAGAATAAATTTTAGATTTCATTACCGAATTTATTCCAGCCATATGTGACATGTTTAATTACTGAATAGTGACCATGGGCTTCAAATAGCTCATAAACGGTTATATATATATATATATATATATATATATATATATATATATATATATATATATGTATGTATATATATATGTATATATGTGTATATATATATTTATATATATACATATATATATATATATATATATATATATATATATATATATATATATATATATATATATATATATATATATATGGCTGCTAATAACCTTTACTTGCGTAAAATGAGTCTTGAAGTTTCTTAGCATAGTTTGTGATATATATATATATATATATATATATATATATATATATATATATACATTATATATATATATATACATTATATATATATATATATATATATATTATATATATAAAATGTAGATTTCATAGTAGTAAAAAAGGCTAAAAGAATGCTCAATACCTAGAGCTTAAAAAAACTGCATCATTATACTAATTCACTAAAAGGGAGACTCAAAAGACCTGAAAAACTACCGCCCATTAAGTTTAATCTCTGCATAATACACTATAAGAAATATTTGCAAAGATGATATTAGGCGAATAGAAAAACAGCTTTAATCAACCATGAGAGCAGGCAGGATTTAGATGCGAGTATCCAACAACTGACTATATCCATGTAATTAACTAGCTAACGGAAAAAATCAACAAAGCAAGACAAACCACTGTGTATGGCATTTATAGACTATGAGAAAGCTTTTGATATTGTCAAAATATCAGCAGTAATGAAAACCCTTCAAAAAACAAGGAATAGAAGAATCTTATGTTAGAGCATTTGAACATATCTATACAGGAAGTACAGCAATCCTAAAACTACATAATGATAGTTAAAATATTCCGATTGAGAAAGGAGTTAGACAGAGAGACCCCATCTTTCCTAAATTATTCACAGCGTTTCTAGAAGAAGTTTTTTAAGAATTTAGATTGGGAAAATGTAGAAAATAATATTAATGGGGAGTATCTTAACAATTTAAGATTTGCTGATGACAATAGTTGTGTTTTGTGAATCATGGGAGGAATTACAAAAGATGATAGAAGATTTGATAGAGAAACTAGAAATGTAGGAATGAAGATAGATTTGAGGAAAACTAAGGTAATGTTCAATGAAAATGCAGAAAGACAACAAATACGAGTTATGGACGAATATCTAGAGGTTGTTTTTATTTAGGACAGACAGTATGTGTTTCGCCAGGACACAAGACCCAAATTAATAGAAGGGTAAGCTTGGGATAGAGAGCATTTGGTAAACAAAATAAGATTGTGAAATGTAGAATGCCACTTTCTCTAAAAAGAAAAGTATTTAATGAGATGGTCCTACCAGTATTAACTTCTGCATCAGAAACTTGGAGCCTCGGCAGGACATATAATGAGAATGAAAGATAATAGATGGACATTAAGAATAACAGAATGGGTCCCTCGAGATTGTAAATGAAGCAGAAGAAGGAAGAGAAGACAATGGATCGACGAACTAAGGATGTTTGCGGGTGTGGACTGGCATAGAAAGACCATAAACAGGCGTTAGTATAAAGACATATCTGAGGCCTTTGTTCTGCAGTTGACTAGTAATAGCTGATGATATATATATATATATATATATATATATATATATATATATATATATATATATATATATATATATATATATATATCATCAGCTGTTACTAACCCACGGCAGGCAGGACAAAAGCCTCAGACCGGTCCATCCATGTTCGTCTGTTTATGATGTTTCTATGGCCGCAAATTTTCTGTGGTCAATCCATCGGCTTTTATTCATTCTCCTGCTTCTTTTGCAATCTCTAGAGACCACATTATGTCGTTCTTAATGTCCATCTTTTATCTGTCATTCTCATTTTATGTACTGCCCATGCCCATTTCCTTTATATATATATATATATATATATATATATATATATATATATATATATATATATATATATATATATATATTTGTTAGAATATCCTCGACTTTAATCTGCTCTCATAGCCTTATTATTTTCTGTCTCTTAGTGTTATCCCCATCATTGCTCTTTTCATACCTCTCTGATTTGTAATGAATGTCGTTTTCGTTGGTAAGCGTGCATATTTATGCCGAATTTGTTCGTAAAATTAGTATTGGCACGTGGTCGGATCACCAGGAGGAATAATCATTTCGATGCGAAAACGCGTCGTTGGATCACCGGTGGGTTAATTTGTATTTGTCTCTCTGGCGAGTGGACCTGGGGGAACAAATACTTAACCTTCAGATTTCCATAGACTTGCTGATAGATTGATATTCTCAATTTGACTGATGTGGCAAAATCTAAAATCTAAAATCTTATTTTTGTGCAACCTTTTAAGTACAAAGTTCAAATTCTTTTATAAGAATGTGAAACGTGAAACCAGCAGTCTTACGTTTGTGATATGAATATAATTAGTGAACCAATTTTGTATGGTGTTCGTTAAAGGGTTATAATGATTGCAATCTTTAGAATGATGTTGTTAATAAGATTATAAAGCGTATCAAACCAACAATGTCAAATGTTTAATATAAGAATATAATGAATATAAAAGTTCAAACTTGCAGCCAATGTTTTTATGTTGAACAGGCTGACATAAGTCTTTTTATAGTTTATATATGACATATCTGTTCAGATGTTACTGTTTTTTAAATATTTTATTTTAGTTGTTCACTATTTCTCATATCATTTATTAATTTCCTTATTTCCTTTCCTCACTGGGCTATTTTTCCCTGTTGGAGCCCTTGGGCTTATTGCGTCTTGCTTTTCCAACTAGGGTTGTAGCTTAGCCAGAATTGATAATAATAATAATAATAATAATAATAATAATGGAGTCTGATGTTTGCAATAAGATTTAAAAAAACTTTAATCTAAAAGTTTCTGATGTTTTCACATAAAGATTGAAACCAATAAAATCTGAATGTAAATTATTAAGCCATAATAGTCTGAGATATGTAATAATATAAAATAGGATAATGATCGTAATGTAGATAGTAGGTTGGCCAAGGCACCAGCCACCCGTTGACATACTACCGCTAGAAAGTTATTGGGTCCTTTGAGCGGATGGATAGCACTACATTGGATCCCTCTCTGATTACGGCTAATTTTTCCTTTGCCTACACATACACTGAATAGTCTAGCCTGTTCCTTAAACATTCTCCTCTTTCCTCAATCTTCATACACCTAACCTAGATAACCGAACTCATTTTCTTCACCCAAAGGGTTAATTACTGCACTGATTGTTCAGTGGCTATTTTCGTCTTGGTAAGGGTAGAAGGGACTCTTTAGCTATGGTAAGTAGCTCTTCTAGGAGAAGGGCACTCCAAAATCAAACCATTGTTCTCTAGTCTTGGGTAGTGCTATATATTCCGTAGCATAGTGTTCCACTGACTTGGGGTAGATTTCTCTTGCTTGAAGGTACATCCAGGTACACTATTTTATCTATTTCCTTATTTCCTTTCCCCACTGAGCTATTTTTCCCTGTCGGAGCCCTTGGGCGTTAAGCATCCGGGTTTTCCAACTAGGGCTGTAGCTTAGCAAGTAATAATGATAATGATGATAAGCACATAAAGCGTGAAATTAACATAATCGGTTATTTGTAATATAAAATAGGAAATCAACAAATACCGGTGTTCATTATAAGAATGTGTGTGAAACCAACAAATTCTGATGTTCGTAATAGAACTATAAAGTGTGAAATCAGCGTTGTCCGATGTTTGTTGAAGGAATATAAACCATGAAAAGAACAAGATTTCCTCTTCGAGGACATTTTATGTATCACTTCGTCGGATTTTATTCGACACTGTCTGAATTCAGGTGTGGACAACAGAATTTACACTTTTACCCTTTCTTTTCTCGTCATTGGCTTTTTCCTTCCATCGTTTTCTTTGCAGTTTTCCAGTCATTCTTTCGTTGTCCTTTCACACTTAATTAGTTAATGTCAGTTTTATTGTTTTGCGTCAACATATCGATTTCACGTGATAATGGATCTTCCACGCACGTGGCGTGACGTGTTTTGTCTCGCGTGCTTGCCGGAACGCACTTCGACTTCATGTTTTGAGTTTTACTTTTCTCAGTTCTTGAGCTGTTTTTCTCCGTTTGGTCTCCACTCTGTTTCCTTTTGTTACGTCTTTTCCACTACAATGTTAAGCCTTTTCTTACACGTGTTTTTCTTCCTCCTGCGTCTTTTGTCGAGTTCTTGATGAAAACAGGAAGGTCTCATTAGCTGTTCATGGAATGATTTTCATTTGATATCGTTGATTATCTGAATAGAAACTTTTTTCGTTGGGAGAAAATTCCTTCTGTGTATCCCGTTTGTTCACTTAGTCACTATTCAGTTGAAATTTATATAACCTGTTATAATTGGGCGTCGGAGACGGTCAGAACACATGTGGCAATAGTTTGAAGGTCGCTCATGAACGACAGAGGCAAGGGACAGGGCAGTATCCTAGAGACTGACCTTATGTACTGTATATATAATAAGCGCTGAAATAGCCCTCTTCATCAAGCTAGGACCATAAAGGACAAGGTAATGGCTGCTGAAGACTCACCAGATAGCTCTATAGGTTAAACCCCCCCCCATCCATAGCTCATAGTGGATGATGAGGTTGTAGACTACTAAAAACTATTATTATTATTATTATTATTATTATTATTATTATTATTTTTATTATTATTACTTTCTGAACTACAACCCTAATTTGAAAAATCAGGATGCTATAAGCATAAGGGCTCCAAAATGAAAAATAGCCTAGTAAGGAAAGGAAATAACAAAACATATAGACTAGGTTCTTGAAACTACCCTTCCCCTCAGTCTTGAATTCTTGTACAGCCGATTGCCAGACAGGAATTTTTCCCATAGGCTACCGTAACCCTTTTTGGCGGGAGTATTCTCCACCACAGTTAGCAAGGTAACCTTCAGTATCCACTCCATACGATCATAATTTTTACAGTACTCCTGGCCTTTCCATTTTAGTGCACTTTCTTATCGTTGAATGGACTCATGGTTTTAATGCCGTACCATATGACCCAAATTTCTTAAGCCAATCAATACTAAATATTGCGAAAACAAATAATTAAAGAAACACCTTTTTTCAGGTCTTGTACTTTTTCAACGGTATTCCTTTGATATTCCTTTAATATGATATAGTTTCTTCAAATACTTTACCAAAATACTGCAACAAAATATCCCATATTGCTATATTTTACTGTAGGAAACCCTTGGTAATTTTCATGCTCTCTTTTTCTATTTAGGTTTAATAATTTTTGCCTTGATTGCCTAAGCAATCCAAAAATTTAATTTTCTTTTTGTAGAAAGTAAAGTATGATTTAAGGATTTGGCTCAATAATTTGTAGTTACTGTATCTCTTTACACTCTACTTCAAGATTACCGCTTGAGCTCCTATGTATATGCAATATTTATATATATATTTATATATTTATATATATGTATATATATATATATATATATATATATATATATATATATATATATATATATTAGACGTAATATTTATTTTGTTTTAATTTTACCATTGTGTAGAGTAGACAAATCTTTTCACAAGGTGAAAAAAAAATTAATTTTGTAACTCCTGGTTTGTATTTGGTTTTAATAACCTTATACCTATATATATATATATATATATATATATATATATATATATATATATATATATATATATATATATGCATATATATTTGTGTTTGTGATATACGTCATATTTCATTATTTTCTAAATTTCTACCGTTTCATATACAAAGCTTTTCACAAGGTGAAAAATGTAATTTATTCTTTCATCTTCGGCCTTGTATTTAATTTGAATAATAATATTTTACCGTGTTCACGAATAATTTGTCCAGGTATTATCTTTTTTTTCCTAAAATAATTCACCCAAGAATGCGTTAATGGAGAAACATTCGTTAGTTAGTGTATGAATTTATGAAATATCTTACAATCATTGTATTAAGAAGTATAGATTTGTATGTATATTTATAATTGTATGAATATAATGTCTCAAGTCATTGCTGTATCATTCCTCCACACTTTGAGACAAATTAGAGCCTGAGGCTAGTAGAATTAGTGCACCCATTTCGAATAGCAGGCTGTGAACTATAGTAATTTTTTTTAATGAGGCGCATTTGCACTGACTCGCAGGGGTGCCCTTTTAGTTCGGAAAAGTTTCCCAATCGTTGATTGGTTGGACAAAATAATTCTAACCTATCAGTTACTAGGAAAATTTTCCGTGCTAAAAGGGCACCCCTGCGAGTTTGTGCGAATGCGCCATATTAGAGAAAAAATGACCATAAATGATCTATTTGAATATGTTTTTATTTTTATGTAATTTTAAGTGCAATTGGTTATACACACAAAAGTAAAGTTGTGGTTTTTTTTTTTTTCGTATGGATGGAGTCTTCTTAATATTGGAGTTGGATTCATATACGTTTTTCTATTTGAATTTTGTTGATATACATTTCTTGCTTAGGAATTTTAGTCTTTCAACATACCGTAATCTTGTTTTGGATGGAACTCTCTTAGAAATTGCAGTCTGCTAACATTGTTTTACTGGAGATGGAGCCCATACTTAGAATTTTTAGTATGTTTCAAATAGTAAAACTTACTGTTAACATACTTTTATAGCGGATGGAGTCATCGCTTAGGGTTTTCAGTCTGTTTATATATTTTTCTTGTAGATGGAACCTTGATTTAGTAGTTTTAGTCTGTTAGTATATTTTTCTCACATAGATTGATGTTACTTAAAGCCCTTACCTGGGAATTTCAGTTTGTTAACAAACCTTTCATGCAAATGGAGGGCTGGGTTAAGAATATCAGTCTTAACATAACTCCTGAGTAAGAGTTTACTCTTACTTAGGGATTATAGTTTGTCAACACGCTTCTCTTGTGGATAGGGCCCTTACTAAGGAATTTCAATCTGTTAACCTACGTCTCTTGTAGTTGAATCATTATTTGGGGTGTTCGGTTTGATGATTTACTTTTCTTAAATAAACAGGAATTTCAGCCTTTTAATATTCCATACTGGCATAACATCAATTTTAGTCTGTTAACATACTTTACCAGCAGACCGATCACCTCCCTAGGAATTTCAGTGTGTCAACAAACTTCTTCTTCTTCTTCTTCTTTCTCTCTCTCTCTCTCTCTCTCTCTCTCTCTCTCTCTCTCTCTCTCTCTCTCTCTCTCTCTCTCTCTCTTTCTCTCTTTGCGGGTGGTGCTTTTTGATTAGGAATCAAAACCTGCTAACATACCTTTCTCGCTGGCGAAGAGTGTTTGTCTACCTCTGATTTTTTTTCATCATAGAACAAAAATCTGAGTTTTTTTTTTTTTTTTTTTTTTTTTTTTTTTTTTTTTTTTTTAGTTCTTGTCATAAGTAGTTTCTCTAAGGAAGTATTTCCATCGTAGTCTTTATCTTTTGTTGGATTAAGACATCAGTTTTCTGCATCTCGAATAGGTATTTGATATGAGGTAAAGATGGATTCAGTTTTCTTATACTAGAAGAAGCTGTCTTGCCTGATGGGATATTTCCATACCATTTTAAATGGCTTCCTGCATTACATTGACATTATAATCTGGTTTCATTTCTATTGCATTGAGTTGTTCTTTAATTTCATCTTAAAATCTCTCTCTCTCTCTCTCTCTCTCTCTCTCTCTCTCTCTCTCTCTCTCTCTCTCTCTCTCTCTCTCTCTCACATCCTCCTTTTTCTTTGTTCCCAATGAGCTTATTTTCTTGGCATGGCTTTAAATTCTACTTTGATTTCTTCATCTTACAATTTTCTCTCTCTCTTCTAGCTTCTATTGTTACAACTAGCTTATCCCTCTCTCTCTCTCTCTCTCTCTCCTCTCTCTCTCTCTCTCTCTCTCTCTCTCTCTCCTCGTTCGTTCTACTTTTTTTCAGCAAGAATATCTCAATATCAATATTACATTAAATTCTCTCTCTCTCTCTCTCTCTCTCTCTCTCTCTCTCTCTCTCTCTCTCTCTCTCTCTCTCTCTCTCTCTCCCTCTCTCTCTCTTTCTCTCGTTCGTTCTACTTTTTTTCAGCAAGAATATCTCAATATCAATATTACATTAAATGCTCTCTCTCTCTCTCTCTCTCTCTCTCTCTCTCTCTCTCTCTCTCTCTCTCTCTCTCTCTCTCTCTCTCTCTCTCTCCTCTCCTTTTTTCAGCAAGAATGTCACTATATCAATATTACATTAAATTTTTCTCTCTCTCTCTCTCTCTCTCTCTCTCTTCTCTCTCCTCTCTCTCTCTCTCTCTCACTCTCTCTCTCCTCTCTCTCTCTCTCTCTCGTTCCAATTTTTTTTCAGCAAGAATATCACAATATCAATATTACATTAAATTCTCTCTCTCTCTCTCTCTCTCTCTCTCTCTCTCTCTCTCTCTCTCTCTCTCTCTCTCTCTCCTCTCTCTCTCTCTCGTTCCCCGCCACACCTCCGTCTCATTCCTATTGCATTAACCTTTGCATTAATATCCTGTTCACATTTCCGTCTCCCGTCTCCAAGCAGTGCGCTGATGCATACCAATCACGTTTTCCAATAGGTTTTCTCTTTCTCGACACCCTGATTAGGCCTATAGGAATCCATACCTCACAGCCTTGTCCTTGTTTCTCTTCTCTCTCTCTCTCTCTCTCTCTCTCTCTCTCTCTCTCTCTCTCTCTCTCTCTACAGGGTGGAGGTGTTGGTGGCTGGTCGACCCCTATTTCTCCCATCTTGATCAGTAAACATTGTCCTTTTTTACTTCTGTTATCCCCCGCTCCTCCCCCTCTCCCTCCCCCTCCCCCTCCTCCTGCTCCTCCTCTGGACCCCGTCCATCGTTCCCTCCCTCGCATAACTCGATCAACGATCTATGGTTTATTTGTCTTTACTTTTCTTTTATTAGTGTTTCTATTTATCGGATAATGGGGTTTATATTTACGTCAATCTGAACTTACTATTTTTTTCAGTGTCCTTAGGTATGTTTATATATATATATATATATATATATATATATATATATATATATATATATATATATATATATAAATATATATATATATATATATATATATATATATAGGAATTTATATATATAAATTTATATATATTTATATATATATATATATATATATATATATATATATATATATATATATATATATATAATTTTGTAATTAGAGGTTATGATTGTCTTATTCTTTCATTTATGAATTGTAATCAATTTAAATTGGTTTGACATCTATTCCGAAAGGAAAGAAATTTTTTTTTTTGTGGCTTTACGATATCGTGTTCACATTATATGGTATCTTTAATGCTCAAATGAATGGATATGATTTAGTGATACTTTAATACTTAAATTTAATATTTGGTTTAAAGGCCACTCGTGAATGGCAGAGGCAAGAAACAGTTACGGTGCCCTAGTTAGCAGGACAATGCTCTAGAGATTAACCATAAATGCATATAATTAGCGAGCAAGATCCCTCTCCACCTAAGCTAGGGCCAGGGAGGGTCAGGTAATGGCTGTTTATGACTCTGCAGACTCAGCAAGTAGATGTCTAGGCTCCCCCAAAGACCCATTCTTAGCTCAAAAAGATGGTTAGGTTGCAGACTGTACAAGAAACTATTGATCTTGAGTGGGGCTCGAACCCCAACCCGGCGATCGCTAGTCAGGGACATTTCCAATCATCCACCACAATGATTTCGAAAGTAATCTCAAACGTTCTTAGTTTATCTCTCACCATAGAATGAAAATTAGATATAGGAATGCTGAACTACAATTATAGAGGATCCGATCACAGCAAATCAAATGTGACACTCGCCCACATATGATTTGATGTTGTAAAGACTTGCAAAGATTTTGTTTAATTTTCCTGGGTGGGATCAAATTGTTTGAAGGTCGCATCCCAGATCAGTTTTAATTTTACTTTATTTGCATTTCATATATTGCCCTTTTTACATTTCATTATTATTTTTATCATGTCTGTCATTATTAGTAATGATATGATAAAAAGAGCTTAAACGGCCATTAGATTGCACAGACAGAATCGTCTCTTCGCAGACTTTTGAAAAAAAAAAAAAAAAAAAAAAACGGAACTCTGAAATCAATGATATTTGTGATTACTATGTCTAGCTGTTTTTTATAAAAGGAAACTGGCTCCATTTTGTTTATACATGCATGTTAAAGATAACTATAATGTTACGAAAATTGAATGTAAGATAATTTTTATATATATACACATACATATATATACATATATATACACATATAAATATATGTATGTATATATATGTGTATATATATATACACATACATGCATACATGCATAGTACTTGCTAAGCAACAACCCTAGTTGGAAAAGCAGGATGCTATGAGCGCAAGGACTCCAACAGGGAAAAGTAGCCTAGTGGGGAAAGGAAATAAGGATATGAATAATGTATAAGGGAAGCAATGAATAATTAGAATAAAATATTTTAAGAACAGTAACTGAAAATATCATGAAATCGCTCTCTCTCTCTCTCTCTCTCTCTCTCTCTCTCCTCTCTCCTCTCTCTCTCTCTCCTCTCTCTCTCTCTCTCTCTCTCTCTCTCTCGTATTAGTGTATTTGTTTACCCAACCCAAACTCGCTTGCTTGTTTCTGCCAGATTTCTGTTTCAGCGATATGAAGTAATTGAACTGGGACTCTGGAAGTTACGGATAATGATGTGAATTCAATTTTATGTTCTTTTGCATTGTTATAATTTGAAAATAATAACCCAAAGATGCCTACATGTAAAACTAAGACAATTGTCTATTGAGTATTCATGACTGCATTGATGTTGCTGTTCGCTTTAAATTTGCCATTTCAAAATACTCTTGTAACTTTATATGTATGACCAAGAATTTATAATGTATGTGTGTAACAAAGCGGGTTTCTTGTTGAAATTGAGCCAGAAAGAAGGATGCAAATGAATAAGAATATATCAGAAATTACTGATTAGACATTTTACTATATATATACATATATATATATATATATATATATATATATATATATATATATATATATATATATATATATATATATATATTTTTTTTTTTTCTTTTCTTTTCTTTTGAAAGCGCACGAAGCCAGATTCATATACGCGATCTAAGTCTTGTATGACGGAGTAGATAGGAGCGCCTTTTATGTATAATGAATTACACTTGATTCCTTAATATCCGGAGAATTGTAATTAAACTGACAAAGTGATGGATTGACAAATAATGGCGGGATGACTAAGTACTGGGTAAATACGGGATTAGCATGTTTTTCTGCCCCGCCACCGTAACACTGATTTTGAGCGATAATGATGAATCCGTAAATAATGCGGTGGCGTTTTTCTGTCTTCCCCCCTCTGAACGCGACTTTAGAGGAATCAGGTGCATGAAGATTCTCCCTAAAGTTGTGGGTAATTTCCCTAGTTGAAGGCGGTTGAGCACCAAGCGCTAGTTACGGGGGATTAAGAGAGCAGCCCCGTTTTTTCATTGTAGTTTGGGGATATGGTTGGGGCATGAAGTTCCAGCATATTTACTGCTTAATGACAGTGTTTTTTCTGATATTTATATTATTGTTATAATAATGATAGTAATAATAATAATAATAATAATAATAATAATAATAATTATTATTATTATTATTATCATTATTATTATTATTATTGTAATTAGTCCAAAAGCTCTATTTTGAAATTTCTTCTTCTTCTTTTTCTTCTTCTTCTTCTTCTTCTTCTTCTTCTTCTTCTTCTTCTTCTTATTATTATTATTATTATTATTATTATTATTATTATTATTATTATTATTATTATTATTATTATTATGTGACACTCATGTTCTGTGATGTATGGATCGGAGTTGTGGGGAATGAAAGTGATGGAGAGACAGAAATTGAATGTGTTTGAGATGAAGTGTCTGAGGAGTATGGCTGGTGTATCTCGAGTAGATAGGGTTAGGAACGAAGTGGTGAGGGTGAGAACGGGTGTAAGAAATGAGTTAGCGGCTAGAGTGGATATCAATGTGTTGAGGTGGTTTGGCCATATTGAGAGAATGGAAAATGGCTGTCTGCTAAAGAAGGTGATGAATGCAAGAGTTGATGGGA
>NC_090727.1:169406164-169418664 GCF_036898095.1 Palaemon carinicauda | reverse complement strand
TTAAAAGAACTGAATTGACTTCATGTTTGACATTTGATTTAGAAGGAATATGTATTCGACCTGATAATTATTAATGTACACCACTTTTTTAGATAACTCTATTAGGAAAGCGAATTTGTATACGGTTTGCAAAAACAAAGAACACTCTTTTGTTTTGAATCTGCTTTAAAAAAGGTATTCATTAAAAAAAACATTACATTATCTCTCTCTCTCTCTCTCTCTCTCTCTCTCTCTCTCTCTCTCTCTCTCTCTCTCTCTCTCTCTCTCTCTCTCTCTCTCTCTCTCTCTCTCTCTCTGTATATATATATATATATATATATATATATATATATATATATATATATATTTACAAAGAGAGAGAGAGAGAGAGAGAGAGAGAGAGAGAGAGAGAGAGAGAGAGAGAGAGAGAGAGAGAGAGAAAATAATAGTAGATAAAAAGCCCTCTCAAAATGGTTTCACTTTTAATAGAAGTCGACGCCAAGTTAAAGCAATGTTTTATGGAAAGTTTCTATACTTGAGTTGATTTCTCTCAAAATTTTACTGTATAAACAGGACGATGAAATCACTGCCGTATCTTTGCTCAGACACCGTCTATAATGTTGACAACGCTTTCAGAAGGTTGAAATCTCAGGGTACACCGGATTCGAAAATTGAAGAGTTAATTTATTACAAAGGCTTCATTTTTATCCATACACAAATGTATATATATATGTATATATATATATATATATATATATATATATATATATATATATATATATATATATATATATATATATATATACACATACTGTATATTATATGTGTGTATATCTCCCTCTATTGCATTATCTATAAACTACACAATATATATATATATATATATATATATATATATATATATATATATATATATATATATATATATATATATATATATATATATATATTTATAAACACACATACACGCTGTATATATAAGAATAAATAATTGAATACGCCTGGCGAATTTGACAATAAATAGAGAAATCTGTTGAATATTTGGAATATTTTTTAAACAATCGCTTCTCTTTACCTTGTGAAAAAAATTAGACCATAAATTATAAATTAGAATTTTATTTTAAAGGTTTAAAGGTCACTCATGAATGCCAGACGCAAGGAACAGTGACTGAATATATATTAGTTTTAATAAGTTTGATAATTTCAATAATGATAATTTTAATAATTTCAGTAATAATAATAATAATTTTAATCATTTTGATATTTTAATTTTTGAAAATTTAATCATTATTGCAATATGACTGCTTGAAAGATTGTAAAATGATGAAATAAGAAGAATGGCAGTGGTGTTAAAGCTTACAGAGATCATAAGAACGTCACTGTTTAGTGTTCAATTGTTTTGGCACCGGCTACTTAATTTAATGACCTTTGTGATGTATGCTTTTGACCCAGTAATTGACCTTTTTATTCCTGTTTCATTTCAATTTTTCTATCTGGTTGATAAACTAAGTACTCGCCGTACAGTCAAGTAAGCTTTATTCCATATTGACATCTTCCCGGATTATCTCACAGTAGAAACAATAAAAACCAATCATCTCTTCGCCAAGTCTTCCCTTTCCGTCAGTTCGTCTTCCCCTCTCTCGTTTTTCCTTGTCTTATTATTCGCCTTCCATATCCTCTTCCTTACGCCTTCTCAACTTTTTTTTTTTTTCTGTCGTTAGGCCTACCCACAGAAACGACTAAGCCTGGTTGCATGTGGCCTTGATGGCTCATACGAAGTTGTTTTCTTTTGTTTGTTTACGCCAGTTGTTTGGGTGTTTGTATTTTTTTTTTTTTTTTTTGCTTATACTCCCTCCCACTCTTTCTAATCCTCGCCTCTTCTTTCTGTTGTTTCTTTATTTCTCTTTCCGAGAGCTATATGTTTCCGCATCTTGAACGCTGGAGTTTTTCCAGCCTATTGATTCGCTTATTTGGCTTTTGACTTCTTACCGTTTTTTTTTTTTTTTTTTTTTTTTTTTTTTTTTTTTTTTTTTTTTTTTTTTTTCTTCATCGTCTCATTTATATTTTTTATATTCATTTCCAGTTTATTGACATTTGGTTGCCGGATGAAACTCTACTGTATTTTCCATGCAGAAACAATTTTTTTTACTATGAATCTTTTTTACTGATATAGCTTCTTGTGCTGCTTTTTAATTTTTTTTTATTTCTGAATTTTTGCTTAACGTGCATTCCCTTTTATAAACATTCAGTTTGCATTCATATTAGTTTTATTTATTGATAAGTAAAGGAAAATTTGTATGTTTAATATTTTCATGCAATTGCTTTGTAAAATGGCGAGGTGACATTATCTATCCAGTTTCAAAGCGATGCTGACATTTAGAACTTAAAATTTGGCCCGGGGTCATAATAGAACTTTTCTTCACGGAACAAATTGTTTAAATTTTAAGACTAAGATTCAGTTCAGACTAACGTAGTAATTTGAAAGTAATATATACCACGAGTTAATGAGGTAAGATGCTCTTGATTCTAATCAGTATATCATTATGGAATGTTGGCATTTTTTTTAATACAAATCCTCGTTGCTTTAATGCAATGTTTATCAGAAGTCGTATCTCTTGAAATTCACGACTAATATAGATACAGTATTAAGTATTTGATTTCATGGCAAAGAAGGTAGGTAACGAGCAAAAAGGATTTAATTACAGTGACTTTACAACCATTGAGATCCTTAGGCTACGTCACTCATATCTAAAAGTTTAAAGGCCGCTCATGAATGGCAGAGGCAAGGGACAGTAACAATACCCTGGAGAATGAACAAACGGCCAAGCTCTCTCTCTCTCTCTCTCTCTCTCTCTCTCTCTCTCTCTCTCTCTCTCTCTCTCTCTCTCCATCAAAGCTAGTTCCAGGTAATGACCGCTAATGATTCACTCAAAACACCCATCCTTTGCTCCCAAGGAGGGTAAGGTTGTTGACACTATGAGAAACCATCGCGCTTGAGTGGGACTCAAATCCCAGTTTGGAGATCGCCAGGCAAGAACGTTTCAGATTGATCACTATATTTGCACCTTATTACATTATGCTTTTAACTTTATCCCAGGTATTATATCCCATTTTATGTATTTGCTTGCAGTACAATAGAAGCTGCGTAAGTTTGCTGCAATGTCCTAATGTACATGTACAGTATATCAAGTCCATATATAACTTTCTTTTTTACTTAGGTTTTGATTATAGTTTTACTGTAAATAATCAATTAGATTAAAGAAGAGGAAATACATATACTGTAGAATAATCTTATGAGGATCACATTTATATTATGGACAGATAATAAGTAGGTAATATATATATATATATATATATATATATATATATATATATATATATATATATATATATATATATATATATATATATATATATATCCCTTTTTGAGGGTTGATACCTTATCGTGGTAAAAGGGTTTGCATATCACCATGATCCGCAAAGCTTTACTAGTCGGTTCCATTCATACTAGGTTGGTTTGTTGTGAACGATCAGACAAAAATCTCCCACAATCACCCATCCTCACTGGCAAGCGTGTTGATGAAAACAGGCCAAACCCCAGACATGAATTGATATGTTTTAGGCCTTTGTCCTGCAGTGAGCTAGAAATGGATACATTTGAAACTTTCCCAGGTTTGTTAAATTTTTTTCAATGGGGATATATAGCATTTATTAAGTTTTTGGACAGGTTTTGCTCGTTTGATCTTGAATCAATTAGGGTATATGTTTACATTTATTAACTTATACGAAAAAAAATAGTTTAAGAAGGCGGAGTCAATTAGTTAAATTGCCACGTAATTTACAGCTTCTTTTTATGTGTGTATAGAGGGAAGATATGTAAATGTATTTAGGTGTAAGTTAGAGAGATTACATATAAAACACGTAAATGTAAGAGGGAAATAGAATATATAAATAATTGCTGCGGTAAGAAATTGTTACAGATACAGCAGTATTTTGTAAGAGTTCCTTCTTTTAATTTTATAAATGGCAGAATAATTTAGAACTCCGTAAGGTCCTAGCAGCGTAAAGGCTTTAGAGGTTTATAGGCCGCTCATGAACGGCAGATGTAAGGAACAGTGACGGTGCCCTTTCAACCAGGACATTGCCCTAGAGACTGACAATATTACTTATGATCAGCGCCCAAGCCCCCTCCAGCGCCCAAGCCCCCCTCTCTACCCAAGTTAGGACCAGGGAGGGCTAGGCCATGGCTGCTGATGACTCAGCAGCTAGACCTATAGGCTTCCCCAAACCCCCATCCTTAGTTCACAAGGATGGTAAGACTACAGCGACCAAAGGAACTAACGAGTTTGAACGGGACTCGAACCCCAGTCTGGCAATCACTAGGCAAGGGCGCTACCACCCGGCCACCACATACATTTTAGCTTGACTTACATAAATAATTGGAGTTATAGCAATTAATTGGCTTCTAGCTATGTGTATCGTAGTGACTTTCATGCAATCCGTCTAGGATGAAAATATCATAAGGTTAATGCGCTTATAGAATAAGTCATCACTGCCGAATAGCAAATATTTTTTATGTTGACCAGGCTGACATGAGTCTATTTATAGTTTATATATGACATATCTGTTTTTGACGTTGTTAATAGTTTATATAAGACATATCTTCTTTGACGTTGTTACTGTTTTAGAAGGATTTATTGTTAACTTGTTCTCATCATTTATTTATTTCCTTATTTTCTTTCCTCACGGGGCTATTTTTCCATATTGGAGCCCTTGGGCTTATAGCATCTTGCTTTTCCAACTAGGGTTGTAGCTTGGATAATGATAATAATAATAATAATAATAATAATAATAGTGATAATAATATCCATGCCATCAGGCCAAAGCAACAACACGTACTCTGTCAATGCAAGCAGTCATTGCTATGTTCTGCAAACTGTGCAATTCTGCTCTTTTTGTGCATTTCTGTTGTAGCTACATCATTGCCCCTATTTAAATTACTTTTTTTTTTCATCTGGATATGGTACCTCACTTTTCCTTTCTTATTATCATACCATTAATTATTGTTTTTTTCCTTCTGGATACCATGCCTCTCTTCTCTTTCCTTCTTATTTTTACCATTTATACCCACTTAGTTAATGACAGCAGTAAGTATCCTATTGTTTTTATGACCAAAAATCTGTGTTAAGCAAGGATAGCAAGATTCATTTCCTTTATTTCATGTAATTGAAATCCTGATTAGAAAGCAACAGCACTTTTGCTTTTTTTTCATTTTATAACATCAAGACTGGTTTAGAAGACATGAAATTTCCTTTCCCCTTTTTTTATAATCTTAAGTTCAGTGTTGGCAAATACAATTAGCTATCCGATTCCTCAGCCTCCGTAAAGAAAAAAAGATATTAAAAACAAATGGAATAAAAAGTATCTCATCTGGCATCCGCATGCAATTCTAATAACGACGTATCTGGGGAGTAAAACAAAAGCCTCACGACTAAGACTAAAAGTCAAAAGGCCGTGGTAGGAAATGAAGATGGCAAGATTAAACGGGGTGGAAGCGAAATGAGATGTAATGCGTGGGCGTTTGTGTTTTGGGGGATCAGGAAAAGAGGGAGGGGTGGGGGTGGTGTGAGGTAAGAGGGGGGACGAGCGTATGCCACTTACGGGGGATCGAGGGGGGTTGGTTGGAACTCAGTAAAGGGGATATATAGGACCAGTAGAGTGGCGGAGGGCGGCGGGCAGTCGAGGCTTTGGCTAGGCCTGTCGGCTGGCACAGTGCCAATCACCAAGTTCTGTCATTATGGAGTCAGCTGCGCTTAGGACACGCCGCCCCGTATATTGTCTGTCTGTTGTGCTTGCTTGTCAGTTTGTTTCGTCGCGTGTTTCATGGTCAGGGCGACCTACAGTTTTGTTTTTGTTCTTAGAAGTTTGATGCTTGTTAATAAAGAAATTGAAAACCGTGAGAATTGTATGATTTAAAGTTATAGAAAATCGTTTTTACGTTAATCTGAGGGGAATGTTGATATATTATTTTTCTTTAAACATTTCCCTCAGATTAACGTAAGCACGATTTTCTATAATAACTTTGTATGGTTTTATATATATATATATGTATGTATGTATGTATATATATATATATATATATATATATATATATATATATGTATGTATGTATATATATATATATATATATATATATATATATATATATATATATATATATATACATACATAGTATATATACATATATATATTGTATATATATAGTACATTATATATATATATATATATATATATATATATATATATATATATATATATATATATGTACATATATACTATATATATATATATATATATATATATATATATATATATATATATATAATATATATATGTATATATATACTATGTGTATAAATATATATATATATATATATATATATATATATATATATATATATACATACATACATATATATATACATATATATATATATATATATATATATATATATATATATATATATATATATATATATATATATATATATATATATGTATGTATATATATATATATATATACACATAGTATATATATACATATATATAGTATATATATATATATATAATATATATATATATATATATATATATATATACATACATATACCAAAGGCACTTCCCCCAATTTTGGGGGGTAGCCGACAACAACAAGAAACAAAACAAAAAGGGGACCTCTACTCTCTACGTTCCTCCAGCCTAACCAGGGACTCAGCCGAGTTCAGCTGGTACTGCTAGGGTGCCACAGCCCAACCTCCCACATTTCCACCACAGATGAAGCTTCATACTGCTGAGTCCCCTACTGCTGCTACCTCCGCGGTCATCTAAGGCACCGGAGGAAGCAGCAGGGCCTACCGGAACTGCGTCACAATCGCTCGCCATTCATTCCTATTTCTAGCACGCTCTCTTGCCTCTCTCACATCTATCCTCCTATCACCCAGAGCTTTCTTCACACCATCCATCCACCCAAACCTTGGCCTTCCTCTTGTACTTCTCCCATCAACTCTTGCATTCATCACCTTCTTTAGCAGACAGCCATTTTCCATTCTCTCAACATGGCCAAACCACCTCAACACATTCATATCCACTCTAGCCGCTAACTCATTTCTTACACCCGTTCTCACCCTCACCACTTCGTTCCTAACCCTATCTACTCGAGATACACCAGCCATACTCCTCAGACACTTCATCTCAAACACATTCAATTTCTGTCTCTCCATCACTTTCATTCCCCACAACTCCGATCCATACATCACAGTTGGTACAATCACTTTCTCATATAGAACTCTCTTTACATTCATGTCCAATCCTCTATTTTTTACTACTCCCTTAACTGCCCCCAACACTTTGCAACCTTCATTCACTCTCTGACGTACATCTGCTTCCACTCCACCATTTGCTGCAACAACAGACCCCAAGTACTTAAACTGATCCACCTCCTCAAGTAACTCTCCATTCAACATGACATTCAACCTTGCACCACCTTCCCTTCTCGTACATCTCATAACCTTACTCTTACCCACATTAACTCTCAACTTCCTTCTCTCACACACCCTTCCAAATTCTGTCACTAGTCGGTCAAGCTTCTCTTCTGTGTCTGCTACCAGTACAGTATCATCCGCAAACAACAACTGATTTACCTCCCATTCATGATCATTCTCGCCTACCAGTTTTAATCCTCGTCCAAGCACTCTAGCATTCACCTCTCTCACCACTCCATCAACATACAAGTTAAACAACCACGGCGACATCACACATCCCTGTCTCAGCCCCACTCTCACCGGAAACCAATCGCTCACCTCATTTCCTATTCTAACACATGCTTTACTACCTGTGTAGAAACTTTTCACTGCTTGCAACAACCTTCCACCAACTCCATATAACCTCATCACATTCCACATTGCTTCCCTATCAACTCTATCATATGCTTTCTCCAGATCCATAAACGCAACATACACCTCCTTATATATATATATATATATATATATATATATATATATATATATATACACCTATATATTATGAGCCTCAGTCCGTTGTAAATCTTTAGGGGTTGGTCTTTCGAGCAATACATCGTTTCTTGTCCGCAGATGTCAATGTCCATTTATTGCCGGGTTGGCAATAGGCCACGAACAGTCCTGGACCTACGAAATGTGAGCTAAGTGCTGTGCCAATTAGCCATTTATCTACACTGGCTGGATGCTTTTTCAAACATTAAATGTTTATTGACTTATTTGTTTGTAAATAAATGATCATATAATTTTGTAGAAGATTGTTTTGTACATAAATGTCCTTCAACGTAATAATAATAATAATAATAATAATAATAATAACTAGAAATGCTCTTTGCGGGTGCAGACCTCCGCCGCGGCAGCTTCTTTCTCGAAACTAGAAGGCCTTTCCCAGAATCAATTTGAAGGCTGTATGACAACCATGTGCGAACTTGGGGTTAAGGTTAGGGTTAATTTGGTCGACCTTTTGCTCGACCTTTACCTTGACCTTTGATCCAAGACTTTTAAAACTGAATCGCTTCCACATCTCAGCATGAAGATTAATCCCTGAAAGTTTCACTACTCCATGAATAGAATTGTGGTCAGAAAGTTGTTCACAAACAAAAAACCGGTGTCGAAAACGTAATTTCCCAATTTCGTTTGCGATAATAATAATAATGATGATGATGATGATGATGATGATGATGATGATGATGATGATGAGGAGGAGGAGGAGGAGGAGGAGGAGGAGGAGGAGGAGGAGGAGGAGGAGAAAGTATATATCTATCAATATTTTTAGTTATTTATACCAATAGGTAGGGATTTTTCATGACATTTTATTTACGACTTTTGGACACTTCATCTAATTTTTTACATGTGAGTGTTGAGGTTTATTTGTTCCCTTTTTATTCTCTGTTGAATCAAGGTCATGATGAGGTTTTCATTGAAAATGTATTTCTTTAACTTTCCTTAAATTTAATTACAAGAAATTCGGTGCGTATATATGGATATTTGATACATTAATCTCATATACAAGTGTGTAAATGTTTTGTATTGAGCTGTTATTTTAATTATTATGAATTCTTCTGTACTATGACATGTGTAGAGGTAAAAGGCATAACAAAATCTCACATATGTAACTCACACTTTTTGACCCGTGAGAAGCTCTCCTACTGGCATAGAAACGGCGGTTTTCAATCTGGCAGAGGGCCCCTTGAAACTTCCCTTGCGTACACATAGAAAACGGTGGTAACAGAAGTCCCATCATAACAAAGCAAAACTTTGGGAGATACTTTTTCTTGTTTCTCTCTCTCTCTCTCTCTCTCTCTCTCTCTCTCTCTCTCTCTCTCTCTCTCTCTCTCTCTCTCTCTCTCTCTTTCTCTCTATTATTGTAGATTGGAGCTGGTGATTTTATATTACAGTATTTGGATGTTACCATACGTTTTAAAGCCTTATCAGTGTTGAAAATAAATTTTTGAAAAGTACAAAAATAACTGGCGTATCTTTCAACTAATTTGAAGAATTGGTTTCCTTTTGATTGAAAATTACAACAATTTCCTTATTACTTTTACGCTGCAGGGAACTTTTTACAGCTGATGAATTTTTCGGAATTTTTATTTTCTTCTTTTATGTTAATTTCTAACTTTTATTTTTTGTTTGTCGTAATGTAACAGTCACTCCCTTATCTTTTTTTTTTTTTTTTTTTTTTTTTTGAGGTCTGAATTGCAAATGAGCCCGTGTGCAGAATATTTCCAATAAACGTAATACTGTACATACACGCACACAAATACTATGTAATAATAGTAATAACAGGCGCATCTTGAAAGCACTTCTGTAAATGAAAAAAATCTAAAAAAATAAAAATTTGACTTAATTTTTAATGAAAATTTCTTACAAAATATAGAATCCTGTTGATTCATTACCAGTAATTTAAGTGAATTACGACTTTTGAGTTTTTGACAAACTTTGATATCATACTTCGATATATATTGAGCCGTTTTCTATATTGGATTTCAGAGAGAGAGAGAGAGAGAGAGAGAGAGAGAGAGAGAGAGAGAGAGAGAGAGAGAGAGAGAGAGAGAGATACTAATAAAGTGAATATTGAATTCGATTATTAAAAGAATGAGATGGTGCATCTGAATTCTTTTCTTTTTTCTTTTCTTTTTGTAACTTGAAGTGAAGTAGGAGTCTTGCAAGAGAGAATAGTTCCTGGGTATTTTATTTGACGGATGTGAATCCATTATCCATTCAGTGAATGAATAAATAATGAATAAGCGAATTTCCGCAAATGAAAGAAAATATTAAATGGCCTACTTATATTGTCTGCTGTTTTTTTTTTTTTATTTTTTTTTTTTTTTTTTTTTTTTTTTTTTTTTTTTTTTTTTTATAACCTCGCTAACGTGTGTTGCAAGATATATGCTTTTATTAAAATGACAATAATAAGTGTTCTCTGCGAGGGAAATGTTATAAGAAAGATTAACACAAACAAAAGTAAACTAAAATAATGCTTCAATATCGAACGAGAATGATAAAAAATAATCACTTGAAAGAAAAGAATATGAAAAGGTTGTTAATTGAAGCTAATCTTGGATAAAACTTACACCAAAATATAAAATGAAAAGAGTCTTTGAGGTACAATTAAATGATAATAGAAAAACTATGATAATACAGAATAGAAGTAATGATACTGTATCTGAACTTCAAAAGTTCAAAATTGCGGGAAATGTTTTTATGTTGACCAGGCTGACATGAGTCTTTTTATAGTTTATATATGACATATCTGTTTTGACGTTGCTACTGTTTTTAGAATGATTTATTGTTAATTTGTTCTCATCATTTATTTATTTCATTATTTCCTTTCCTCACTGGGATATTTTTCCCTGTAGGAGCCCTTGGGCATGTAGCATCTTGCTTTTCCAACTAGGGTTGTAGCTTGGCTAGTAATAATAATAATAATAATAATAATAATAATAATCTATTATCAGTGGAAAACTAAAAGGGAATAAACCATGTCTTCTGTCCCTTTGTGTAAAGCAGAAGGAAGATATTCCGAGACAGGTAGACTGGACGCAGGTGTTCTAGGGGAAACGAAGGTTTCTTATGACTGTAGGTGTCTTTTCCCCTTCTAAGTGTAATGCTTCTTTCATCTATCTTAGATCTTTTTTCAGGATGATATTGAGGCTAGGGTGTATGTATGTATGTGTGTATATATATATATATATATATATATATATATATATATATATATATATATATATATATATATATATATATATATATATATATAGAGAGAGAGAGAGAGAGAGAGAGAGAGAGAGAGAGAGAGAGAGAGAGAGAGAGAGAGAGAATTTGGGAGTTGCTCTGAGATTGTTTTTATATATATGATGGGGAATACTGACCTTTTTTTTAAAAAAAAGAGATATTGTTATAAGATTTTTCTTTCGTAGGTAGATATGATCCGATGCAGATATATTACATTTGTGAGGAAAATATTAGAAAATGTTATAACCTTTGAATTGTCAGAAATAGACATTTCCCTCCAGTGGAATAAGAAATAATAGGAAGTTGCCATAGGATTACTTTGCGAGTAAGCCATCATTATCAACGGAGACAGTAAATCCTCTTGGGAACCAAAGGGCGCCTTTTCCCCTCGGCGTTTCCTCCCTTCCTTCCCCCACCCAGTGTTTTCTGACACCCCCTCCCATCCTACCCCCCCTGTCCCTCCCCTCTCCGTCCCGCCTCATTCTTCGGCACCGTCTGGCGAGTCTAAGCCTATGACGTCATGCAGCAGGCCTAAGGAAGATCATCTGGAGTAGGCATTCATAGGATAGGGAGGGAAGGGGGTGATTGCCGTGGTAGGACTGTCGTAGGAAGCCCCTTCCTGGGCCCAGCCTGACGACGCCACAGCCGCCGCTACTAACGCTGTTTTTTATCGACCAATGCCAGTGCCACTCCAGCCTCGGCCGTTCCCGCACGCTACTGCTCCTTTTTCCTGCTCATGCTCCTTCTGGAACTCCTACTTATCCCCTATGCTCCTCCCTACACCTCTGCTTCTAATAACCCTCCCCCCTTCCTGCCCTTCATTGGCACCAGCTCCAGCTTTTCCGTTATCACTTCCTGCTGTTGTCTTGGTCTGTCCTTAGCTGTTCGTTCTAGCATCATCATCTTACCTAACCACGAGAGAGAGAAAGAGAGCGAGAGTGAGTGTGTGTGTATGTGAGACCCTCTAGATTGCTTGGTCTTTGGCTGTGACCCTCGTTATGTTGGATGGCACTGGTTTTGTTTGGCCTTGTTGGTGGTGTGTGGGTTCCGTGACCAGTGCCCAAGATCTTCCTGAATAATTCAACAAATTTGAGAGCACTGGTAAGACACCGGTGAGCACGCTACCACCCTCCACGCTGTTTGTTTACACTCGAGACTTGTGTATGTGCGTGCGTGCGTTGTTTCTGGCGGCCCAACTCCACCAGCATA